>NC_134644.1:55429804-55759142 GCF_030463565.1 Pelecanus crispus
TTTGCAATGTTATTTTGTCAGGAAAATCCATGTCAATCCCAGCTTCATCATCCAGAGGACTCCTAGAAGTTTCGCAGTAGTAGCACAGCTTTTAAACTGGAAAGCACCAAAAAAAACCCCTCTTCATTTAATTGAAGGAAGTTTTGAAATAGGACCAAAATGCTTGAGGAACAACAACCAAATAAAAATAGTAGCCCAAAAGAAAGCAAGAGTCTGTTTTCTATTATAAAATTATTTAGGCAAGAGGCCTCCAGACGCTGCTGTTTTAATGAACTTGCAAGTAAACTGAGCACTGACCCCACGTTTGTTTTCTTACGTGATCTTGCCTGTGCTACACAGTGGTATTAGAAAAAAGAGGAGCATATTCACAGCAGTCCGCAGAGAGAAGGGGCAGCCCCCAGTTTGTCAGTCTGTATAGAGAAGAGTGGGAAGAGACAAGGACCAAGAGCACTTCAGCCAGGACTCCTTGAAGGAGGCAAGAGCTTTTGGGGTCTTTTAAGGCTGCCTTCGACTCACAGGGGCTTACTCCTTTTTGCTGCAACTCCCCCATGCTAGTAACATCTTGGAGGGGCCACTGGAAATCCTAACTCATGGACAGCTTGTGGCAGCAGTCATCCTCAAGCGGGCTTCATCCAGCTGGTGCCAGCAAGAGAAGGCTCAAGGCCATGGGAGAATTTAGTCAGAAAAACTTAACACCACCTGATGTTTTATTTGACACATCTCATTTCTATGTGTTTCTACTTCATATCTACTCAAACTTCTGATGGATGCAAAGAAGAAAGGTGGAATAAGCTTTCCTTTATTTTGATCAACCGCATTGACAAATTAAGTTTAGCTTTTGACTTTCAAAACTTCAGCCAACACTGTAGGTACTACGAGAAAAAGTGTATTTTGACTTGTGAATTAGCCAAAAGTGATATGGAAGTCATTGGGAGGCAACTAAAAGCCAAAGCTGTCAAAGTCACTTTCACGGTCTTTGAGCTGGCTCTGACCATATTTTGTGGCCTGGCCCTCGCTGCTTTTGGGTGAGATGTAGCAGCCCTCATTCACAGCAGTGATCACTTAGCTACATGACAATACCATTGCAGTCAATGAAACCACCCACGCAAGTTCAGAGGTTTGAGCTGAGCTCTTCAGCGCAGACACATGCACAATACCCTATGTACTGGGTAGACCCAGTTAATTAAACAGTTATTTTTAAATGTTGCTCTGGAAAGAAGTTTGCTGTCCAAAATAAGAAACTAATATTGCACAACCATTTTCTACTTGAAAAATCCAGTGGTTAAAACATGTTTTTGCATAATTGTAGCCCTGCAGCGACAGTTCTCACTTCTGAAAAGCGAATTCCCTTCTTTCTGTTTTGCACATGTACAAGCAAACAGATTCTGGTATGTCCAAAGCTTGCAAATCTCAACTATAATAATACATTGACTAGAAGCCATACAAGCAGATTTTTCCTCAGCCTGTGTTCCCTTCACTCCTTCCTTTCCTGCCCCACTTGCACTGCTGGAAGTAAAGAAAATACCTGTTTCTGACAAGTAAATGGAGCTGACATTAGAGCAAAACTGTAAGGTGAATGGGGTATGTGCAAGCCATTTGTCATCTTGACAAAGTGATTTTCGGTCACCAGTGGGACACTTTAAAGACATCTGAATGGTTCGCCTTGACCACCAGCATTTCTTACGGCTTATAAAGGGACCCACGGGACTGAGAACACAACCTGTTTTTGGAAGTGACTCCTGCAGTGGTACCTCCTGATAGATGTAAAGGCAGTGTGATATATCAGGTGCCATTAAGATCTTTGCTAGCAGGTTATATTTACATAAGTATGGAGCACAGATAGCATCTTGCTAACCCAATTAATGAGACTCAAATGTCAGGAAAGGGATTATGCCTGGCTGGAAGTCCACAGTGCTCGCGAGGCAGCCAGAGATTATTTCATTGTGTGGGACAGCACTGTTCTCTTTGAAGAGCAAGAACTCAGGCAGCAACGCTACTACCTGCACAGTTGGGGGAAACCACAAGGGAGTTGGAAAGATGGTCTGAAATCTGAAAGTTTCACACCTTTAGCATAAGAAGGGCTTTTTATGATGAGAGAATCAAGTGCCATCTAAAAATGGGAACCTGAGGCTGAACCAAAGAAAACTCAGAAATATCTATCTGAGGTCTTATAAACTTAATTTTTTATTAACTGTACCTTCCTCTGCAATAAGAGGCTCTCATTGCCAAGTCACAGCCCAGTCCAGGTTGGAAGAAGAACAATGTTTCATCCAGCCTGTCCACACTGCTGCATTTTGCACGGGCAATTGAAGCACGCTTCTCTAGCCTAGAGAAGAGCGGGTAATTTCCTGACAAGATGAGATCACTAATTTCTGCATCAATGACTCTTGATGTGCTTTACAGTAAACTGCTTTTCTCCCACAGCCTCCAACTACTAAGCTGTATGACATAAGAGGAGATGCTCCTGTCACTGAGGTCACAGCAGTGAACCCTGAAGGGCACAGAATGAGGTACTTGGCCCCAAAACAGAGAGAGGGGTTTAGGGTACAGCCTTGTACTCAGCAACTCCTGTCACTCTCTGCCTGGCATGTCAGCTGTAAGAAATCCCTGTTCTGAGTTGTCTTCTCAATGGAGAGGCAAGATGTTTAGCATGAGCTGCTTGAGCCAACAGCCCAACCTAAGCACTATCCAGTGGGTTAACCTAAATCCTTTGATGGTAACAGTACCTTATGGCCACAGTCACAAGTTGTCCACAAACACATAGCAGTAATATTGTCTCCAGAAGATGCTTAAAATCCTTTTAGATCTCTGGTTCTAGTCATACATAACTTTCCTGGAGTCGTTTCACATCCATGTTCTCTCAGCTAAAGCTCTGTTTCACCAGTAGTTTTTGTGCTGTCTTGTATGTAAGAGGTAATGCCCAGCAAACAGGCTGGAGCTGCCCACCCATCTCTCCAGATAGATGCCTTCCAGCGAACCTCCCTTTTGTTGTAGGTGATTTGCTTTCTTTTTCCTTTTTTGGCTCCCACCTTTGTATGTTTCCATATGTGGACTGGTTTAATTATGCCAAGAAACCTGATGACATCAAAGATACTCACTTTATAGTAAAATGGTTACATATAGTTTTAGGCACTGAATATGTACCCTTCTTGTTTGAGTACATAAAACCACTCCAATTTCTTACTACCATGGCCTAGAGTTCTAGATATTTTTTAAATTTCCACTACAGATTGATTTTTGGGTCAAATAATTCTTGCTTGAGGATTGGAAACCTTGCCAAGTTAAATGGGACATGTACAAACGTTTTTCCAGAAGCTATACAAATCACACAGTTCTTCTATTTCCTCCGTGTTTTCATATTAAACAAACCCTGGTTTGGTATCAGTGCATTATGCTGCATCCTAAATGTCCACATCAGCAAGTTTCTCCAGAAATGCGTAATGTGTTTAGGCCATAGACAAACTATGCCTCAAGCATACTTCTGTTAAAAAGGTTTCTTACGCTACCGCATCATCAACATTTTAATATATAATGATTTTAATTGTCCAGCATTTTTACCCACTGCTTATACAAACAACCCATCCACCAACCCTTGGTTTACAGACTAGAAAGCTTGCATGCTCTGCATTCTGCCTGCCAACATAATTTTATTCATTTATTTTAATCAAAAGCATTTGCCAGATTGAATCACCAATCCACCTAACCAAGTTAACTGCATTTAGGTGGGGGGAGTGAAGTGCTAAATATGAAAATGATCAGCTGTGCACTACCATATACAGAAAAAAAATATTCTCTGTCACAAGCAAATGATCAACAGTATCCCTGCAGTAAGAGAGCCAGCTGCTCTTACTAGTATTTTGGATCCCACAGGCAATCCTTCAGCTAATAGCCTTATCTCAAGCCCAGCCACCCTGCCTGGCTCATTCCTGCCCCAATGATTTCCAAGCGGCACAACCTGGAGGTGTTTCATTAACTGGCACAATCAGATCATAACCACTGTGCAGCCCTAGAGCACTCGTTTATCAGCTCTTCCCCCTCTCTCAAAAGCCATGCCTCAACAGCACATCACCACCCAGACAGAAAAAAGGAGGACACAACCTCAGGACAATCAAGGTCTGTTATTCTACAGCCACTAATAAATCATAAGACAAACCAGAAAAACAGATGCAAACGTATGGCTCTGGCCATCAGAATACGCTTTGATGGTTCCAAACCTTGGGGTAGATCCAATTCCTGTTGAAGCCACTTAAGATAATTGAATATAAAGATGTCAGGAACAAGGGCAAAAAAAACCCAAAAAACCCCAAACCCCAAGAAAACAAAGCCCAAAACACAAAACTTTTAGCCTATGAGCTGTCAGAAATCTGATTTTCCTGGCCAGGGTTCTAGGACACGTCGGGTTTGTATCCCCCCGGGTGAGGAGTAGTGTGGAGCTGCTGCTTCAGTGCCTCAAGCAAGAGATCTTTAGCTACAAAAGAGGTGGTGAGCCACACTGCGTACCACACTGTATGGAGAAAGGGGCAAACGAGGGAGCCTGGGCTTATGCTGAGCACCTTAACAGCCCAGGGCTCAGTGATACCTGGTTTCTGGTTTTCAGCATGAAGCAGAAATGGCAGTCTTCAACTTCTCAAGTCTGGCACAGCTCTGGACATTGAAGTCAACACAGTGCTCAGCACAGAGAAATTTAGAACTGAAATAGAAATGTCTATGTGCTTGAGGAATTTGCACTAAATATCCGATGAGCAAGAAGTTTCAGTGCTGCAGGTTGGGGCTTATGCATACACAAGGCAGTGTCGCTACCACGCAACCGACTGCAGATGCCCTATGTGAACTAGACCTACTCTAGAGCAAAATGCAGTGTAACCATGTAAGCACAGCTCTATGGCAGAGTTAAAGACGACCTGATTCAATCTTCAATGTTGAAGCTTTGCGAAAAGGTTTACTTAAAACAGGGACTCAGAAAAACTAGGGCCTCAGGTTTGACAGGGAAAAATATCAGATCTTCTGCATCATTTTTCTAAACAACATTTTTTCACACATCCACCCTTTGTGCTCACAAGAACAAATAGATCTCCAACTCTAACACTATGTCATAGTATTGCCTTTTGCCGTAGCACTTTACAGCACAAATATATAATGCTTCCCTCTCTGAAAAATCTAAGACACAATGCAGAAAATGAAAACTACAGCCAGGAGGTTGATGTGTAGAATGGATGAGGAAACAAGTAAAGAGGATACAAAACATAGATGATGCATGAAGACATGTTATTTTTTCAGTGTGGTAGCCCTAGTTTAAAAGCCCATGTTGAACCACTACCTAGAGCAAGTGGATTCCAGGCACAAGGGGGAATTTTTTTTTTTTTTAAAGCAGGAAAAAAGTCTAATGAAACAAATGAGAGAGACAGGGGAGGGGGAAATATGAAATCCAGGTCTCGGAGAGCACACAAGATCAGCTCCTGGGGATGACAAGAAGAGATGGGGTCCATGCTGTACTTGGACCCAGAGCTCAGCACTGGATTTAGTTGGATGTAAAATGGTGCACAGAGCTCAATCTGACAAATGGCCAGACTAGGAATTTTTTTAGCTGCAGCTTAATGCATAAGATGAAGAGGCCAAGAGGCCTCAGAGGAAGTAATTACAGCAGTTATTAGGTACAATATGAGCAAGTACCGGTACGATAGTCATTTTAATAGTAGTATTACAGGTAAAAGCTTTTATACAATATTGTTTTTTCTTCACAATGGCCTTTTATTTGACCATAAGCTCAATATAAAAAGGCTGCATTTTCACTTGATTTTTTGGTTGTTGCTTAATATTTTTCTTCCCTTAAAAATTTCTATTAAAACATGATGGAGAAATAAAACCAGATATTTGGTGGGGAAAAAATATCTATTTTTATATAGCAGCACAAAGCAAAACAGCAGAAGTACTGACACCGTGAACCATTCACTTACAGGACCATAATTCTTAAAAAGACCATTAACAACTCAATGGAAGAAACTTGAAAGCTAATAAAAACTATGTACAGGTAACTGTATGCTTTTAAAATGCCATCTTGATATTGGACCAGCTCTTTAATAATGTTTTTCTTATTGGCAATAAAAAAGCGCCTTAACTTAGACTGATCCATTTTGCACTTATTGTAGACACATTCCAAAGACATTTGCAACTTATATTACATTTTTCCATTTAGTTTATGGCATTTCTGTGCCCTTCATATTTTTCCACATATTATTTATACATTTTAAATACGTTCTTTTGTATTTGAGTTCTCTGATCCTTTAATTATGCCAAAGAGAATCTCATTTCCGTACTTGATGGATTGGATCTTCATCACTATTACAGTGACATATCACCAGCTCGCTTCCAGGAGGGTTTTGCCAAGACCTATAATCAGTTCAGCACTGTGTGCATATGTATGTTTGCTCCATGCAGCTGACTATGTTAGAAATGTGCAAGTAGCAAACTCTTCACTATCCCATGTGGTCTGAGAACAACATGAAATGGCTTCTTCAAGCCTAAAGATTTCCAGAAAGGCTTCATCATAAGCTGTCACATATGACTGTGCATCGTGTCTCCAAACTAAATGTCACGATAAAGCATAGCGAACTGAAGGCAAATATACTTGCTGTGTAAGGATGTGCCACACTGAGGCAGCTCTGGGATGTGAAGCAAAGTGCAGAAAGTGGACTTCAAAAGGTCCATAGATGGCACAGACACAACACCCAGCTATACAATCCATACTCATTCCTCAGAGGAGAAAAATTAGATGAGAAGTTGCACATGGTACTACTTGGCCAGGGTGGCCATATCTGTATATGGGACTAAAGTGACTTGAGTATTGCCTCAACACTGCTGTTGGGAACTTAGAGAATCAAGCTAGAGTAACCATCTTGTACCACAGATCGTTTGTTTCCTTCTCAGCCAAAGTCTTCCCTTACAGGTGTTGCATGAATTAAGAACAAGTACAACTGAACCTACCTGAATCCTCCTTCAGGAGAGCCTACCAAAGCAATCACCTCCACAACAGGTAATTAACCAGTTCTGGGCTCTTGATTCAATTAACTTCTCACTTGCAAAACCATCTTTTTTTATATATATATAAGTATGTGTGTCTCTGTGTGTGTATATATACACACACACACACACATATTGTTCTTTGGTCTCCATGACAAAGCACATATGGGACACCCATCTGCACCAGACATGGAGTTATGACTGGTTTTTGTTTTCAGGGTTTGTTTTTGGGGTGCGGGGTGTTGCGTTTTTTCACTTAAGAGATGGCATATACATCTGTATCTTTTTTAAATTGGATAAAAACTAATAAAGCTTTCATCATGTTGGAGCATGTTTGTGTTCCAGGAATCCTTCATACACCAATCAAAACAACATTCTCTTTTGCAGTAATATGGGGGTGAAAACTACCAGTACACTACTGTATCATAGGCTTTTTTGTCTTTTTGTTTGTTAGTTTTGTGGGTGAAGAGAAAGCTGATTATATTATACAGTAATATAGACCAAGAATATTTAAATTGAAAGAAGATGCAGTCTTGGTAGATTCTGTAGTTGATGTACGTAAACTATTGAAATTAAATTAAATAAAATAGGTATGAAAGAATTGTTTGATGATTTTTTTTTTTTTTTAATATGCACTACTCCACTAAAAGTCATCTGGGCCGCATTATACCTTGACGCAACAACAATTGAATCCTGATGTACTAAAACACTGCCATCTTCACTGAACATGTGTCAAACACTTGGTCTCAGTCTAGCTATGCTTTCAACTAATGTGTTGCGCCACAGAAATCAACTACGCTCTAGGTAAAGAACCCCAGCAAATCTAGTAGATTTCTTGCTTTAGTCTGCAATGAGGACATGGGAAGGGGAAAGCTTGGGGGGGGGGGGGCGGGGGGGGGTGGGTGCAGTGAGGACCAAGGGCAGAGGTTATTTCTTCCATTTTTTGGTTTGCTTGCACTCAATTTCACTACTCCATCAGTTCAAGCTAGGTAGAACACTAGGTGTTATAATGACAAATTTAACATAATTTTTTATGAGCAAAGGTCAAATTCTACATTGCACATTTGGATGTAAAGCAGAAATTTATACTACAGAATGATGTTTCATGCTGAATAAAACTTATGCCAAGCAAAGCTCTGATTTCTATTTTCCTGAGCTCCTGTCTCCAAACTTTTCTCAGGTTTCCAACACTTAGTTACACTTTCTGGCTCACATTTATTTCCTTCTGTTCTGGATTTAGGTGATAAAAGGTTGAGACATATGATTACCACTCCTCAGGTGCAGTTGACAAGTTTGAGGTGCAGGCATGAGGGAAGTGGGGAGGAAAAAGATGGGGGAAATAGCACTGTCTTAGATGTGGTTTGTCAAGATCACTACTGGCTTTTATCAGCTGTTTCTTGACACAACTCACTTTGTTCTAAAGTATTTTGGAAAAATTAAAAAAAAAAAAAAAAGACCTTTTCTCCCCACAAAGAGCAACCAAAAATATAACCCTTCATTCTCTTGAAAAAATAAAAAAAGCTCTTGCAATGTGAAGGCCACCGTTAGCTGAGGTATACTTATCTATTTCCTTGCAGTACCTGGCTTCTCACCTGTCCTTTTCAGCTGGCATTTTTGGACTACTGATCTTAAAACTACATCCACCATTGGCCAATGGATAGGTTATTCTTGGATCTCTGCTTGCATCTGGCAAGGTGTTCAGGGTCCATGCAGATGATGATAAATGAGCATGAAATGACATGGCTCTCCTCACCACCGCTGGCACCACCACCTGTCATCGTTGTCACTGCTGAGCTTATCTCACCTTCAAAAAACTCAGCACTCAGAAGTTTAATTCAAGCTAAGTTAATTCTGTGGGGTTTTTACATCTTATTTTTCATCTTATAATTATGCACAGGTTCTCATTTCACCTATTTCTGATGGACTGTAGCATTTTTATGTCTTTTCCACGCGTATGCTGAAATATATATTTCTTGAAAGCAAATGCCATAATATCAGGTGTGAGCCTACTTCTATTTTGAGTTTTAGATACCTTCCAGCCAAAAAGCTGTACCAACAAAAACTCTTGCTGCACTTGATCATTTACTGTACTTGTACCAGAGTTGAACTTAAATATTCCATGCCTATTTTATATGCTGACACCCATATAAAAGAAATCTAACCAAAAGTTCTCCCAATATTCTGTTAATAGCATTTTCCGCCTAACATTTCAAAATCCTCAAAATATATCTGCACTACAAAAAGTCCAAAACTTACAAAAGTGTGTTAAGTTTTCACATTTGTGAAGTTTTGTTTCTACTACCAGAAATTCACCCATGCCTCCACTACCCTCAGCCTAAAACTTTCACATCTGAAATATAAAGATCTGAATCTGTCATACATGACATGTTTGGGTTCCTCAAACTGCACAAGGTGTGTGAAATGCTCCTAGGGATTGAAATAAACTTGGTTTTCCACAGATGTGGGAGAATATTTTTAGAAGAGATTTTTTGCATTAGGTAGTGTAGTTATAATCGCTTGCGGTTTTAAAGCATTTAATAGCAGGAATAAAAGAATCCATTTCTGAAACTGAATCAATATAATTCCATTATGAATACCATCAAGATTATATATTTTTACCTATAATCATCATTGCCAATTCAGACAAGTTCTTTAAAACCCAAACTTTTTACAGTCAACTTCATAACCCACAGTTTCACTACTCTGATTTTCAGAAACCAGCAGGACATGAGATTTTCTTAGTATTGACCACTAAGCATAAAATAATTTCACAGTCATATGTTCTATAACATTTTTTTTTTGTACTGTCAAGGGCCACATCATTATCTGAAATAATAGTTTCCCTGGTTTTGAAAATATTTTTTCCTCACAGAGTTAGTTGACTTAGTCCTTGTTCCTGCCTGTCACATTCAGCATTTCCTTTCAGTTGTTCACCTTCCTCTGATACAGAGCTTGCTGCAGCTTAGAGCATTTTCCATCCTTTCATCAGAGAAGTCTTAGGTATAAACATGGCTGGAATGCAACGCTCACCCATGGCACTTCACAAGTAGACCGTCCTGTACTTTTTACATGATCTAGCTCCAAGAAAACGAATTTTCCAGTGCAACTTCTGTATATCTGTTTTAACCACTAGCTCTACACACTAAGGATGCCAGTTTCTGTGTTTAGCAGCATGTAAGGTGAATGCACGAGAAAGCATGCACTTTCAGTTGCCTTCAGCCTGCTTTGCGCTATTCCAGTATCTCAAACCCTACAGAAAGCCAGGTGGCGTGGTAGCTTTCCAGAGATAGTGTATCTTGTTGGAGATGCTGAACCACAGACATTCGAAGTGGAAGTGGGCAGAAGACCAAAGCACACTAGCTCTAACAGCATTTTGCAGATACCAACAGCAAGTCATAAATCACCGTTCTCAAAACCTCTGGATCATGAAGTCAGCTTTAATTTGCCTTTGCCCATCCATGCCTCAGAACAAGCTCAGGAGAGCAGACACACCAAAACCCTGACATCTGTGCAGCCTGCCCGTTGTCAGAGAGACAAAAAAGAAAATGAGTGTGTTCATACTGTGACTATACCACCCACATCCACTTGTAAAGTGAAAGTGCATGAAGTGAGAAGGGATGGCTTTGTATTCAAACCATTAGACCAGGAGTTATGAGACCTGAGCTTTCATCACAGTCCTACAAGAAATTCCTTGTGGATAAACCACAGTCTGTCTTTGACTTTGATGTTTTTCTCTAAAAGAAAAAATAAAAATGGCCACTTCTTGCAGTCAGCTGTAACTAATGACCAGTTCTTTGGAGATCAAATCCACCCGTGTTTATTAAGTGGTTAGAGATGATTAGTTGGACAGCAATATACCATTGCTAAAGTGTTGTAATTATAAAAGCTCATATTGAAACTATTGTCTTACAGATGTTAAAAATGACCATTTTTATGGGTATTATTAAGACCATAAAGTAGAGACATATAAATTACAAATTAGGGAACTGTAGATTTTAGCCACAGTGGCTTGTTCAGCTGGTAGTTCTTGCATACAGAGCTACAGTGTACATTTACACACACACACTCTTAGTCTTACCTGTTTCCTTATATTAAGGGAAAGCATCAGTGCTGTTCCATGCACTCCACCACATTTCATTTTAACAAGTAGGGACGTCCAAAACATGAGTTATCTCATGGTGGGTGCAGTGCCTTTTTATTGGAAAAGCATTACCTATACTTTAGAAATTAATTATTTACTATGTACTATATACAAAATCTCCAGCACATGTCCCCCAGTCCAAATTCCTGTATCACCACGACTGCTCTTTCCACATGTTAAGGCAGATGCTTAAGAATGAACGCATCTTGTTTGGTAGCTAGACTTGGCTAGACTTGGATCTCCAGGAGATCCCCACCAGTGTCCCTTTTGTATTCCAGATTCAGGGTTCTGTGTTACCAGTTATCTCTAAAACAGGAGCTAGAGGCTTTCTTAAAGCAGCACCCCCAGAAAGCCAGTGTCTGCTCTGCCTGCCTTGTTCCTGTTCATGCTCCTATCATGAAAATCAGTCCACCCTGTCTCCGCTAATCAACGAGAAGAGACAACTTTGAGTTTTGGTCTTCCTACCAACACTTCTCAGTGGTATATAAGGAACTGCATTTGTAATTGCTCTTTGCAGTCTTTGTTGCATTATTGCCAACATACCCATCACCTATGAGTTTCCAGTTTTCACCACATTTGCTCTTAAGAGTACTACCCCTTGCTTGGCCCTCCCAACTAATTTAGCCTGTTAAGAGAAAGCTGGAGACTGCTTTGCTTGTGCTGCCTGCCTCTTTCTCCCTTGTTAGAATGCATCCCCGTGCTCTGCAGGACACAACCTGCAGAGTGAGTTCTGCCAAACACTTCATGATTCAGTTCCAGGCTTTCAATTCTGTCTCCTCTCATTTGTGAGATGGGAAAGTCCTGGAAGGGCATTATTTAGATATTCCTCTTCTTCCCAAAGCCATTCAGATTTCCGTAAATTGTGCAGCTAGTTACAGCATCTTGCAGTCATGGAAATGTATCGCTGCTAAGGGAGACTTGCCATAATCCAATCCAATATTTCAGTTACTTGCTTTACTGGTGTTTTTAACACAAGTGCCCTCTGTTGAATTTTCTGTCCTCTCCTGGACAGCAATTGCTTCCTTCCTGGAACAGCTGATTAAGCTCTCTTCTTAGTTGCTCACTTCTTATGGTATGAACATCCATCAGGTTTGCCCTTGAAGGGTATGGTCAGTCTTCCAGAGAAAGTTCCTCACTGAATCACTATTAAACAATCAATATTTGGATTTAAAGAAACCTGGTTCTCTCTTCCCTCCCGGTCACAAATCACCACATCACTTCTTTTGTTTCTGCTCTCCCCAGACCTCTTAAAACTGATCTTTTCCCATGTGGCAGGCCTGAACAAAGATTTCAGCAACCGGCTGTCCAGTAAGTCATTGCTTTGGATGCTGCACAACGTTAAAGTGAGTATCTCCAGACTGGTTTCCTTCTCTTCTACCAGGTCTCCCAGCTTCCAACTCAAGAAACAGAGTTCGCATTTATCCCTTGGCAGAAATAAAACAGAGCATATCTGGTGCAGGTAACTGCGGTAACTTCACTAGGCATCCGTATTCTTAATAAAATGTAATGTCCTCCTTGCACGGAAGGGAGCCAAACACCCTCAGTTGCTATTTCACTAAAGTATGCCGTACAAACCGCATAGATTTAGAGTTCTTACATCCAATGTTTTTTGCAGTTCTTCATGTTCATACACTAAAAGGGTGCTCATTGATTTAATAAAGCCAAGGTCTAGAGAGATCTATAAATACAAGTATTTTACCCTGATGCATTATTGCCCTGATGCCCAAGACTGAACTTCTGCTCCTTCACAGATAAATTGCTTCCTCGTTGGTTAACACCAGCTTCCATTAGCAAGAGTGGTGGCAGACATATTTGGGAAGGTGATCCATGATAAAACACAGCTTCGTCTCTTTTTTTGCTTTCCCTTTGATTTCTTTACTCACCACATCCCATGCTCCTCCTTTCCCCATCCCCCTCTACTCCGAAGAATCAATAACTTATTCTTTATCACTATTAGCTAAAAAGTTATCACCGAGTCTCACTTAAAATCTGTTGAACTCAGTGCAGCGATATACATCAACCTCAGGGGGCTCAAGATCAGGTTCCTACAGTTGCCAAAATTGCCTTCTAAAATGCATTCTGAAACAATTCTTTAGGTCTTTTATAGACTTGCAATAATGCTGGCTAATGCTAATAACATTAATAGCAATAATAGAAGAGGGGGAGAGGGCATCTTGATATTTCATTCCTCAAGTAGAACACATTCTGTACATTCAGCTACTCTGTAACTTCCAAAATGTAAAACGTAGCACTTTCTGGTCTATGCTTTTCTTTACATTCAACAGCAAATTAAGGTTTATGACTTTCTTTTAAATATATTGTACAAAGTTTTATTTAGAACAACTGTTTTTCAATATCTCCTAAGCCTTAGCTTGTCCAGCTGAATTACTCCCAAAAATGCTTAACTCCAAAGCAGAGTTACAAGGAAAGGGAATGTTTCTCCCCAAAATGCGTACCAGCTAGCGACATTATTAACCACTGAATTCCCAGCACAGCAGGCATCATCATCCTTGAAACAAAGCGCTCTGATGAAAGCATCACTTGTGCTTTCACTGTCATCTTATTACAGTGTGTATAGTCACTTTGCAGCCTTCACCTTGCACCCTTGTCTGCAGCTCCTCAGCCACTGGTGTGTGAAAATAAGGACGTGGGAGCTCGAAGCAGCAGCGTTTCCAAACCTTACCTTTCAGCCTCTTTGCTGAGCTACACGCAAAGACTTTTGTGTGCACCCCTGACTCTGTGAAAACGGTTCTCCCTCCAAATTCACATGGTAAATGCGGTTTCACGATGTCGTATTAAAGTCATGCACAACTTTGTGCCCGAGAGTTTTAAAGTCAAAGAAAGGCTTGCCAGATCATGGATTGGATTACTTTCCATTAGCTCAGCTCTGAGATAACCTCGTGTTACATAAAGGCGACAGAGGCACCCAAGATTTGATTATGTGAAATATTCCCCTCTCTGTGCAGTTACTCTTAGTACAGGCCTGAATGTTCGTACTATCTGAAATCCAAACTTACCAGGCAAACACACATTATACAGGGGTTGTCTGTGATAAATGGTATCTGCAGAATTTCCCCTTCATTTTCACATTTTGCAACGGATCCTGAAATAGAAATAAGAATTTTAAAATACTGACATATTTCAATTCTCCCAGCTGGTTTTGGAAACTGTCATTGTCACACTCATGTTTAACCCCTGCTCCATTCCTAGCCTTCGATTTCAAATCTTGCCTTAGTTTGCCCATTTTAAGCAAGCAAGGATGTTCAGCATCTCTCTAAGATTCCAAAGGGAACTGGGGAACGATTGGCCTTTTATTGGCACACAAACCTAGACTTTCTTTGTGCCCCAGTTATAGCAAAGAAGGACGCTTTTTCTCTTCTCAGATGACGTGTGGAGAATAACAAGTACTCCATGCAAAGCAGGATACTTCTGTAACGATAGATCCAGAGCTCACTGAAATCAGCAGGAAGCTGTCCGTTGCACTCCAAGGGCTTGGACCAGGAGTACAGCATGAGCCCTAAACCAAGCATCCTTTTAACGCACGACAGCCAACTGGCAAATGTGTCAAAATTAGCAGGCTGACTGTCAAACGGAATCAAATTAGAAATCCCTTTATGGCCCTAGCGCTGATTAGCCGGTACTGTGTCATGTTGGAATCGCTTCTCGAAACCTAATGGCTCCTCGCTTGCGCTGGAAATCGATTCGGCGTTTCCCTCCGTGCCCCAGATATCAGGAAAATATACCCCTCGAGGGGAAGCGGGGGAAAAAAAAGGCGCGGGAGGGGGGAAAGGGGAATAAAGGGGGGGGGGGGGCATAGTTCCTGCCTTCACCTGCCCCAAACCACGAGGTTACACCCACAGCTGTCCGCCCTTCCCGCACTTCTGCGAAACGCCGGGCAGCCCCCGCGCCTGACGGCGCGTCCCCCCCGGCTCCGCGCCCCCCGCTCCGCGCCCCCTTACCTGTGAGCGGGGAGGAGGCCAGCACCCCGGGGAGGCACAGGGCGCCCAGGAGGAGGGCGGCGGCGGCGGGCCAGCCCCCGCCGAGCCGGGGCATCGTCCCGGGGGTGCCGCTGCCCGCCGGCTGCGGGGCAGCGTGCGGGACGCGCCGTCGGGTGGCGGAGCCCGGCCGCCCCCGGCAGACGCCCGCCCCAGCACCGACCCCCGGCGCCGGGCAGCAGCGGGGGGCGTGGGGAGCGGGACGGGAGACAGCGGCCCGCCGGGGAGTCCCACCCCACGGCGGCACCGGGGGAGGGGACTGTGGGTGCGGGGAAAAGCAGCTGTCAGCGCCTGCCCCTCGGCCCCGCACCCCCTCTTTCCATCACCCCCCTCCCCTGCCCGCATCCCTTCTTATACCTTCCTCCCCCCCATAGTCCCTCCTCCGGCACCCCCCGGCCCCCATGCCTCCCTCCCCCCGGCGCACCACGCACAGACGGGCTGCCAGCCCCAGACCCCGTCTCCCCGCCGGGAGATGCCCGGCCACTCCCTCCCCCGGCCCCGCCGAGCACCGCCCGGGCCGGCCGCGGCGTCGGGGGGCTGCGCCCGCGGCCGCTCGGCGGCTGGGGCGGCGGGGGGCGGAGGGCGCGGATCGAGGAGAAGAGCAGGAAAAGGGAAAAGAGGAGGCGGAGGGGAGGAAACGCGGATCCTCGGACGGGGCCGGTGCGGCGCAAAACCCCGGTACCTGGGCAGAGCGCGGCGGCGGCCGCCTCCGGCGGGCTCGTCCCCGGCTCGGCAGCCCGGCTTCTGCCAGCGCCCTGGGTGCCGGCGGGCAGGTTTCAGCGGCGGCAGCGAGCGGGAAGGAGGGGAGAGCCGGAGGGAGCGGGGTCGGGGGCGCGGAGGCTGCCCGCGGGGAACGGCCGCGGCGGGCTCCGCTCCTCGGCCGGGGCCGCCGCCGTCCCCCCCGCCGCCTCCCCTCCGTCCTCCCTGCTGCCCCCTCTCCCGCGGCAGCCGCAGCGCAAACTCCCGCAGCCGGAGCCGGCCGCTTCCCGGGGCCGCTGCCGCCCGAAGGGGCTTTTCTCCGGCCCTCCCCGCCCAGCGCCGGAGCTGCCTCTCCCCACCGGGGCAGCCCGGGGCTCGGCGGGCTTTGGGCTCACCCCGCCCGAGGGGCTGGGGAGCCGCAGGGTGACAGCTCCCGGGGCCTGGCCGGCGGCGTGGGTCCCTCGGTCCATCGCTCCCCGGCGGGCTGCAGCCTGTGCGGCTCCTCCTTGACGCTCCCCAGTTGCAGGTCCGCGCTTTGCTGTCCTAGGCATAAACGCGGGCGATATTAGCCCGAATATCAGCTAAATAAAAAATACTTAGGCAGCGCCGAAACCCAGCGTTTGCACCCACGCGCGGTCGGGAGGGGATGACACTCGTGCTGTACGGCACGAGGGGTCTTGCAAATGGTTTTCCTTCAAACCGTGATGTTTCTTTTGGTGAAGGGAACGCTCTCTGGAATAAACTGGTCTGACGACAAGCTGAAAAACGTTTTCAGATTTATACACGTTCTTATTGTCTTTCTTTGGCAGGGTGTAGATGTGAGTTACTATTTCCAAAAAAAGCTTACAATAATGGCAAATCAGGTACATGGCAGGCTGGTACCTACAGGAGTACTTTAAACGCGTTTCGCTTCCCAGTAAGATGCAAGACAATTAGATTTGCGTGTTCATTTTAAGAATAAAACCCCAAAGCCAAGACCCCTGAAAGCCTGCATCTTTGTTCTAAAAAGTAAAAGATATGTACACCTCATTTCCAACACCGTTTGTCACCTACCTTTAGGGTGGGAAGCAAAAGTTCTAAAATAGCTAAAATAGCCTATGATAGGGACTATGGAAAGCTGATACTGGTAAACTTGTGGACATCACTAGCAAAATCCCTCTCTATGAGAAAAGAAAGCCTACTTTTTTCTCATCTTCCAACCTCGATCTGTACAGGTTGAAGCTGCACAGGCAAATACGATCTTTTAGATACCATTAAAAGGGGTTTATATTCCATAAAAATACAAGTGGGATACAAAATTTGCTCCACATTGTGCAGAGTACATAAGAAACTCAGTACATAAATATAATGTGTGTAACCTAGATATATTTTTTCCTGGGAAATGTCACCTTCATGATTCCCTGCATTTTAAACAGCTTGTAGAGGTACATATTATTACACGCTACCCCAGAAGAGATTTTTCACATGCCCAAATGTTTTTTCCATTGGAAAGATGTACTGAATCTTTTGGCAAACTGGCTTTTTCTTACTTCTATATCTGTAATCAGTGGCTACGTTTCCCTTTTCTAATTCCAGTGCAGCCACAGCCCTTCTAAAGCAACAGCCACAGAAAAAAAAAAAAAAAAAAAAAGAAAGAAATCTACTCTAATAATTTCTCAAGTGACAACTACCACAGGAGAGTACTTATATCATTGTGTGCATCAAATCTTCTCTTTGTGATGGTCTAAAATTCATTAAATATTAACGTCACCCGGTGTGAGAAACATACAAATCACAATGAGGGCATCAAATAACAACTGAGGCATCCAAATAACAGCAGGGAACTTGCTAAAGTACTCTGAAAACGTGAAAAGTTTCATCTCCTTTATAAAATGAAGACAAGAGGCAACAGCAACTGAACTTCACACTCAATCCCTGCCATAACTCATTCAGTTAACAAGAACACATAATGAAATCATACCTAAGGCAGGGCAGTTACGGAGCAATACACGCAGATTTGTCGCACAGTTTTACTTTTCCCATGGGGAAAAAAAAAAAAAAAAAGTGTGATCACCACTAAAGCACCTTCAACACACTGATTAGGCCTACAACTTACCTACATCTTACCTCTGAAACAACACCTGGGGGCTGAAAATATTGTCCATAGGCTGAGCTCACTGGGTCCATTCCTCTTCCGTAGTAGTACCAGTGTTGAGGTGAGGAATTTGCCCGTCTCCATTGCTTGAAACACCTGCTGAAAGAGGACTCTAAGCCTGCCCATACCATGCCTACACCACACTTCACAGACTGTTAGCTGCCCAGTAAAAGAGCCTGCTGAGGACTCGTGCTGTCTCCAAGCCTCCCCATGCCCTGGTTCCCTATCTCCCCTCTCATCACGGAAGAGGGGAGACGCTCCTTTTTAGCAGCAACCTCTGTTTCTTCCTGATATTGGTAACGGTGACATGTCACAGAGGAAGATCACTCTCTTATTTAATTCTCATGAAGTAAAACCCAGCCTGGGAGGGAAATACACCATCTTAATCCTCCCACCTTAGTTTCATCCATTCAGTGCTACAGGTATGGGGTTTGTCTCAGCTTTTTACCTCTCCCTTACCCTATCTCCCAAGCCTACCTTATCAGAGGTCAGCATCCTTTCTGGTTGTAATGCCGCATTAAGTAGAGTGTCAAGGTTTTTTTTTTTTTTCCCTTTTGCATCCCTGTTTGAAGAGGTACTTATTTTGCCAAGCAACACTCAAAGGTAATTTTAGCAAAATCAGAGGGTCACACTGAAAACTGTGTCCTGCTATTGGATATGCACAGAGCCTTTGTTGTATGCCAGCAGTTAAAACAGAAGCCATGTCATCAAAACCCTTACCCTCTTGTATAAGCATTACATGGTATCAGTTGTTAGTGAAAGGATGCGTTCATTAGTTCTGTTGATCCATCAGCCTGGGCTCACCCAGCTTGATGGAGCAGTAGCTGTCCACAGATACCACTTTGTATGTAATTCAGCTCCTTCTCCGGTGATGCTTTGCCGGTGGTCAGCCATAAAGCAATGTCAGCCATTAGCTGGTCATAGTAAAGGTTCAACTCAGCACCCACCTAAAAAGAAAAAAAAGGCTTTATGGTTTACAATAGTAACAGTGAAGATGACAGTGATCACGTTCACATCTTTCTTCATGATTATCTGTTTTACCGGCATGTCAAAATCATGAGAAGGCCCATTCTTCATGGGCTAGAGAATTCTTCCAGAAGTGGAGGAAGGCACTGGATCACTAGAATTCACATGCATTTTCTTTTGTTTGGGAAATTCACTCTTCTAGGTCTTCCTAAGGGTCCCTCACCATGCAAGAAAGCATGCAATAAACATGCTACACAGGAACACTTATATGCCGGCACTGGGAGCGTCCCTGCTTTTACTACTTCCATGTTATGCATTATTTTAACACAGTTTATTTGCATCTATGAGACTTCTCAAAATAAAGAAGAAAATATGTCTCCAATAAACACTGTATTGAAAGCTATGTAAATTGGTACAACTCACTGCAGTTCTGTTCTGCTAAATGACTATGCATTTACTAGGCACTGAAGGTGGTTTGCATATCAGATTGAGCTTATACATTTTTATTGTTATTAACATTTTACTAAAGATAAAGAACTCTTGATCCAATGACTTACACAACCGAGAAGGTCACACACATTTGCTGTAGTTGGAGGCGTAGGTCTGATAAGCTTCAACCCTGCAAATTCTTGCAGAGACACCTGTAATTTGGGAAAGTATTTTATTATCATGGTGCATCAGCACTCAGCAATCCAGAAGCTCTGTAGTAACTCACAGAATCGTGATGGAGACGTTCACTTTCATGCAGGAGAGGGGATGGGAGTTACTCTACTCTTCGTCCTTCGGTGGCTGATCAGGTCTTCACAGCTCAGTCGTACTGAGCTGGGCTGCAGCCTTTCAAATGCTTACGCATGTTCATTCATTTCTGTGCTTCATCATGTTCTAAAGTTAAGAGTATCTATCAGTACGAACAAACAGGATTTCTTGCATAGCTACTTTTCATCCAGGAGGTAATGTTAATAAACCTTGAGACTGGCCTTAGTATATCAAAGAGGTGCTCCTGACAAAGCTCCCCCAGTGCAAAATATTAAAAAAACTAAATGGATGTAAATGAGGAGACCACACTAAGAGGTTTTAAAACTGTTACAGGATTAAAAATGGCATATGGTGAAAGTTCTTAAATAAAAGGAAAGTACAAGAAAGTATCTAAAAGTTACAGTGAGACTTCCTTGAATAAATGTTTATAAATTTTATCAAACAACTCATCATTTTGACAGTTTTCCATAAACCCCGGGAACATGCAAAGCATTTAATTTATTTGTGGCAAGATAAAGATAATGAGTAACATTTTAAAAGTTTATTAACATAGAATGTCCTGGCACAGTCAAACTTGCATCCTTCTATTGTTTAACTTATATTTTCTAAGAACTCAAAAAAGTTAGCCTTACAAAAGTAAGTTTCTGCTTGCAAAAGTCTTCAAAATGATCCTCGTCATCTGTATTCATACAAATGCAAACGAAACGAACGGAGCATAAACTAAACTGGATATAAATGCCACCAGTGCCTCAAACTGAAAAAATACTCGTATGCAGCAGAAAATATAGCTCCAATATGGAGACAACAGACTGCTGTAGTAGGCCATGTCAAGAATGCTAAAACAACAACAAAAAAGTAAATTATAACGGAAATGCCGATGCCATCTTAACGATGGGATTTCCAGCAGAAGCTATTCAAGAGGCCGTAGGCCAAGCAAACAGAGGAAAGTGGCATATGCTTGTACTCCTTTTTGTTACTTTGCTGCTGTAAATAATTTGTCTTCCAGAGATAATAAAAATTATTTTGTGTGAGTTATGTGTTTTTGTGTTAGGTTTACCCTTGAACATCTGCTGTGTCTGATAAATAATAAGAGCTAATGAAATCACATGAAGAGTGACATATGTGAGGTACTTCTTTGTTTTCAATTTGTGAGACAAACCAAACCCTGCCTTTTGCCTGGCTGCTATACTAGCTAATAAATGCAACAAACGAGGAGTACTTGAGAAATATTTTATAAAAAGGAAGATTGATGATCGCAGATGAGGATGGACCCTCTCTGTACTACACAGACAGCTGCTTTGCATGCGCAGAAATTCTCGATCCCACCCCCTGCCCCCCCCGCAAAAAAAGACACGCTTATTTTGACGGAAGATTTTTCCCTCCAGCCAGGATGCAGTTCAAAAGCAGCTGCCTCTACCAAGCACAGAAAGGCAAAGGCTCGCATTTTTGCTAAGAGACAAGTTTCCAGCAGCATGCGTCCTGTAAGATCATCACTTCACCTACTGAGACTCTAACCCCGTGAGTTCATTCCGCCTGCTGCTGGTCTCGTTTCCCAGCAGAATTTCCCCCAGGACTTGTTTTGGGTGACAACTAAAGGCTTAAAAACTCAAGAGGCGAGGTTTGAGGAGTGAAGTACCTCACGTCGGAGCCTCCTCTCCTTCACGTGGGTGCCCTCGTTCACACTCAAAGGAGCGAGAGGAGACGAAGGGCCATTAATTTTAAGTCACCGATAATAAAAAAAAAGTTACAGCTTGTGGAAAATGACCAGACAGACAAGCTGCTGTGTGGGGCAGGTGCTGGCAGGTGGCAGTGTTGGGAGACCAGAGCCCCGCAGCCGGCAGCGGCAGAGCAGGGATGAGCTGGGGCTGCTGCCGCAATTAACCCGAACCGCAGCTCTGGCTGGAGCGAGCTCATCCGTATGTGCTAATGCCTTGCTCCTACACGAGCGAAATGCTCTCTTGGTTTGTTCGCAGGATGTACTTTTCCTTTGTGCTCATCTGGCTTTGGCTCTACAGGGCGTTCGCTTTTACTGTCCCTGCAATTAGTGCAGCATACCTTACTGGATCTGGAAGCAAACCAAAAGACAGTTTTACAAAGAACACCTCTTTGTTGTTATTTTCCAGATACAAAACTTAAGCAATGTAAGAATTACCTTTTTTTTTTTTTTTTTTTTTAGTGTTTGGGTGTTGTTTTTTTTCTTTTTCTTTTTTAGGTTTTTGGGGGTGGTTTTTATTGCAGGTTTTTGGGTTTGCTTGGGGTTTTTTGCTTGGGTGTTTTTTTTGTTTGTTTGTTTGGTTTTTTTTTTTTAAAATTGGCTATGCAACATTACAGCTGGTATGGGTACGAAATCCTCCCTATTATTTCTTCTTTAAACAAAGCACACTCGATTAGCATTAATACCTGATCTGTCCTACTGACTGACTACCACACGTATAAAGAGCAATGGACTGCCAATCATAAGCAGTCTTTTTCAGCTCCAACCACCAGGATATGTTCAGATAATATACATGAGCAAATCAGGGTAATCCTGCACTGATCTGTTGAAACTTCTGCTAGTTATGCAGTTCCACAATGAGCAATATAGCCATTCCTAAAGAAGCAATACTACAAGATTTCATAGTTATACTGAACTGCCCGCCAATCTGACTAATTAAACCCTGGAGATTCTGCGTGTGCTTAAACCCAAAAGTAGACAAGAGTACAGAAAAAAGCAGAAATAAGCAAGTATACTAGCAACAGCAAAGGAGAAATCTGTTAAAAACCTGTCTCATTTTGCTACCAATTCACCCAGGTCAGATTAATCTCAGACCTTCAGCAAAAAGAAAACACACAGCCACTTGGGCAAGAGAAAAAAATGTACTTCCAGAAGGCAGTGTAATTCATCTGCCTGCCTCTCAGCTATCTAAGGCTCTTTCAAGGGGAGATGAGAGCATCATTAAATGTGCCAGAAGTGGGCTTTCGGTGTCATTACGCAGATCTGCAGGGGGTTTCTGCCAAAGCCCCAGGGTCTCTGACAGTAGCATACCTCTAAATACATCATTTAGAAGCAGGAGGTGAGCTGAGACAAGCAATATTATTTACTTTAGGAAAGTATCAGTCACGTGTCTTGTATATATTAGCAGGTTAAATCCAAGAGGGTCAGCTGAATTACTTGTGACCAAAGATGACAATTAACCAACAGTTTTAGGGCTTCACAGAATTTTAAATAGGTATTTACATGTGGTATATGCTGTTTATTTTAGGTATCTTTAAACGTAGACTCTGAAGCCTCAAGGTAGTGGCTGGCAGGTATTATGACATACAAAACGATGTCTTGCAAGAGGCTGGTTGGTGATAAACTATTTTCAGAACAGAATTTGTGGCTTTGGGGATTTGGGATTTTAATTAAGCTAGTTTGAAAAATCAACACAGCTATCGCTTTACCAAGTCACTTCAAATTCTAACTGGTTTTAAAATTATTAGGTTTTGATCAAATTTTCTTTAATATTCTTATGTTTTGATCAAATTGCAGTCAGTCTGTATGGCTGTAGTGTAGTTTGTATCAGCATCGAAGTCCGATAATAAATAAGATAGCTATTATTAAACAAAAAGAACATTTCAGTGCTGGAAGTGCTTTGGAAACTGCTCGCCATGCTCACAGACAATATAATTTAGACTCTTCCCTGGGAAACATTCACACATCAGAGTAGCCCCGATGGGGTCAATAAAAATAATGACATCATGGGCAGAAGGGCCTCCTGTAAGCACTTGTTGCAGCAGGTCCCCAGAGGAAGCCAGGATAATGCCATTCAAAAGTGGGGTGACTACAGCATCCAGGTGCCCCTGTGTTCAGGTTCACTCTGTCTTGGCTTACCCAAGGAACAGGTCTCTTCTCCCAAGGGGGTGCATCTCCTGGGGCCCCCAGGAGGAGGAATTTGGGTCTGCAGCCCTCCGAAAGCGGCAGCACTGAGTGCTGTGCACACAGCCAGCCACACCTCTGGCCTGGGGGGATGTGATTGCAGTCCCAGAAGCAGGCAAGGACAGTCCAGCTGGCTGCAACCTGTTTAGTTAGCCCTCACATTCAAACTGGCACCTGACCTAAATTAATCCACAAACTCAGCTAAGCAGCTGTCAGTGTCTAGGGTCTCCCAGGCTTTCCTTGGGAGCCAGTGGTTTCATGGAAGCTAGGCAGAAACAATCCCAAAAGTCCAACTGGAAACCTTCGGAGAAAAGGCGTGAAGACTGCCCTTGTACTTACAGACTACACCAAGCAAGCTGCGTGACCTGGCTGCCCGCTGGCATTGCTCCGATGGCTTGCTTGGGACGTGCACAGCGTGGAGCAGGTGGAGCAGGATGGAGACCCCAACCTCTCCCCAAGAGATCATCCAGGATGGTATTTCTTAACTTGCACAGTTACTTTCATAGATGGACTTGTTTTGAAGCATGCGTTTACCTTCATAAATGTTCATACTAAGAAAGAAAAATATCAAATAATAAATCACAGAGCTGAGGGTTTCGTCGCCCCACAGTGGAGCTGCTTTCAGTTCTGTTGTGCCAGAAGTAATGAAAGCAACCGGACATTTTAAAGAACATTTCTGTGCATCTTTATTCAAAAATAAAAAATCATCCCTGCACTCCAAATGATGATGCATTGACATCTAAGCGTTCCACAAAACAACAATACAGGCCATCTATTAAAGAAAGTAACATTGTGAGCACCAGCCAGTGCTCACAACAGTTCCACGCTTTGCTTTTGGATCCACTCCAACTAGATGAATAGACAGCACAATTCCCAAAATGCAGGAATTTTGCTGCTATGAAGCACTCAGAGGACAACAATCAAGCCTCAGCTTTGTAATGATAGGATTTCAAAAAATGGCCATTTATTTCAAAATAGTCTCTGTGGTTTCTAAAGTTGTTTTTCTGTAGAGCGCACAGAGGACAAAATGCACATACTTTCACAGGCTTTCAGCTGCTGGCCCAAGTGCAGAAAACGATTAAGACAAGACAGTTTGAATTTACATGATGCAAACTAGAAGAAACGAGGAAGAAAAGATGGCTCTGAAAGCTGTACTTTGTTTTCTCCTAGAAGAGGTGCAATGCAAAGTATTTTTTCAAAGCTAGCAAAATCCAGCCAGATTGCAAAGGTATGAGCACGGGAGCAACCAAACAATAGCTCTATTCACCCGCAAACAAATTCTCCATATCTGGAGTCTTACTTTCTGGGTTCCCAGACTGAGCCACAAGCCTTGAGTTTAATTGGTGTATCTAAAAAAATGAGCACAATCCAAATTATCAGTTAGTTTTGATAATGCAGGCCTTAGCGAGGGAAAGGACAGGGACTGAGCCAAGCCTAACAGAGACCGTGTGGTACATCAACCCCAAAATATCCCCGTGGGCACACAGTGAAGAGAGAGAGATGGGAGCCTGTAGGGAGAGGCAAAAAAACTATTATACTGGCTTATGAGTATTTTCTAAGCACCACCTGATGGTGGTGGAAAACATATAAAGGGGAGGCAGATGACAGCTCTGATTTGAGCCAGGTGGAGGCACGGAGCTGGGGGAATCCGTGGCAAGTCTTGGGGGATGCTGGCACAGCCTGACCGCAGACGCAGCCTCTGCTGGAGTCGTGTGCTGGAGCAGGAGATTTACCCTTGAGAAATAAAACTCAGCACCCCCGCTTCTGCCCTGTTCAGGAGCACAGAGGAGCCTGTGCATGCGTGGGGAGAGGGGGAGAAGGGCGAGTGCATGGCTCTGGGGCTGCCCAAGCACATTCTCAGAGCCTTGGCTACCCCAGTTTTGGTTTGTCCTAGGTGAGACTCAAACTCACAATCTTCTCCCCACAGGAGCCACGTGACTAACCGTCTAGCCCCGAGTAACGATGAAGTAGGCACGAGAAATCAAGGAGAAGGGTGCTGCTCTTGCTTATACCCTCTGGCTGTTTTTTTCCCCTGACCAAATATGTCCTCTGACCACCCTACTAAATTTACCATTTTGGAAACTGCTCCGCCACACCCACTGCATGCTGAATCAGAGAGAGTTATACAACTTTGCTATTTACAGGTGGTTTGATCTGCTTATCTCTGTTGTGCCGCTCCCTTCACTTGCAGTACTGCGCGGCTGCTTTTGAAGGAGAGGTAGCTATCAACAGGGGTAGAAGTGATACAGAAGAAGAATAATTTGTCTTTAAACTTGGTGAATAAAAATTTACAGTAGTGAGGACAATGACCAGAGAGAGAGAAGAATGAGTTTCAAATCAGAAGTCAACGTGGAAATGATTTGGTGACAACCTTCATACAAAAAGTCACAGTGCATGCGGGTTTCCATGTATATTACCACAAAGCCTCCCCCAGCTCTACTACAGCAACCCAAATAAACAAACATACAGGTAAATGCCTGAACTCCCTTCCTAGCTTAGCCACAGAGGGACGGACATGCCCACTGGTTTGAGACCTAAGAAGCCTAACTTGGCTAAACACTCAGGATTCAGATTTGTGTACTGGATGTCTCCAATGACAGAGGGGTGGAAGAGCATTTGTAGAAATTGCCTTTCTGGCCAGTGCAATAGGTCTGAACAAGTAGGACCAAACTGTATTTTTGTGCCTAATAGTTTTTGTGCCATCAAAATTGTCAAGCTGAAGGTGGGAAGCTCACCAGGCTTAGCAATCAGGTCCTCTCCCGGCATGCTGTAAAACTGGAAGCCAAAAATCAGTGGCCAGGTTTGAAAAAGTTGATCTTAACGAGAAGCAAGAAAGGTTAAATGTACTAACTCTGTTACTCATTGGGATTTATTTGCTACGTTCTAATTTTAACTTTGGTTAGCCCAATAGAAGGTATCACATCACCGTCTGGGTAGCTGTCCTACAAAAAACAATGCAGCTACCAACTTTCCTCCGCTGGATGACATACTTGGGCAGTAGCCCTTTATAAAAAGCTTCAACTTCTTTAGGGCACATTTGGTTTTCCATTCATTATTTTCCTGATGCTGAAAGCAAAGTTATTCATCCCAGAGAAGAATAGCTACATTGTATTTCAAAGGTTTAACCAAAACACTCGTTTTGCTGCAAATTTTCCTCCTTTCAGGATTTTAAAACACATCTACAAAGTGGCTGCTCGGCAAAATCATCAATTTATGGTCAATGGGATCTGGTAGGAAAAAAGCAGCAAAAAGGAAAATAAATGAATGACGTGATTGCAAGAGTGACTGATATCTACAAAAGTGTGGACGACGACAAGGATTAAAAGCAAAGGAAGGACTCCTCTCTCCATGAGATGAGCTAATGAATGCTGAATGTGGAATGACTTTGTTAAAAAAGAGACAAAAATAGAAAAATAAAATAAATTCTTAATACGCTAAGTGTGTATCATCCACAATCTATAACCACCTACACATCACAACTCTCTTCCACCTTCTTTTTGCCAACCTCACCTGTAGCACTTCCATAGAAGACCACCCGTTACCTTCTCCATTCCTGCTTGCCTGCAGTGAGGAAGTATCATCCGTTTCTGCTGGGACCTTGCTTTCCTGTGATTCTCTGCCTCTTGAATCTCAGCGGTGTAGGATTAGAGAGGTACAACTGACACAGCAAAGATAAACCATAAGCTATTCTGAAAGGCCAGACATATTATCCATATTCTTCTTTGGCTGTTTGGTCACAGAAACATTCATTTTCAGTCTGCTTTTACTGAGGTCAAGCTGGTTGTTATCACTGCATCCAGTCCTGCTGCCTGACCACCAAACACCTGAAGGTACTAATCCTGGGGGCACAGTCTTACCCAGGTGAGCCAGGATTCCTCTTCTCAGGAGAACACATTTCTCTGTGGCAGCTGGCACGGGAGCTTTAGGACACAATCCTGCTGGGAATCAGAGAGTTAAGTGAACTTTCCAGCTCCCTGGGTCTCCTCTTCCTCCTCCCAGGGCTCCTGGTCACTGCCAGAAGGGGCAAATCCCAATGGGCACAACACTCTCCTCACAGTCACTGACCTCCTGACTGCTTTTGGGACTTGCACCCTGAAGTCTGCAAAGCAGCTGTCCAGTGTCATGATGAAAGATACTCGTTGCACCACCATGACACATCTAGTTAATGCTGGAACATGGCACTCAAATATGCTGCCAAGAGAAACTCTTTGTTTCTACTAGATCAGAAGCAATCACACCATGTTAACCAAGCTGTATTCTCACCAGTTACGCTCATTGCTCAAGCAGAAGGAAGACACTACACATCCAGACAGCTGGAAAAAGCAATTCCTGTTATATATGTAGCACCTTGACTGTTCTTCAATATTTAGGGATCCTAACTGCCTCCACTTCATTATACCATCAGGGGAAGAAAAAGTACAATAATCCCCTTTATGTCTCTTGTAATTGAATCCAACCATGATTATAATATACCGTGGATACTCAAAGTAACTATTAATTATTGAATGCTTGCTTCATAATGAATTGGAATATCATCTGTTAAAGACCGACTTCTTCATAACACTTCTTCTAACACTTCCAAGATGCTGTGAAACTGGTCTATCCTTTAAAATGAATAAAGTAATAAAATCAATACAATAAAAACTCATTTATTTCCCAAACACACTGTAGACTCTGCAATATGCCTCACCAGATTTAGCAAAGTAAGGAGGACTGGTCCAAGCCATCCTTGGATCAAAATCTTTGTTGTTTCCTAAGGTTGTCTAAGAATAGCACCTATGCTACATTCATTAACAATGATAAAATGTCTCAGTATAATGCGAGGAGACTGGAGGTGCCAATTTTTGAGTAGTACATGAAATTCAGGAAATAGTAATAATAACAACAGCAACAATTTGGAGAAACCATGGCAACTTTTTAAAAGATAGAGGGCCAAGCTTTCTGTTGATCAAATGCCAAATTAAGTAAGTGCATTCTTCTTAATAGAACGTGTCCTGGAAATACTTCCCTCCCACACTCTCTTGGTTGGGGAGCAGAAGGGGACCACGCTGTTCATTGCTTGATTTCCTAAACTATTTAATAGTTCTGCTTTGGTTGTTGAAAAGCTGCTATACATCATCCTGAGAGTGACTTCATCTCATAAGTGGCTGAAGTAACATGTATAAAATGCTCTGGGGTTTTATTTTGCAAGGGCCTATTTCCCATGCAGCAATCACTCTCTACAGAGAAGCAACCACTTCTGGGGTGGAATGCAGCTGCTATTTAATTAATACTGACTAGCTAACCCTCACGCATATTGTATTTTGGAATAGTACCTTTTGGAGCAACCCGCATAATTTATTACATCATCTAGCTAGGAGTTAAATAGCGCTTATGTGTCATCTTATTATGAAATGCAGCCTCCAGTAGAAGAGTATGGATGCTCTCCTGTCAAAAATCAATGGCAAAATACTCAGTTAAATTCAATGAAAGTAGATTTGGGCCTCTAATCAGGTTACAGTAATGACTCAGGATGACTGACCTCCCTACAAGATTTCTGATCAGGCAACAGCTTACATAATCGGAACAGCTTTTATCTTGTTTCTGCAGCCAAATACACTGTCAGTCTGCACCCAGCTAGAGCTGTGGTAGAGGGTGAGCTATGATCTGCAATGATCATTCCCACTTAGGAAGCACTCCAAGTCTCTATTCAGCTTATAAAGATGAATCAAAATATCTTATCAAACACTGTTATCATTTTCCTCTGGAGTCTTAACTGGTTTTGCCAAAAATAATTTCCAAAAGAAATATTTTTTTATTTTGAGAGTGTAGTGTTAAAGTGGTGCTAGCAAACAAGTGAATAATACAATATGCTCATGCTCTATCAAATGGAAAATACTCCCATTAGAGCTAATATCAATTCACTTGCTGTAGCCTGAGGGTGTGGATCTCTTCCAGGGCTCCTGGTTACTTTTGCAGTTTTTTTCCTGCTACAAAAACATGATTTTGCTCAATCCTTTAATTTTAAAAATGCGGATGGATACTGAAGTCTTCAATACAGCAGGTTCATCTGCAAGCACGGATGCCTCATACACACATAGTAAATCTAAGCACATGACAGTGCATGCAAAGGAAACGTCAACCTACAATGAGGGCTTATGAAAATATAATGGCATTGTACTCCCTTTCCTGCTTTCAACAACATGAAACTCTTGGAAAATACCACAGTATTTTAAAATAACAATTATACATATTTAAATGTGCTTGCATGGTGCATTTATTTGTACTCCTTACTATAGCAGATGTAAAGATACAGCAATCAGGACACATTGTCTGAGAACTCCAGGTCAAATCAATTACTGGGCTATGCTTCCATCCCATGATTAGTCAAATCACTTGCCATACATCTAATGCTAAAAGGAGTGCTAGGTGTCTCTGCTGTGATCTGCTGGTCTCCTGGATAAAGCATATTCATATTTGATACTATCAAATTAGCAGCTTCTATACAGCAAACAGCTAGCTATCTTGCAAAGGAGAAGGACAGAAATAATCATTCCTGATGCTACTGGCCATTATAAGAATTTGCAAGACAGAAGACAGACAAGTAGGGAGGAGTTTCAGACTCTAAAATAAGCAATGTCTTTCAGTCTTTATATGAATATCAAACTTGTGTTGAACTTGGTCTACTACAATATTAGAATAAATTCTCACAGAAACAAGGCATTCAAAAGATCTATTCTAGTTGGGTCACTTTTGCTAATTATAAACCCAGCCCTGTAATACCAAGTGCCTCGGCCTCCCAGTTGTTTCAACAGGACCTGAGGGCATTCTGTCCCTTCAAGAGGATCAAGGCTCATGAACTAGCAAAAAACTACGCAAACTTTTATCTTTGAGCTGCAAAGGAACTAAGTCACCTGCAAACAGCATATGAAGATATCACATAAATACTGGAAGAACCTTATGCTAGAAGGGAGTAAATGAATAAAGCAGCATGATGTCAAGGGGTAACTACAAACAAGGCTATGGGAAACAAAGCTCATTTCAAATAAAGAAGCGATACAGAAGCTTGGTTTCAGGAGCACATCGTATTTTACAGCACCTTTGCAGCAGTTTTTTAAATAGATTATTTATAAACAGGATATTCTGATATGAAGGAAAGATACTTATTCAATATAATGCATACCCTGTATTTTTTTTATGCTGGAAGGATTTCACACAAAAATACAATCTCTGCTCAGCAATTTTCAGTTTATGGCAGGAAATTGCTCTTTATATGCAATATAAGAATATTGAAACTTATCTCTAATGCTCGCTGTACAGTAAATGCTGAAGAAGAGAAAAAGACAAGACATTATAAAGTGAAACCCAGCCCCTTGAAAGTAAAGAAATGCTGGTTTTCTGTGTCATAGTTTAATAATAGTTGGACAGAAGTATCAATCTGGGGCTGGAAACCACAGTCCTAGTTTGAACTCAGCATTGTGTTCAAAAGCCCAAAAGATCAGCAGAGCCCAGACCTCCAGATTTTGGTCATCAGAGTAGTAATTGTTTTAATCTGTTTTTCTAAATTGCAACAGCACAAAAACAAAATGAAAGAAAAGCACTTGGACAATAACATTCAGAAAAGAAACTCTACCGAGAAAATAAACTCTAGAAGTATTTACCTGTTTAACAGAAATAAAACATATCTATTTTACGATAAGACTTATTTGAGAAAATGCATTTCAAAGTGCGATAGCACAAATATAATAAAGTTGCCATGACTCACAGCGTGGTTTTTCAAAATGTCACAAAATTCCTTTTAAACATATGTATACAAAATTGATTTCAATAAAATGATCATTTAAAATTATTTTTATCTGTGAGCCACCTAAATATATAAAATTCTCCTCAAATAGCTAAACGTGCAGACAGGCTGCATATTTAAGCTGACCAGAACAGCTGATCAGGCATTACTCTAAAATCCTATTCAGAATAGTTTGATTGGCCAGCAATGTCTGTCTTGGCCTCAGAAACATCACTGATGAGAACCAAACATTTGGTCCCCCCAAACTAGCAATGTTTCCTTACATTTTTCAGTTGGCCAACTCTCTAACTTCAAAACTTCCTGTAATTGGCCTGTTTTTTTTCCAGCCAAAAAGAACTTTCTTAAAAATTCAAACTACATTTGCGAACTGCTAAGAATTACTTTACAGTATTTCCTCTTCACCTGCTGCGTAAATGACTACATTTCAATGACTGACTTCCTCTGAACTAGATGGACTACTTGGCATTGGGGGAACTAAGTAATTTTTACTCAGTACAACTGTATTTCTCTTTTAAATCCTGATGATACTATCAAATACCACAATTTAGTGCAATATACAAAGAGGTCATACATTACTACTATAGACAGTTCTACCTTTTTTTTTTCCCCTCTTTATTACCACTATGTTTTTCTGTAAAACTATTCTCATGAGACCTCATCCTACAAAGCATGGAGCAGAAAAAGCAAATAAGAGTGCTTCTGAGCCTTACTTCTTAAAATGACAGAAAATAAATTAAGTAAGAGTGGATGATACAATTTACCTTAGTGCCTACTCGTTGTTTACCCTAAACTCCCAATGAAGCCAGGCAGCTCTGAGCACTGGGATCACATTCAATAATGGTAATGATGACAGTAATATATTTCACAAAAGTCTCATAGTAGTGTGCTTTCCAGCTATATTATACGCCTATAGCTTAGAATTCTTTGGTCCAGGATTCTACACCGTTCTGGTACGGGCTTTCAGTAGTAACTATGGTTGATTTTTCTAGATTACCTAGTGGTCACTGACAAGAGGACAAAAGAAGATTTGAGATCTATAGTTAAAGTTTAAGCCTAATAGCAACAGTAATTGATTAGTTCTCCATGGATTTCCTTTGGTCATTGAGATGTGTACAGAGACTACAGGAGATTATTTTATTGTGTAATTTTCGCAGCGCAGCAGGGGTACCTTGACAATGGGTTGGATACCACCCTCCTGACAAAAACCATGGGGGAGGGATCAGAGTGAAGAAAACAGCCAGCAGAATCACTCTGTAAGAGGTAGGGGGTAGGATTTTTCCTTCCTGGGAAAGAAGCAAGATTTCTGGCCCCACAACTTGTAGATATCTGAGGTCTCCTGGGGGACAGAGTCATTTCTTTTGGGAATCACTGCCCACTTCAGTCCTAGAGGTATCAGAAGCCTTACCCAGTTCCCTGGCCATTTAGCTCTATTTAATAGCTAACATGTTGAAAAAGGCTCCATGAAACATGGTTATATCATGTTTACTGAGCAAGAGTAGGACCAGAGGGTTAAGCAGCAGATGCACAAGTGGTTCAAAGCTGCTTTTGTTTTGGCGGTGGATGCAAAGAGGTATGGAGATGATGAATGTTGATGACAAGACATCCTGGAAAATAATGTCTCCTTTTAATCCACTGATCAAGTCTAGCACAGACCACAGCAACTGTTACAACCTCTGCTGAAACAGCACAAAAGTGAGTTGGAGGGACCTCTTCTACAGCTAGAACAGGAGTTAGTGAACCCCTGTTGAGGAAACCAACAGGAGCGTGGGATGCAGAAGATGGCTCATGCAATTGCATCCACCAGAAACTAAGCCGAGACCAGTAGCGCTTTTTGTATCTGGCATCCAAAAGATTGCAACTTATATTTTGGTATGAATCAGCAACAGTCAGGAAAGGCCTTGTTCAAATGCCAGCTTGACCCACTTGACCCAGGTCTTGGTTATTTTCAAGTTCCGAGTATCTTTTACTGGTATCTCAACTCTCTCTGAGGAGTGACGCTTCCAAACCCTAGGCCAAGGTCCTCTCAAAGGTCACCTCAGTTGTTGGGTGTTGCATTTCAGGCACCTTGCATGGACCTGACTTTCAGAAAGCGAATACTCAGCACTTTCTAAAAACTCAACCCTCAAAACACCCTCCACCTGGATTAATAAAAATTAAGGCACTCAAAAATTGCTAGTTATTTTTTAAAATCTTACCCATAACTAGAAGAGACTGATTGACAAGAAAAACAGAAATCACAGGTAACCGTTAAAAGATCCATGTGTTGCTGTGCTCAACGTACTTAGTGTAAACTTTATTTACATTCATAGTGACATATTTTGTGGTAAAAGGGTTTGCCCTTTATGTCCAGGAACCATATTTTACTCTATATCTCTAGAGAGCAGGAATCTGTATGAGCAATGAGGGGGAAAAAAAGTTGATGGATTACCAGTTTTTCTTCTGGTTGTGAATTCAGCTGTCTGGAATCGCGAATGTTAGTGCAGGAGGAAACAAGATAGTTATCTTTTGTCAAAACTGTGATATAACAAATGTTAATATAATCTCAAAGGGAGGTATAGTTCAGAATATCTTTAAAAAAAAAAAAAGATAAAACATATCCTGAAACAAAGGTTGCTTTTAACTATGTGTAAACAGTCTTTGATCAATCAACTGAATCCTTAGAAAGGGCTGATATATCGCAAAACATAACACAACACTCCTACCACAGTTGGGTAAGTGCTTAAACTTCGCTCACAGAAAGAATGCTAGTAGTTGGCAGGGAGATCCAACCACAATTGTTAGAATGGAACTTTTTTTTGTATAAATTAGCACAGTCCTCTCCTTCCGGAAGCTGCAATCAGTACAGAGTAAAATGGATTGGTACTGCTGCATTATAAATGCATTTGACATTAGATAGAAATTCCTCCTGAGGGTCGTCTTCAGATTTCATGGTTTTTCTGCCTCCTCTCCTGCATCCTCAGACGAACCTGTAAAGGAGAAAGAAGATGCTTAGAAATTCAGTGTACTTGGTAACTGCATGCACTATATTGTTGATTCCATCAGTTTGTAAAAGCCTTGGTTATAGCTGGAGCAAACAATCTATTACATGCAAAACAGTTAGGATAACAATGCATAACTTGCAAATTCAAGCATTCACAAGTTTAGGAAATATAAAAAATTAAGGCAATAAGGGCAATATCACATCAGCTCTTTTATGCAAATGATGGATGATACAGTCTGAGTTATAAAATCACGGACTACTTTTACATCAGAAAAAAATGGCAGAGAACAACTGGGCATATGATCTGAGATACAGTTACTCTAATCTGCTTGCATTTTGCCTGCCCCCTTTTTCAGGCAGAACTGGCAATACAAATTGCAAAACAATAGAAAATTAGGCTCCATAAGCTCATTAACAAGGACTTTTTTTTTTAATATAAGACTAACACTTTGGGCAAAGGGAAAATAGCAAAACCCCTGTATTGAAGGTAACTTCTGTCTTAAACCGTGAAAGTATGCATTTCCTATTTTTGAATATCAGTGCAAGAGATTAATGTCTGATCCAAGATGGATTCATCTTTGCAATAATGAACCTGACAGAACTGGAAAAGGGGATAGAAACTCATAAAAAGTTGCTTGGAATATCTAGGGAGAAAAAGAACAGCAGATTATCACACAAATTTCTATATGCACATACTTGCATGACTTCAATTTGAAGTGATTGTTTAACCCAGCAATCAAAAACAAATTCGCACCATCTCCAAACGATATACGAATAATAATAAAAACAACACACAGCTTTTATGTAATTTTTTTTTTCCCTTACAAGCCACCTCTGGAGAAGGCTGAAATCCCCACACACCCAGTGAAGTGGAATGATCCAGCAGGTCAGCAGAATAAAATTTGAGCATCAAGGTCTTCTAAACCCAATCCACCAGTTGCCTGTCAGCCAAACTGCCTTCACATACATGTTCACACAGGATGTAGCACCAACAATCTACATAATTTTAAAAGAATATGCTTTCATTTAGATCTGTGCAAGCCCACGTGGACAAAACCATCTAGATTTCTTTTTCAGTTTTTATTTTACACTATCAATATTTTTTGGTGCTTGGGGATTTCAGTATTTACAGTGGTTTTCATGGCTGATGGTACTAAACCAAGCAAATTTTATCTCAAGCCTTGAGACTGAAGCAAGGCATCACATAAGCTAACAGAGCAGGAGATCAAGGATAAAATTGCCAAGATACAAAAGACTAAAGCAGTAAAATTTCAGCAACAGCTGGAAGCCCAAGGCCCCCAAGGGGCTAAGAAGTTCCCCTTACTGAAGTTTCTACTTTTTTTTTTTTTTTTTTAAAGGACAATTACAAATACCATGTTAAGGGCTGACTTGGATTTACAAAGGTCAGCCCTCAAATGCTAGTTCTTTTGTTCAAAACTCTTACCACATAGCACATGCTGGGATGCCAAAGGGACCAGCAGCAGGTCCCATCTTGTTTCATTAATGATCTAGGGGAAGGAGGTAGGTAGCATGATAATGAAATGTGTGGATTATAAGAAACCAAGAGGAGCTACAAATACTGGAGAGGAGAAAGAAATACTGCTGTAGGACTAAGAGATTAACAAGGCTGAGAGAAGATAAAAGGAGATACCACTTGAAATACATCATGGAAATAACAATCTTTAACACAGATACTTGCCGAGGAAAGCCCTGCAGAAGTGGCACAGTGGAAAAACCTGTTAAAGACATGCATTTGCACTGAAATACCCCACGCAGCTCATTGCAGTGTAGGACCACAAAAGCCACTGCAGAGCTCACAGTTAATATTGTTCCTGACTATATAGCTTTGTTGAGATCACCTCTGGAGCTGTTTACAGCTCTGTACTACATAAAAAGATGCTGTAGAGTATCTTATTTTCCCACCATAATTAAGGAAAAGAGTTCGCAAGAATTAGGAAGTTGGTTTCTGCACACCCTTACAAAAGCTGGACATGCACATAGTTTGGATGAGAAACAGTAAAAGGTGGTATAATTATGGTCAGCTCTTTGTACGTGAAGAGAATAGCCACAGATTTACCAGAGACCAAGAGGCACTAATCTGTGCATTAGCATTGCCCACTAAGTTGCACGCTTAAGCCATGTAACACTGCCACTGCACAGTGCCCTCAACCTCAATACATTTGCAGACTGGCTAGAGGACATCTAAGAAGCATAATAGCACAGAAATTAAGGAAGGGAGGTTTACAAAAGTATCGCGGGGGGAATCTTCATGAAAAGGCTATAATATCCTAATGCATCTTTTCCTTTATGATGCTGAAAACATAACATGTTAAAAATTAAAATGTAATTATAAAATTGTAATGCAAAAAACAATTATTTGACCCATAGAATAGTGCCCAAGATACTGCTTTCAAGACCTGTTATTTCCATGGCATAGACTTCTTACAAATAACCCTTGTGTCTCTTTTTACAAATTCCCATGCCAAAATGGGCAATGTGAGTGGTTACTTTCAAGCACATCAAACACAGTGGATCCACTAAACCTAATGCGTTAACTGTAATTATGGGCTGGCAGAACTCAAGTAATATAGCAGGATTTACCTCAGTTTCACACAACTTTGCCAGACAGCACTATACATGGCTATAGGGAACCTGGAATACTTCTGCATGGATCAAAGAACTACCACATGAGTAAACTGTGGGAGAGGTGAGCTGACAGGTCACGTACAGACTGCAGCTATTTTTATTGTGCAACTACAAAATGGGAGGCAGTATGAAAACATGGCTTGCAATGATCAGCCTTCCCACCTCTAGCCTGTATTTTTTCAACATGCAATATTTATTAGTCATCTAGGAGAACAACATAAATTTCACATTGATCTAACTGGCACATGCTACATCATAGTAGGTAAGACAACTAACATCAGAGAGGTTTATCATTAGTATATTCTGACAAGCTTAGGCAGATCCTAAGAAATACAGGGTATAAAATTAAAAATTCTGTAGATTAAGGCTCCTTTACCTTATTTCATCAGGACAAAAAGCTTCCTTCCATCTTCATATTCCCCATTATGAAGTTCTCAATGTTTCATTTTATAGACCATCTAAAAATCCTATCAGAATAATACTGGTCTGAGCACACGCTTAGACAAATGTATATTAAAAGGTTTATATCTCTATTTATCAACACAGTTATGAACTGGGAAGCTGTTTTTGGAAATAATCATGATAAATTTTAACTCCTCTGCAGTAGGCAACCCCAGGCATTTTTGGAGGTAAGTTTTCAAAACACAGTTAAAGTATATGTTTAATTAATATCCTGATTAGTAACATGAGATTGTGTATATCTGAGGTCAAAAACAGATTCCACCTTCAGTGACTTAAATCCTTCAACTTGTTTTGTGTATTTGTCAATCAGAGCACATTAGCACCCTCATGAAAGCAGCTTCTATAAACAAAGACACAGAATACCTCAGTCTTGTAAATTTGCCTCTTGTTTTCAAGACTTAATGCACACATACCATTGAGTCACAGAAAGTTCATTTGTAGATCAAAATGTATTTTTGAGCCTTGAAAACTGCAAGCTCAAAGAAAATCAGTTACAGTGACAGAAGCACCAAATACAGCTAAAAAAAATTCCAACTTTCCTGGAATTACTACTCATGCAGCTAGAGGGAAAAAAAAACCCAAACCAAACAACATTTAAAGGGAGGGATGATATTTGAGTATGATGGCAGAAGGGAGGAGAAAGGATCATTTTCTGTAGTCATAAATTGTTCACACTAAGTATGATGGTGTAAGGTTTAAAGATGTTCAGGTTAAACAATTAGGCAATGGAAGAAACTACCCAGGGAGGTGGCTGAGTCAAGGATATAAGAGGTTTGCAAAGATAGGGTAGATGAAATCCTAGTGGGGATTAGTGAAGAGGAAGATACACAGGCTTTGAACTGGATGACCTAAAGGATCTTCTCCAATCCTATCATTTATGCTGCTATGATTCATCCTAAGGAGAACATTTTGGACTCTCATGAATTACTGGCTGAGTTTCCTGGATACTATTGTACATTAGTCTACTCTGAAGCATGCATAAAACTAAGTCAAAGTTGGCTTTAAAGTGTTTGATCTACAGTATTCGACACTTCCCAGTCTCTTTTTCATACAGTGACTCAGAAAAAGGGCTGTTATAACAAGACAACAAAAGTTATTTTGAGTTCAGATTAAGTCACAGAAGGGAGGCACCCCTTTCTTCAGCTATTCCCACCTAAAAGAAAAAGAGGAAAAAACCACCCCATCTCATGGACTGGTGGTTAGTATTGCTATTTCCAGACCTGACATAAAACAGCCTAAAAACAAACTACAGCTTTAAAGTAACTGCTTTTCATAAAATTTTGGATCCAAAACTAAATGTTCCAAGTGACCAAAGTTAATAACGCTTTTTGCTTTTTTTGTTAACAAAAGATGACACATTTTTCCCAGCACCTTCAAGTCACATTTCTGAAAATCATTATAATTATCTTTTTAAGAACTCCATCTATTCACTGCTATTAATTTTCATTATTATTATAAACTGCTTGAGGAAATACATACCGCTTCCTTTTTCTTAGCATATAATCTTTATTTTATGGACACAATCCAAAGGGTTTTTCAGAAAGTTTAAGAAAGTAACAATATCTTGCTTATCCCAAGCAAACTGACACAGTTTAGCTTGCAGTGCAAAAGGGATTAGTGCAAAATCATCAACTCTAATGTGGTGCAGAAGATTGATCATCATGATGCACAAGCTACAAACTTTCCTACACTGCTTTAATGCATGAAACTGGACTTGATCAGTATTCTAGATCACTTTTTATGGAATAATGAACTGAGAGTGAGCCTTACCACTGCCTCCCAAGTCGCCAGTGAGTCACTGATCATTACATACATAATTTAAAAATGATCAGAGTTTTGTATATGAACGGGGAGTGATGGCAACTGAGTGAGTGGGAAGCATGGACTGACTCATTCATTAAAGAATTGTGTAAATCAAATAAAACTTGCTTTTCATTTAGGAAGTAGCATGACTGATAGCGAGGACTTCATTCAGTGAACTTTTCTTTGTCCTAAGGGACCATACACATCACAGGATGCATAACATGAAACAACAGTTTCCATCACTCACTCTTAAATATACCCCCTTCTAACTGCAACTAGCATAAGTCCAACCTATATGAAGCTATCAATAGTTAAGTTTCTAAACCGGCACAAAATAGCAGGGGTAGAAGGGGCAGCTCTTACCTTGGAGATAGCAGGGCCTATTCCCACAAAACTTAAAAAACCTTGCTAGAAATCTTCCTTTTGTCATTCTGACTTAATAGTGACATGTAATAGCAGTGTATCACAATGGAGTTAACAAGGAGGTAATGACAACAAAGGTAACATTTATCAAGTGTCTACATATTTTATTTTTTTTAATTAACTTTTAAACACCTTAAAAAGTTCTTGTGCCCCGAGTAGCCCTCAATGGAGACTTTGCAGACATCAGCTTGTGGCAACTCAGGCCAACTGTGAAAAGGGACATGTTAGGAAAAGATACAGTGTCCCTTCCAAGGCAATTTCTTTGTTTTGGTTCTTTGTTTTCCAAAGTACAGCAACTAAATATCCCTATCATTAATTTTATCCTGACAATTAATAACTTATGCTGTGCTTGTTGTGTGTAATACTGTTGTCTTCAACCTTCATTATGTTATATGGTGTACACACACACACACACATATACCCATACACATCCCTACTACTAAATTTTCTGTTGAGAACACCAATACCTAAAAAGCATTAGAGCTGCCACCAATGGGCCCAAGGAATGAACAATTAGATTGAATTACTGCCCATCTGTTTTGGGCAAGGTAAGGTGGTGTGCACCAGTTCACAGTTCCCAGGATTATCAAGCACTCAAGCTGCAAATCGTAGAGTTCAGACTCCTATACTTGTAATGTTGCAAAATTTCTATGCTTTCTTTAGGTCTTTCTTCTGCTTCATATTTAGAAAATGCCTAAGACATATGAAATGTTTCTAATATAAAATTACCAAATTTGAACAATTTGACCAAATATTCCCAAGGTGCACAGCTGCTTCTTCTAATGACCCTGGTCACACATATATATATACATGCACCCCCACACACACACACTGCTGGAATAATCACGTTCTGTAAGAAATAAGAAGCTGCCAAAACATCGAATCTAGCTTACATTTATAAATATCAAGGAAAGAAGAACAAGAGGAATGGGATGCTGGTTAGTTTGAAGCAATGTGGACCTCTGTAAGCAGCACTCTAATAACAGTATTCTAAGCTCAATTCAGGAACCAAAAAAGAAAAAAAAAATCCAAAAATTATTACAGAGCAAACTGAGTATGTTTGCAGGAAGACAAGCTGCTTAAAAAGCAGTTACCTATCTGAAATGAAGTCATTGATCATTACTGTGGGAAATGTAATTTCAATGAAGACAAAACTTTGGAGGAAAAATGCCTATTTTCTCCAAATATCTGGCTTATCACAATCACCTATCAAATCCAGAACATTTTTCTAGGAAAGCTTGCAAATTTTTTGAGAAATGGTTGTTTTCATTTAGAGATGATCACAAGAAGCCGTCACAAATGATACATTTCAGCTGGAACAGGTATTTCTTCCCAGGAAGTAAATCCCTAAAACTTTCTAATTAGCTATCAGCCTTTGTTAGGGTGGTAAATTAATTCAGTGGCTTCTAAGGCAAAAACAGACAATACAAATCTGAAACTTACCTAATTATGGCCACAAAAATGTCAATGCTTCAATTTAGTCTTTGCCATGCTTATATCTTCACATTCACCCCAACTCAAAACCCTACTAAGCTTTTTAGAAATGCTGGCTCTTTAATAATTTGCTGTGAGAAAAAAAAAAAAAAAAAAAGATTTGGGCCACATACATTCAGATTAGACAGATGATAATATATTAAAAAAGGTGGTTTTTTTTGTGTAGACGTAACTCTTCGCTTTTTCCTGGGGAGAAGTAATGCCATAGTAATCAGTCTTTTGCCTGCTTGATTTGTTGTGCTGTTCTGTTGACTTCCCAGACAGAGAGACCAACCAGCCAGCTGACTATTAACAAATCCTTTATCTTCCCAGACAGGCAATCACCATGACAGATCGGCCAAACTCCAGGGGTAGGTTAGCTTTAGGGCAAGATTTTCCACCATTTTCATATGAATGGCATTAAGTCCTGTTCCTGGAGACAGCCACCCAGTGCCTGCCTGCAGGAAGATCCAAGATCCTTCACGGATATGATATACATATTACAGTCAATTTCTACTCCTGTAGGTTGGCTGCAGCTCATAATTGACATCTGAAGACCTACAACCTCCCTGTTAGTATAACTTCGAACATTCCTCATCTACCTATGTAACTTTAGCTAATACTGAGCAAACTTTTCAGCTGAGATGATTTTCCTTAGAAAATTGCACATGCAGGTCAAACCAACCATCAGTCAAATTTCCTCTGAATTTGTCAGATCAGTTTGGCTAAAAAAGGTAAATAATTACAGCATTTTTTTTATTTTCAAAATCTTTCAAATTTTCATTTCACACTGAAGTATTGCAAATTAACTTCCTTAAATATAATTTGAAAAAAAAAAAAGTTAGCAGGTATGAAGTCTAAGTCATATTTCATTTGAGGAGAAAAAGAAAAAAACCTGAATCAATCATGGAAGGTTGTTCCAAAATAACAAATTTTCTAATTTTTTTGCTTCAAGTCAGAAACTTAAAAAAACCCCAGTTATTCACAGAGCTCTACTCTTGTTAGTGTGTACCTGTACCTTAAGTCAGAATAGTGCAGTTATCCTTTTAATATGCATGATATAATTGTCAGAATGAAGCTTTCAACAAATTTAGCTACAAAACATAGATGCAAATTATAGGTGGCTTTATCCAACACCAGCTTCAGCAAAACATAGAATAAAAAGCATATTAGGTTTATAGGGGGAAAACCCCCACCTTTTTATGAATATTGAGTCTGATATAGACTTGCATTTAGGGCCTGTGCTGTACCTTCAATACATAAACATCGGTTTCTCCAGTAGAGATCTCCAACATTTTCTTTATAGCCTATGGTACACATAAGCCCATGGCTCCTCAGTACCAGAAAGCTACAACAAAACAGAAGAAACTCCAAAAGGAACAGTGTAAATAATTGTGTGATTTTGGGGAAAACACAAAAGAGAGGAGGGAGAGAAATAAAATAGCCAAAGACAAAGCAACGTTAGGAATTTAGAGCAAGGAAGAGATATAAAAGAGGATCAAGAAGATGAAGTCAAGGAAAGGAATATTCAAGGCTGCTCTAAAGCCACATATTCTCCCAAGGGAAGTGGTGGAAGCCACATGGCTTATGACATTTGCAAATTAGTACCACAATGAAGACAACAATCTGGTGGTGTCAGGGAGATGGTCAAGCTGATATGACAGGAGTTTTCCATTTCTAACTCCTATTATCATACAACAGATCTGAGGTGCTACAAATTCCAAACTGTTTTGTAATATTCACAGAAACTTTTGCTTACAATCAAGTATTCAGCAACTGAATACTCTTCAATATGCTGCTCCTTTTAACAATGGAACATTACAGTGCAAATGATAAAATCATATTCAAGATTTCCATGGATTCTTCTGGAAATAACATACAGCAGGATTTTACCATTTGATGTCATTTTTCCTTCGGAGTCTTGTGGGAAAAAGACATTGGTAGAGAGGCAGGTTGAGGAAAAATGTGTTTAAAAAAACAAATGAAAAAGAATACTTGTGTAATACTTTCCAATCTTGAATTTCATACATTCCTGTTAAGCTACAGTATATGAGAAAAATGCTCTAAGAGTTTTTTTCCAAATGTAATCTTTTGATAAGTCTCAGTGTTGGCTTAAAAGCAAAAGAACAAAATAAAGAGCCTGTATTAAAGTGACAGAAGAAATTTCTTCTAAATGGGCACATAACTCCTTTCTATTGCTCACCAAAAATCTGTATCTGCTTGGCTTTTTTGTTTTGTTTTGGTTTTGTTTTGTTTTTTAATTTATTTACTAACCTTATCTTTGCAAATGCAAAGTACATTTTTGGGGGGATAGAGGGGTAATGTAATAGCAGTTCGTATTTTTTATCTGGTATGTATTCTAAACTGTCTAAACTATACCAAAGACCTGTAATGTAATGCTCCTTATTTTCACGACCTCTCCACTGACATCAGTCTTGTCTCATATAGATGGAAGTAGAGTTACCCCCTGCTACATCCCTAGATATTTCCAGGCTTATATTGACCTTAGTAGGTATAATCGCAATTTCAGTACTCACAACAAAAATTGTAAAGCCACTCAGATTTGATGATCCAGTTACGAATTCCTTAACGCCCAAATCTGTGCATTTCTGAACAATGACTAGAAAGTTCTGTGCCCTCCAACCTCACACCAAAATCAGCAGAACCAGAGAGAGAGCAGCACTTTACAGGACTGAGCCTTTCAGCACCTCCAGAAAAGAGTAGTGGAAGCAAACATGCCTGCATTAGTTTTAAATGTATTATGGATTTTCTCATGGGTCAGGAAGCAATAAAAACTAAGTATAGTCAGACTGCAGGTTAGCAATATAGCTTTCTATGATTTTCTGTGACTTTAGGGAAAACGTGCTCAACTTTTATAGACAGGCAATTCAGTATTACAAATTTTCAGGAGACATCAGTGCTATGGGATTCCCACAACAAATGCAGGTTATGTTCAAATTACTGTTTTCTACAAGGACACTGCTCAAAATAAATTTGTCATATAAACAAGCTGGTTTAATTACAGCACAACACAACTAACTGTCCTAGATCACAGGCTTCTTACTGAACTGGACACAATGCTAGGAAGAGCAAAGGATTTCATTCTGGTGGTCACGTAATTTTAAGATTATTTCCTCATTGACTAATAAGGTAAGTGCCTGAACAAAGCTAAGAAAGCAGAGACATGCTAAATCGGGGTGGGGAGCGGGGAATCTAATAAGGCAAACAATTTCCAGAAAATACACTGAAAATATGGTGAAAAGGAGATCCTTTGTTGTGCAGTGTTTCAATTTATCAATCACTTTGCAGTTTTTTCGAAGTTTGGAAGAAGTTTAAATAATATCAGTGGCTGAGAATATTTAGAAACAAAATGTCAAATCCCGACATAGTTTAAAGGGTATGCCACAAATAGTTAAAAAAAAGATCTTTGATTTAAGGTCAGGTACTGTGAAAACTTGCTGTGGTTTAGGCATAAGTAATTCCACTGAACTTCAGGAGTCCTACAGGAAGTCTCAAACATGTAAATCCTTGCAGAATTAGAGCCTAATTTTTATACTGTATGTTTTTTAAGCTGCTAACTAATTTTCTATTCTGATATGAGTAGCATAATATTATCGATTAAATATTATCAATTAATGCAAACAAATAATCTCTCTTGAAGTATGAAAGTCAGGTTTCCCAGCCTCTGCAGTTGTGCATATATAGTGGAGAAAGAGCTGTCTCTGGAGCTGCTTTATTTCTACTCTACCTTTCATCCACCCAAGACAGCCTAAATACAGTTCAGTCATGCTTGAAGGTAACCCACCTGATGGAGGAACCTCATGGGCTTCTTTATACTCTGATTCAACTTAATGTTGCTCTTCCATACTGGATGCCTGCAAGGTCCACAAACCTGCGCTTGAAGACAGAATCTAGGCCACCATTACCTGTCTTTATTTATGTAAGCAATAATGTATGCCTCCCCAAGAAGGTGGGCATCCATGTTTTTACAAGCCACCTTGAAGTCAGTGAAAGTCCTCAGCAACATAAATCTACTCCTACTTAACAGCTTACAGGACAGAGCTTTAAGACTCAGGTTTACTAGTTTGGAGAGCGGCCAACTACTCATGCATGATACTTAATCAGTTCCAACTCCAGTTCAGAAAACTGTCTCCAATCACTTAAGCATATGATCAATTGAGATCAGTGGAACTGAACACACCACGTATGTATTCAAGTTACCAATATAAGCTGGGTACATGCACAAGCACTGTCTTGACAAAGAATCTAAGTATAGCCTTAAATGCTTTCCTAAATAATGCCCCAGAATTCTCTGATGCTGTAACACATTATTTCAACCTATACTCCAAAAGTGGTGATATCAGTGCCTTTATGTATTTCAACGTTATTTCAAATTTAACCTTGGTAGAATATTGATTTTGGAAAAATCTTTGAAACATGACAGTGGTTTTGTGTATAACTTTTTCCTTTTCTCTTCCTCTCCCTCCACGATTTTGGTAATGATCTCTGAAACTCTGGTGTAGAAGAACTGTGGTGAAACAGAAAATAAAATTAAAAAAAAAAAAAATCTACATTCATGTTCTGAATGAAATATAAAATTCTAATGAACAATGCTCATTTAGTAGCAAAAAGGAAATGAGTGGGGTTTTTTAAATCTTTTGCATTTTACTGTGCACATGACTTGCAAGTAATGTTGGGATGGGGTTTTTGTGGGAGGTTTTAAGTCTAAAAATAACCTGGTGACATCACCCAAGGAAATACCTAATCATGTATTATATTTAACTCAATACAATTTTGTTTAAAACTTTCTTAGGAAATAGATGCTCTTCTGTCTCCAAAGTGTTCTCAAAGGAGTCTCTGCTTTTACACATGGCATTTCTGATCTCTCACTGCAGGAGAGCTTTACATCAGAGTTCACTTAGAGCTCCAAAAGCTCCACTGGAGCCTCTCAAGGTGATAATTTGGGAAAAAATGTAAAGAGAGATAGGCTATTGAGAGAGATTCTGTTGCAGCAGAAGTGAAATCTAAAACAGTAGATGGAGATCTATCAAAATGTAGACTTAGTCCCACTGTGCCTGCCCATTATCTGCCTCTGCTAGGATCTTGCAGCAAGCTGGATGCTATTGCTTCTCTCCCAGTGCGTTTGCAGTTTAGAGGTCTTGTTACTGTAATCAGGGATTTTGTTGGAAGAAAGGCAATATATATCACATGTAAGATGTTTTGAAAGAAGCTGTGAGTTAAGGTATAGATCATTTTTGCTTTTAACCCTTCCTTGGAATGGTGTGTAAGAGTTTTCCAATCTGTCATCCATGAAGTCATGGTCTGAAGCCTATGAAACCACATTAAACAGGAAAATAAACATCATCCTTAGAGTATTTTCAGCTAAAGGTGCAAAGATATGATCACCTGCAGGAAATGGGCCAGCAGAAATACATGATTGTGAAAGCGTGAAAACCACTCATTCAATGGAGTGTGAAGATGAAAAGTAGAGGATCAAATTGTAGTTTTACCAGTATTAGTTTAAACTACAGATGATGAACAAGAAAACAGTAAAACATATGAACAGCAAAATGAACGTGTAATGAAGTTTCAAACACACTATTTAAAGTAGCACCCACCCTTCTCTCATGCCTTTTGGAAGGCAGTAAAACAGAAGCACTTTTGAAATAGGTCCAGGTATTAGCATCTCATTTCATGGGCTGCAGTAAGGACTACCAAGTAGCTCAAGACAGACCAGTTCCTTTAAGTATGGTGGAATAGTCTGCTGGCTCACACTTAACATGGCCAGACCTTCTCCACCCACACAGGAGAATTCAAATTGTGCTGTCAGAAATAGTATTTGCCTGGATTCCATATGCATTACCAGACTGAGTCGCTGTCCAGTAGCTTGGAAAAGGATAGCTAGTCTTTTTAACAAGTTACACATTTCAAAAAGAACGAGCTGTTCTCATATCTACCACACATCATGCATGGGATGACAAGTTAAATGACTTCTTGTTTGCAAAACTAAGCTGGATCATATTGAGATACCTGTCTTCAGAGATGCTGCAACACCACTTCCCATTCAATCCAAGACTGTTCTGAATTACTTTCTAGAAATACTTCTAATACTTCTTTGCCTTCCAAATTCCAGGATCAAAATGTCTCTTCCTTTTTTCTTTCTCTTAAATCTGATCTAGAAATCCCTTTATCTGGCATATGATGCCACCTTCACATGACAATACCTGTATCTGGCACATTTCAAGCCTCACCTGTTTTTCCACAGGCTCTTCCAGGAGAGACAGATGTACCTAAGGAGGATGACAAGGCCTGAATACAGTTTGAAATAAATCACTTATCTTTGTGAGATTTTTCTGTGTCATTTTGACATACCAAGCTCTGAATTGGACTTGATGACCCACTGGGCTCTTTTGACACATCGAGCTCTACAGTTGGACTCGATGATCTTAAAGGTCTTTTCCAACCTAAATGATTCTATGATTAGTAGAGACTTTTGCAAATGTGAATAAATAATTTTAATTAGCTGATGGAATAATACGAGGCTCTGCCATATCTTCCTTAAAGGCATGTGCTCATTTTATCCACAAAGCACATCATCTACTTGCTTAATCAATGGGTATTCAAATCATGACAGGAACTAGCATTGGGCTTTAGGGTGGGAGCAAAAAGTGGCCCGCAAAGCTCAGTGGGATTATGAGTCAAGTGAAGTCATGAGTCAACAGCAGCCTGTTGCTGATTGACTCTGCCTTAGCAGTAGGTGCTAGTTCAGCCATTAATGCAGATTGCTGTATGGCTGCAGGGATATGTATGCCTGCCAAGGTACATTAAAAATATCCAAACCAAACTAAAATCTGCCAGATTCTGAAAATATCATCTAACAACCTGCTCTGTATCTGCAACAGCATCCAAAGTAATGTTTGGATGAGCTGACCATGACCACACCCATCCCTATGTCTGCAATACAGCCTGAAGGTTTTTCATTGATGGCCATTCCACTTAATCAAAGTGATGCTTGGCCATTTGATTGCTGTGATTTAACACAGTAATAACAATAATCCAGACTATGCTTAAACCACTCACAGTACTTCCAAAACTGTTTATTAGCATTGGCTTCTGCTTTACTAGCTATTTTCAACACCCTTAATACTGAAGTTCCTCCTCTGGCACCTCTAAGAAGGCCAAGACTACATGAAAAAGGCGGCCTTACTTTTTGTTTGACCGAGTATTTGATAACTGCACTTAACTTCACAGTTTATTTATTTAACCTCAGCTCACGCTAAAGCCGTCTCAAATGCCCTGTGCATTGTAACTTTAGGTCCAAGACAGAACTGCATACAGAACACAGTCTCTTTCATCTCTCTCTTGAAATGAAATTCAATAGCTCCTCTTCAACCCATGAGTCAACTGCAAGGCCATCATTTAATAATCTTATCCTTTTATTGCAATCATAGTCTGAAAATTCAGGTCCCCATGCTCAACATCTCTGAGCAGAGTATCAGACATATCAGACTGAGGATTTCTGTCATGCTTTCACTAAATCTTATCTTTGAGCTAATACTTTCCAACTGGTAAGCGAGCCTGTTTCTGAAGACACTCAGAATGGGAAGCCTATCACTGGCAGTCTATTCTATCATATTCTTTCAACAGAAATAACACTTTCCATGTACTGGAATGACTTATTTGTTAATGTATGAATTTCATCTTCTTAACCTTAGAATTCACAGGAACTGAATGCATAATGTAAAACTTCCACCCCAACAGAAGTCAATGTTTTACCAAGCAGTCATTAAGATTGGACAAAGAAAACAGCATTTCCCCTTAAATGTGGTGTTCAACAGGCAAGGCACAAGAGCAATGTACAGCATAACAAAATGGTTTGCCTATTGAACATAAAATATCTCATATTTGTTTTCTGAAAAATGTTATCTGACTGTTTAATGTACACATTAATATTTTTATCAATGTTTCTATAAAACTTACACAACTTCTTTGCCTACATAAAGACAGTATGTGAAAGGCAGAAATATGCAGCCTTTCATCTATACACAATATGAAAGAACAGCATTTCTCTAGGAGATTTTTTTACTGTAAATCCAATGCTTATAAATGCACTGCAATTGAAAGCAGGTGTGATGCAGTATAAAGGTTTCTCATCATTCTAAGCATGCAGTTCAGCTCACTCAAATAATAAAACCCTCTATGCTTATTCAGTCTTGTATGTCTCAAAGATAGGCCACTCAGTTGTGCCAAATAATGTGTTGTCCAACTTGGACTAAACTGAGAACACTAAGTTCATTTTCCTAGTGCACTGTGCTGTACTTTTATGATTTCTACATTACAAACAGACATTATCTATAAGAAAAAAATAAGTAAAAACTTTCTAAAGTCAGCACTGTTTCCAATTTCTTATATTACTGGTGAAATCTTAAAGGATAATATACTTGAGATTAAAACTTAAAAAGAACATTATTTCCATGATGTAAATATACCCACACAATCATATATAATTAGGTAATCATGTACATACGTATATTCACTCTGCCAAATTCTGCACCATTGCTATTATTTATATTTCATCTGATAGCTGGAAGACACTCCTTAGACCATTTTCTTTAGAACTGTAAACAGTAGATAGCATCATCCTTTGCACTCATTAAAGACTAACAAGTTGCTAACAAAACTTTTACCACATTCATTTTTTGCTAACTTAAAAGTAAGAACAAGATAAAAGGGTAACTTGCATCTCATTATGTTGAATTGTAACAGTGAGAAAGAAAAACAAAGATGATAAAGCAGGGGTTTACATAGTAAATCTGCTGATAGCTGAACTTCTGAGATAAAATAAAGGCTATAAATCAACTTGAAATAGTTGGAAGTATTAAAAAGATCAGGTAACTTTCTGGTGTCTTTCATTCTTCCCACCTCATATTATCTATTTTCATAATAATCTTTCAAATTTGGCTCGTGGCTGGGATCAAACACTAAAATGAGGAGTGACAGTAAGAACAGCCAGCTTTTTTCTCTGAAATCTGACTTGCCAAGGAGTGGAACTGTCACCCAAATTTACAAAGGCAGTTGCGCTGAGATCTGTATATAACTCTAAAGTGCCAAGAGGCCAGAATAATGAAATCAGAATTTTTTAAGTCTGATTGTCAGTACTTGTACTGGACAAATATATATACTCTGAACTGTGCAAAGTCTGTGATTGCAACTCAGTTCTGGAAGTGCAATGCTTGTGTTATGGAAAATGCTGGTATTTGCCATAGGTTTGCATTCTCAGCTATCAAAACATGGAAATATAACAAAGAATGAAAATTTTCACTGTTTCAGATTGGTAATGTCACGATAAAACAAGCTCTGGTTATGAAGACCAAGAGAAATGACCAAGTCTCATTTCCTATCCTGATTCCTATTCCTGATTTCTGTCAGATTTACATACTCCCTCTCCCACAATTTGCCCAGCTAAACCCACCTATGTCCCCTCTCATCTCACCTCACAGTACCCTCAGCTACCCTGAACATCTACTAATTTCCTCCCACGCAAGAGCCACAAATTAGGCTGGTTTTGAGGTAAGGGTGTACGTACTCAAGATCACATCAAATGCAACAAGTAACTGTTCAATTCCTGTTTGAGCCTTCCCCCTAATAATCTGAATGTTCCCTTTATACCCACCTGACAACTTCTATGAAAGTTGTATGAAATTATATATTTTTTGAGATGTTTATCTCTCTCTAAAATGCATCAGAAACTGGTCATGGGGGTTCAACAAGGGTGGGGAGAGAAGAACAAGAGACAGCCATTATGATTACGTAAGGTTTCAAAGCAGGTTAAAAACAAAAGGCATTTTTGCTAGATACAAAGTAGCTGGATATAACTGGACAGTTTGAAATCATAATTCTGGGAGATTCCAGTTCAGCAAATCCAAATGTCCCATTTCAGTATGTCCAATTGCTTCATGTCAAACAAAAATAGACGCATTTTCAGCTTGGTTTCCTGCAATCCATCTGTGTCTCGGAGATACTCACTGAAGTTGTGCGAAAACCTTTCCATAAACCAATTCACCACAGGGGGGAAAAAAAAAATGGTATTGTTGATTTTCCCTACATAAGAGTAGCTTTAGATGAGAAATTTTGGAGAATCAAAAAGCACTCAAAACCAAAAGCTCACACCTTGACATTTAATTATATACTCTACTTGGAAAACAGTCTATAAGGAAGCACTTCTAAGTTAGAGGCTTGTATTAAATTTAAAAAATAACCCTGTGATTTGTACAACCTGTTAGCTTTACAAAATGCCACATATTAAAAAGCAAACATAATTAAAAGAGCAGGGTGAATTCAATACCTCTAAAAATGCCTTCCTGGTTGAAAATGTTCTGTAGAAAGATGGTGCTGAAAACTGCATCATTTAAAGAGATAAAGAAAATGCCCTTGAAGTGGAGATGCCTGAGTTTACCCCCAGGTTTCTGTGGAATGGAGCATGAGGCTCATTAATCACTCCTGCACGGGTGTGATCAACACACTGGCAGGACCCCAGCGGATGCTTCCATGCACACGTACAAACTCAATGCCAGCACTGGAGTCTCCACTGCATGCCGCGAGCACAGCTCTGCTGGCCCGCATGAGAGGTGACTGACTAGGAGAGCTGCAACCCCTCTTCACACCTTTCTAGCCCTGGGTAGGGCATAGCGAAGATTTCTATGGAACTAGTGGAAACCAATTTCTGTGAGCTGCTGCCTATGGAATAAAGGAGAGGACAGGAATCCATGGAGTGAATGCTTCTCAGTAAGGGTTTGCAAAAACAGGTGCTCATTTTCAAAAGGAAATCATCAGGTCTTTTTTTTTTTTTCTTCCATATAGTTCTGGATGAAGCACTGAATGAAGGGCCTCATCCTCATAAGCATAAGAACGATGGGGTATTCTTTCAGCTAGTACCACGCAAACCTAAAGGGCACCACCAAAGTGACTCTTTAATCGACCGGTGGGGAAAGCAAGACATCATATGCATCTGGCACATGCACACCAAACACAGAGCACCTCTGTGCTGGGGAAACTCTCCATTGGGAACCTACAAAATACCTGCTGGAGCTAAACCAAGCAGAATTTGACTATGTTAAAGGAATACTGGGTATTAAGCAATCTTTAGAATGCTGCTCCTCACTGGGGCATACCACTTAGGAAAACACAGCATGGTAACATGAAAACATATGCCAGCAATCTTCCCTGTTCACAGATTTTAAAGAACAGAAGGGCTGAGACTATGATGATCTCAATACAACCATCTAGTCGGATGCCTGGAATAATACAGAATATAGAATTTCACCCAATAATTTACTCAACAAGCCCTTACTTCTGAGTTGAGCTTTTTGATGTGAAAACTTCGAGTGAAGAATGAATCACATCTGTAAGGAAGTTATTCCTCTCTGCCCCAAAATTTGTCCTTTATTTCTGCGTCCAGATTTTTCTTGCTTCTGCTTCCAGCCACATACATGTGCAATACATTGTCTCTAAAATCATTATCTGGTTTTGTTCATCTCTACACCAAACAAAACACAAGAGGAAGTAAAAAATAGCTGTAATACGCACATTACAGAGCACTTAATCTCACGTCTAGTGTTATACAAAGTATGAGATAACGATCTTGAATATAACACACATTGTCTACTGGAATTGTCATTGCTTGGATAGCAAGGTCAATTTGCCAATACTAGAAGGATTAAGTCTAGGTAAAGCACATATCCAAGCAAACTATGCCCAATACGGATAGTTTCTCCATTTGTCAGGAGCGCTTATGGAACGAAGGAGACAGAAATGACACTCGCTACACTCTGCACTTTTGCAGTTTCAGCAGATTTTTCTCCACAGGATATGTAACAGTCTGGTGGACTTTTCTCTCTTTTTTCCAAAGTATGTTTGAAAGCCAGACAACTTGACTTACGCAAAAAGCTTTGCTTTAGTAAGTCATTCTATTGCCAGATAACTTTCTTTATAAAATAATAGTGCTTCTTTTTTAAAACAAATTTGCTTCTCTGGCCCTAACTACAGAACAGAAGCTCAGTCCTGTGCTGTGTGTCAGTCATTGGAAGAGCAGACTGGAGATGCTGAGGGTCTTGGCAAACTGAATCTGTGTTTTATAAACTAAAAACTCGTACTCTGCACATTGAAACTTTATACCAGAAAGGTCCCTACTGATTAGGACACTGATGTTTTCTTCAGCAGAAGGCACTGGCAGATATATTTCCCCAGAAGCTTTCAATTTGTGTCATAACACAGTAACAATGGTGGAATAAGCTTCTTGTTAGGAGAGACTCATACTTTATCAATAAAGAAGAATGGTGAAACTCACAGAAGCAGTGTGTAGAGAGATGAAGACAAACTGGACACTTGTTCGGTGTCCTAAAAATGCCATTTGAGCACATGAGGTAGGAAAACAAGTAGTATGGGACTACAGTTGCACCAAGTTGCATCAGTAGTGTAAGAGGGAAAGAGAAGACCACAGTTTTATGCTGTTTCTGAACCAGGGGTGGTCTGCCACCACCTCTGATCAAGGACACTGACCAAAGGCTGTGGCTGGCGGTGAAATCTTTAGCCAGGTTTGCAAGATTAAATGGCACACAGGAACAGAGCAATGCAAGCTGAAACAGCTCTCTGTGGGACACTGGCTGAGCTGAGGTAGCAGAATTCATAGTGTAAACATAAAATTTCAGAAAAATATCGTTTTACATTGTTCATCAACAAACCAAGAACAATACCAGGAACACAGTTACGTCTACGTCATCTTTTACTAAAGCCTCAAGCCCTAAAGCCACTCCTAGCAGCTGCTCTGCAGAAGGCAGTATTACTAAAGACAGCAGCTTCATAATTTAGACATACACAGACCCCAGGACCCGGTCCCCAGATCGGGTCATCCGGCTGAGAATCAACAGGCTACTGTTGCTTTGTTTCTAACCACTTCCTGACTATAGTTCAGCTATTTAGTCTTTCACCACCCGGTTTGTATTTGATTTGTAAAAATAAAAATAAACAATCTCCCCCAAGGAACAACAAGAATATTGCACAGTATGCAGTTTGTGACCAAAGAGGTTAGGAGCTGAGGCAACACATTCTCTGCTACCTAAGCCACAGGTCAGATTGGTTGCCAGCTAAGCCAATATTTCTGGTTTGAAGCATCTGCTGAACTCTCTCAAACAATAAGAAAGATTTGTTCCATCACTGAAATAGAAAACCAAATTTAAGAACGGCTGTGTAAATAAAGTGGAAGTTCATTCAAAACCAATGAGCCAGAGGCCAGCTATTTCTGGAATATAAAAAAAAAATAACCTGGGAAGAGGTCTTAAAGTTTGAAGCTATAATTTTACTGATTTCCTTCAATATGAACGTATACACAGGAATAAAAATGGCTTTGAAATAGAAAACTTAAGAACTGATTTTTTTTTTTTCAGAAGTTTCTCTGTGGACAGAACTCATTTCTTATTTTATTGTTAACTTTAAAAGGCACCTGCTGAATTAAAAAAATGGGATTCCTATTTTTTCCTAGTAAATAATATTGTATGTTTTATTGCATATAATTGTATATACTACTGCAACATCATAAACATTTTGTAAATAAATCAATCCATTGTAACATTTTATTGATATCTCATGTCTTATAATTTTAATTTATCCACCTTTAATTAACGTTGGGATTAATTCTTCCTACGCAATTAAGGTTCAGGCTTTACGTACAATCTATATTACAAATGCCTGCTTAAAGTTGCTCACAGAGCACGTTTGCTTAAAAATACAGCTTGTCCATCAAGCAAAACTGAGTAACAGCATGTGTAGAACTTAAATTCTCAAATGAGTTCAGGGTTATCCAAATCTCACTGAAATTTGATTATCGCTGTGTTCCTTAGCACTCTTTTAGGATGGTGATGGGAACCTGAAAAGAATCAAATAGGCACTTATATCTCCAGACAGTATATAGCAAGCACATTTCATTCCCCTCACAAGCTGTACAGTTAATGCTCAGTGCTGGAAGGAGGGTGGGGTGGGAAGAGGAAGAAATGGTTCTGTTGACCACCTTCCTATTTTCTTATGCCCCAAACCAGCTGCATGTCTGGTTCTCCATCTGCTGATTCCAATTCCCAATTAGCCAATCTGCACAGAAAAAAAATCTATTTTCTGGCAATGGCTACACTTATTTTCACATTGAATAGCAGAAAAATGAAAAAAAAAAAAAAAAAATCTGTTGAGTTGCAATTGTACATGTTCATACATTGCTAGTACCATGGCACTAAACCAGGGAAGAACTTTGATCTACGTTTATGTTTTAGCACACATATATTTATTTCCATTTACTTCTGTGACAGTACTCACAAGTTTGAAGTTAAGCATGATCCAATTTTTTAGAATAAACTCAGTAACTCCTGCTTCTTGTTTCCTTCTGTGCCCTGTGTTTCTGCCTAAAAACAAAACTTCCTTTACCTTTAAGAAAAAAATATTTCAAAAAGTAGTTAGATAAAAGCACAGGAATAGCATACTAAATCCTACTTAGCCCAACAGCCACCTTTTGATAGTAATCCAAAGTAGATATTTTGGTAGCGTGCATAAAGCAGAGGACAAATACAAAGCAATGTCCACCTTCTAGTACTCTGCAGCTGGAAATTTTCCTGAGCTAGGCATCAGTTTTACACCTTTATAGCTAGTAGTTCTCAACTGACTTTTCTTTTCAAAATCCATCTAATTAATGAACCCGTTTGTACTTTCAGTTTCCACAACGTCCTGTGAGAAGGTGTTCTACAATTTATATGCCACGTAGAAGAGCATCCCCTTTATTTTTTTGAAACCTGTTGCCTGATATTTCACTCAGGGGCCTTAATTTTAGTGTTTTGAGAACTGCTGAACAATCCCTCCTGACCTCCTCCACACCATTCAAGTTTTTCTATGTCTCTATCATATAATCTCATGCCTCATTCACCTCTCTTCTATTCCAGAAAAGACTACCATGAAGCATCTGGTCTTTAGCTTAAATTTTGCCTTTTGGATCCATCTTCTCCCTCTTCTTTGCCTTTGTTATCCATATGGAGTATGACCAGCAACTCACCTCTCTGTTTTCTAATAGATCCTCCTCTAAGTGTCTTGATAAATCTATCACCTCTGCACACTGATCTCCTACCTGAAGCAGGAATCTGTCCCTCTTCAGTCAAGTGGTCACAGCTGAATAAAACTAGGTTTTTTTCCAGTCAGACTCTGTTCCAGAAAGACTTCCAGTCACGTATTCTTCCCTCCAGCAGAAGGCCTGGGAGGAGATAGCATGTGTACGGACAACACTGTTTGCGAAAGGTCCCATTGTTCAAGCAGGTGAGAGACATCTGATACCAACATGGCTAGATTGCTTTCCTGCACCCTTCCAGGCACCATGCCTCCACTGCTGCTCCTCTGGTGCCAAATTCCTGCCAGCAGAATGTCCTCATTCACAACAGTCGCAAGTACAAACAGGACTCGCAAAATAAATGGATTCATAACTGAACCTAATCCCCAAACTGTGACAGAATCCATTTGAGTAATCCTTTATCTGTGAGGGCTGTGTTCTACTTCCTCTGCACATTCCCCACCAAAAAGGGCAGAGATGAGTAGAGTAGTTCAGTTGTGGGAAGCTGTTGGCATGGAAGGAAGCTCCAGCTGAGCTTCTAATGGAAACCACCTGCCCCTTGGTTATCACAGAACAGAATTTCTCATTATATTCCCTCTATACTACTAACAAGAGTGGAGATTTTCAATGTCATGTTAAAAAAAGAGAAGGCAATTTAAAAGGATAAATGCACATGAAGAAAGTTAAAAACAGACTATGACTTTTTTTTTTTTTTTAATTGGTACACCCAGCACCTTGGTGGATTAGTAAAATAAAACATATACAAACAAGATGCAAAATGTGATGGAAAAGACAGAAACAGCAGGAAGAGTTATTACAGCTATTTCTTAGTGGGAAAGAAATTCCTTCTGCTTTCAATGACCAATACCTTGCTGACCTATGAATGTCCCAACTCAGGTTCCTAAAGCAAGTACCAAGCATGACTAGCATGAATCCCTTCCCCTCTCTCCACCATTTTTGTAAAAGTCATGCAGGCCATGTTGAAAGTTAAAATTCCGTAACCTGCTACTCTTCAAAGCAAAATAGCCACAAACAGGTATGTTTGTATTCTGCAGCACTCAAAAAGTAATGATGGAAAAATGCTTTGCTGTGTGTCTCAGAACTTACTAAAAGTTGATTCTATGCATTAGCTCAGTTTTGAACACAAAAGCTAAATCAACTACAGAAACAGCAGTCCATCTTTTTTTGGCACCATGCCGTGATCTGAGAGGGTAACTGTACTTTGCGCTACGATCCCATCAGATCTTACAAACACAACTGGCATGGACCAGCGCAGTACTTGCATGGTAAGCTTCCAGGACAAAAAAGGCATTGCTAGTGCATAACCGATGATGGACCAGATGATATGCACCATTCTTTAAATGAGTATCAAACTATCAAGGCACGACAGTAACAGACACTGTGTTTGTTAGAGAGGACGACTCATTGAATTGAGCATCACAGCACTTTGAGCTAAGTCATGGTTAGGCAAAGATCATTTGGGGGGACCTAAAAGCAAGTTCCTATCCCCTGGCAGTCATCAAAAAGATGGTGGAATTTAATCTACAACTAAGAACAAAAAGTAACAAACAAGTAGATAGGCCGCCTAACAAGATTCACCCCGCCGTCTCAGCGGGATACAGTATTTTCTTCATGCTCTCTCCTGAACTGTTGTGCAGTGTTGTTACGTACTATTAAATACTTACCGCATTCCACCCCAGGGGTGGCTCCGTTTCAGTGCTGGGTGAAGTGATCCTTATTTAAACATTACTTACCTCACAGGAGTGCTGTGAAACTTAATTAAATTAATGCCTGTAAAGTGCTTTGAGGTTCTCAGATGAAAGGTGCTACAGAAATCCAAAGTACTATTAGTGTTTCTAAGGATGGGTGAAGCAATTTGGATAAACTAAAAACCTACATAAATCTTCCCTCAAAGCAGAAGTTTTCTGCAGTTTCAGTTAGCCTATTTTTTTTATTTTTGTTTTCATTTTTAAGACCTTTACAATACCTGACTTCACCTTCAATTGGAATAACCATTTTGCAACTACACAAGACAAAGCATACTAATGCCTCATTCATTTTCTGGCTCTTAACTTTAACTCTGCTTAAAAAGGCACTCTCACTATTTCAAGCCGCACTGCTCTCGAAGATCATAGCCATCTTTCTATCTGTGATCCATTACACAGACAACTTTATTAGACAAAAAATAGCCAGGTCTTGGATCTTCAGTGAATCTACATTTACAGAATTAGCAGTCAACTGTTATTGGAGAGTTAGCTCCAGTCTCTAACTATACTGGGCAACAACAACAAGCTGAAATAAAAAATGCAAGCTGTAAGTACCATCTTCTTGATTCTACACACAGGAGAAACAATAGCTTTTGGAGAAGAAACAACAGCTTGGAGAGATGGGATTTTCTCCTCAGTCTCCGTGACTGCCTTTGGAATAATACAGTTGTTTGTATGACCAAACTAGGACACTCAGATATGTTCGTTCTTAACAAAAAGAAAAAAAAAACCAAAACAGTATAAGCAAACTACTCTGTTACCATGCAAACAGAGGGCAGCCTTTTACATGACATATAGCTGAAGAGTACCTAAGAAATGCATTCTAGAAAGCGTAAACACAGAGCATTATTAAAATTATGTTACGATATGTAAAATGTATATCAAACAGAAGGTAATTAAATCCCAGAAAACTCATGAAAATGCTTGTTCTTATGAAATTCCCAGCTTAGTTTCCAAAGCAAACAATATGAATAAATATCCTAAACAGAAAAACTGCAGGAATGGAGCTTTCAATTCTTTCAAGATCTGCCCCTCACCATTTATTTCCTTTGCGGTCTGGAACTGAGGGGACAAATTCCGCAACTCTGTCACCTGCAAGAGAGTACTGAGGGATGTGGGTACATAAAACGGTATGGCTACTCCACTTCAGTATCACTCTATTCAATGCAGACCAAGAGGAATTTTTATTGATTCAGTGTACTTCGGGGGTTTGGCATCTAGTTACAGGTTGTATAACGCTACTGCGAGAAACCATTTTTAACCCTGAGTATGCACGACTGCTTATGACTGCTTTAACATTATGAGGTAACTATACAGGAACAGAGAAGGCTGTGGTCAAAAGGAAGGAAGTCCCAATCTTTGCCCTATATATATTCACTATAATTGCCATCTGCGTATAAAAATATATGTTTGGTTTGACTAAAAACACTTAGGATATGCATGAGTTCTTTTGAGAGAACACAATAACAGCAACCAAAATAATACTTCACATGAGGCAAAAGAGTATAACACATCGAATGTTGCCCAAATATGAAAGTGCAATTCAGCGAGCAAATAAACACCCACCAGCCTAGAGACTGATCAAAATACAGTGACATCTACTTCAATGCAACCATAAAGGTGAAATCCAGTGACAGTACCAGAGCATATACACCAAAAAAACTACATGCCGCAACTTCCCTGATAAACTGCCTCTACCAGAGTCTGGCACAATTTCCTGTGTTGCCTACTACCATGGACTGGGAACCATCAAATGCCTACCCATCTCTTCTAAAAAGTGTATCAGCTGTTTCTCTGTTATCTTCTCTCTGGAAGCTGTACAATTTTAATAACCATCTTTGTAAAACAGCAATTCCGCCTGCATTCCTTGCATACATTGCACTTTGCATATATTGTCCATAACTCCTTGTTTTCTGCCCCAGACTCTAGTTCAAAAAAACCTTTAATGACTGACTCTTTCAATTCCCTTAAAAATTACACACATTTAAAGTGGAATCCCTCTTACTTCAGTAGGATCCCCTTCTTTCCTAAAGAACTCAGACCTAGTCATTTTGTGTATCCAAATCCCTGTATTACTGCATTATTCTAGCTGTCCTTTGCTCTGCTGTAACTTTTCTTTCTGTATTTTTCCTTCTTTTAAAACAACATGCATTCCTTACACAGACCTAAAATTATTTCCCACAGCTATTCCTGAAGTTTTAAACAGTGTTTTTTGCAGTTTAATACAAACAGTATTTATACAATGCCTTCCATCCAAAAAGCTTGAAGAACTTAACACTTTACATTAAGTTTTACCATCTCGGTGAACTGCCTATTTACAACTCTCTTCCCTCTGGGCAAGTAAGACTATATCCATGTTACAGAACCAGAATCTAATGCAGCAGGGACCAGAAAAGCCTATGGGCATGGCTTCACCCTTGGCTAAAGCTCATCTAAGTATGGGCTGCAGCCCAGAACACAGGCTCACCCTTCTTCCTCCTCCCTCCTTTTGGGTCCCTGCAAACAGGGATCACACAGCCAAATCAGGGAACAGATCCAGCTGAAAATAGACTTCTTTTCTTTTGTCAGGTTGCTAACCATCTCTTAGCTCAGTTGACCGTCCCACCATGCGGGCACTGGTGGTGTCACCACAAGGCAGTGAAAACGCACGGCTGAGAGGCAAGCACAGTTCCACTCCTTTCAGGAGGAGCTTGAACTTAAATATGACATGGATAATTGTAAAACTGCAGCCGCAGTGTAGAGACAGGTAAGACAGCTGCTCTAAGGAGTCACTAATACACAACGGTGTCAAGCTTTGCTCCCACCCTAACCTTTTCTCCTGCCTCTTACTCCAGCTGCTTGTTCCCATTCCTTCCCTGCGCTGGTGCTGAGGCCCATCAGACTTCACAACTGAATCAACACATAACCCCATGCAAAGCTAAACCAGCAAAAACTGTACAAACATTTATTTTTCTGGTGGTTTAGTGAACAAAGTGCTAGCACATGGGCAAGGCAGGGGGCTGGGCTCCAGAGCTGGGGCAGGGGGGGCAGGAGCAGGAGGAAGAAAGAACAATCTTCTCTTTCCAGCAAGGAGTGATCCTAGATCAGCTCAGTCATCTCATGTAACTCCACACTAAAGGACTTCTACAAAGGGCCACAGCTAGCGAGTTGTGAGAATTAACCCGTACTACCCTTCTAGTGCTATACTCACAAACACTTTAGACCTTTATCTCAAACAGCCTTAAAGACCTTTTGTCTTGCTCATTGTTTGCCAGTATTTGTCAACTTCCTACTTACTTTCTCAATCTCTTAGTTTTTAATATTTTACAATTCACCTATTAAGCTCTACTGTTTACTGATTCCCACATTTGCCAGTTACCCAAACTCTGAATCACACTGTGTGTATTAATCCCCTTCATCTTCCTTAACTGTTTTACCTTTCAGGCAAATTCTTCAAAACATTTCTCAAGAGTACAAATGCCGTCCTCCTTTTAACTGTTTCCTCACTAGAAGTGGAATTTTCCCAGATTTGCTTTCTACTTATGATCATGTCTTTCCTTAACATATCTCTGAATTGCCAGTCTTCCCCTTTGAGCTAGCTCTCAGCAGACTCAGTTCATTTCCTCCGTGAGGGAATAAGGGCCAGCTCTTTCCAAACCCAAGAATGGGCAGTAGTTATGTGGTACCCACCGCAACAGAATCCCATCCCAAGCATAACACATGCAAGTCAACCGAGACCATGTGGCTACCAAATGATACATTCAGTGTAACAGAGAGCTGTCATAGCATACCAGTTACCTCCATTATCAAGTGTGTTACAAGCATCACACCGTAGGTAAATTTTAAATTGGATTTCATCTTCTGTCTGTTGGCTCTCCATCTTATATTCAGATCTATTTAGACTGCGGTAATAGACAATGTTGAATGACAAACCATATAAAAAGGGACAGGAGTTGAGCAATATCCTCAGTAGAAGGACCTGATCCCATGAGGTTCTGAGTGCCCCAAAGTTCAACATTATTAACACATGCGAGTGTACCAGCTGAGTGGTAAATAAATGTACTGTCTCGACAACAGTATGTCACCACTGATCTGAACAAAGTTTATGTGCCAGGCTTTAGCTCTGCTCCCATGAATCTCTACAGGCCAAATTAACAGGAATGCTTTTCCAGAAAACAGTAGATAATCTCTTGCCTACATGGCACAATCACACACACAAAAGCAGCTGTGAAAATCCCTCGGTGCTCCTCCAGCTATGAGAACCTGTGATCGCCCTTAACTTTAAACTCTTGACCAGTCCTAAAGCATTAAAGAGAATTACAAAATTGCACAAAGATAGATACATAGGCTTTTGCAGGCCTCTTCAGAGAATGAGATATATGTTTCTTTAAAATAAGAGAAGAAAACCTTTTTTATTTTTAATGCAGGGAGACAATATATTTTATAATTTCAGGACTTACTTTTAATATTAGGGCACAATTACTTTAATCTGCTTTCTTACACAAATGGTCATGCAAAGAATGAAACTCCCAAGGAGAATGTGGTCCCTACCTTTGGCTTAAGAAGCCTCCAAATCCATTTTTAATACACTACTACTAAGAGGACAAATTGGCTATTCTGTCAACAAAGAACACCAAGAAGTCGACTAGTCTTCTTACAAGATGAGCAAAGATGAAATGTGATGAATATGCAGCTGATGAAGGAAATGTAGAGTGAAAACTCTTCAGGATGGTACTGAGTCTGCTAGCAGAGGGCTCTGCCTTGCCAGCTGCCAGAGCTCAGACAAAGCCTTTGATAAAATCACAACTACCCTTGTCTCAGTTTCACAAAAAAACGAGACTGTGGACAGTTTAATTATCACAGAACCATTACCATCAGCGGCAGTTTCATAATCTTGAAATGCTGCCATTCTCAAAAGCCATTTGCCTGAAAAAAAAACCCCTTAAAACACAAGAGACTGTCATACTGTCCAAACAATAGAGCAATTCTTATACAATCAGACGCCATAACTAATTATTCAAAACAAAAACACCCCCCCTCTTTATTTTTAAACAAGGGAACAAAGGATGTAAGTTTTATCCAGAAATATTAGATTTTAAAAGGAGTAAAAATATCCAAAAATCAAAACAGATGAACATTGTAGACTTGCCTTTCTTTCATGCCTGTACGTGCACAAAACTGATTCTGTGTTGAAGGAATGAGTACATACACTGTTCGTGTCCCTAACAAATGTAATAAAAAATAATAAGTAATAAAAGCAAACTCTGTGGGAGCTTTTTTGGTCACCTTCACTTACATTTCAAAGGAACTGCCTGCATCATTCACACTCTATCTTATTTAGGTTAATCAAACTATTTTATTTTTTCTTTGGCACCTATAAAGATTGTACTGATATAGTGCCTATTAAGATAAGTGTTTCAATGTTCTTTCTTCTTACCATTAGTCACAATTTCCTAATGCTGATATTTTGCCAGGAAGATGGAGGAAGCAGTTACAAATGCAAGTGATTAGTATGTGTGCGAGTGCCTTGACACACAGTTTTGGTCACTTACTAATACAAATACTGAGCTGGCCTAAGGGCATCTTTGTGTCATTTTCCATTAATAGAAAAATATGAACTCTTTGTAACAAGTTGCTACTAAGCATTATTTCCTTGACTTCTATTGAGTTAACTTTTCAAACATCTGATGTTTGTTATTCATTTTGTACAGCGTTTGGACGTTCTAAAAACCTCAGTAATCAAAGCAATATGCGCATTGGAGAATGTTCTTTTTGTTAGTCTATACCGGTCGTATATCAATCATCTGACTATACAGAGACTGGAGTAAGTTCAGCTTATTTTTCTTTTATGAGACAGATCCATATGTAACAATTATATATGCAAATAGTGCCCAAACACATAGGAAAAAACTACACAAAGAGATAGATGGCAAAATCCTCAGCCAGTTGACTTGAGTAGGGCCAGAATTACATTCCTAAAATTTTGGCTTAAGACATCCTGTTTGAAAAGGTAAAAGGAGTCCAAAATGATGGAGTTTATGAAGAGGAGGCTCAGAGGCTGGAATAAAAACACACTGCCAAAATAGGAAGACAAGCAAGAGACAGCTAGAGAGGAACTGGTGCAGGAAAAGCAAACGTAGAGCTGAAAGTCTGAAAGGACAGTGTGAAAGCAATGAAGTGAGAGGATGAACGTAGGCGATTCAGGCAGGAGATAGTAGTTCATGGAGGCAAATAAAACCAGTGGCTGCCAATAAAGCAAGTGATAGAAGCGACGTATCTAGTTTATAATACATTTCAGTAGACATAACCGAGTGGGAGGAATATGGTTATTGGTTGTCAGAAGGGGTCTTGGACTAGCAGGGGGATTCAGGACCTACAAGTAGGTCAGTAGCATGTTTAATCGGAGCCTGAACTGGGCATACAGGCCAGACTTCTCTCTTCTGATATCTCAGCGCTTGGAGGTGGGGAAGTAGCAGGGGATTTGAGAGGTCTGCATGGTACATGTGCAGAATTGATGCAGTAAAGCAGAACCAGCCCAATGTTTGAAAAAATCAAGTGACAGGAGCAGACTACTGAAGAAGGAAGGCTTGTACCTGGAGGCTGTCAACACCATAAGTAGCAGCTCCTGTTTCTAAGGTGGCTGACCTATATTAAGATTCAAAGAAATCCTTTGGAAGAAATCCAAAAGGATTTCTGCTGCTACAGGAGGGTCCTGGGATTTGGGGTCACCTAGTATCCAGGAGAATATTTCTGTGGCTGACCTGAAATGAGAACAACCAGAAAAGCTTTCTTTGCTTCTTTATTCTGAGCTGGCTGCTTTTCCTGGAGTCTCTTAACCAGGAGCAAACGTGTAAGACGGCTTCTACAAAAATGCATCAGTGGGGATCCATGGAAACAGGTTACCATGACCAAGACCGGTCTTCCTTGATTTTAGCTAGATATTTTCTAGCTGCATTGGAAGAGGAAGAATGCTTGAGTGCTCCCCCCCAGCAAACAGAAATCTAACATAAAAAGTCATTTGGGAAAGGTGTACTGCACTATGTACATTATGTTTATAGGGCACGTAACAGCCCATGGGGAATAACTTCCAAGGTGGCTTTAGCTCACATCCACATCCAAGTAAGTTCTGCACAGACGGTAATACAGGGAACTCAAAAGTCACTTCAATGACATCTGCTTCCATTGCCAGTCCAACTCTCAACTCTGCCCCTAGCAAAATAACCACATCTAGAGCAAAATGTTTTAAACTCTGTATAGATGTAAGGCCAGGGGGAAAAAAAAAAATCCCTTCACTTCCACAGAATCAGTTAGGGAAGGGCTAAATTACAAAACAAATTCTAGATGTAACTAGAGTTGAAGTGAGGTGAACTAGTAAACCAGCAAGGTACCGCTGGCATCCTGTGAGGCATTTCCATGCAGTCTACTTCCTCCCACCCCCCTTAGAAGACACACAAAAAGGCTGTTTAAGCAGCACACAGAGCCCTAACCGCTTTCTGAACCCAGTCAAACATTTGGAGTCTCAGTGGCTGCCACCACACAATCGGGGAGAGCAGACTGGCATGGCAAAGCACTTGGATCGAGCAGCCATCACGTTGGTGTCACCTGCAAGAGGCTTGGGATGCGCTGCTTGGCAGCTTGACTGGCTCTGTGTCGTACCAGAAGGCACACAAATATCTGCGTGCCTGTGTGCATTTATGAGCACGCGCAAGTGTCAGGGATAGATAGCAAAGCTTGTCTTAATCCTTTACTAAATGCATAAATCTTTTAACTTTCTATAGGAGCTACAACACAATGCAGAGAATCTCTCAACCATCCCGATAACAACAAATTTACAGAATGTAAAAAAATAGAAAATTGGTGAAATAAAATTTATACCATCAGTCCTCTACAGAATTCAGATACGTGTTAGCTGAACTTACAGACAGGAGGAAGAAAGATTATTTGGAAAGATACCACATTAAACAACAGAACAAATGCACAAGAAACATGCATATTTTATTTGGGACTCAGCATAAAACTGAAAGGAGGGAAAAACACCACCGTACATTGTCGACAGAACAGAAATGTATTTAACACTTCTTCGATCTTATACAAATAGTAAGCTTATTCTATGAAGATTTATTACACTAATTCCACTAGATTATTTATTTTAAATGAGGTATTTAAATCAATTCACAAATGGATTGTTCCACGCCAACTTGGATAGCTCACAGGCACTGTACAAGGATTTTAACATAGTAGCTCTTTTGGCATGGGAGGGGAAATAGTCGTGTTTTCCCTTCCCCACCAAAAAAGGCTTTTCTATTAGAAATATAAACTCAAATCCAGGGTGACAGCTCATCGCTCCCTAAATCTAGGCATGTTTTTTTAAAAAGCCTATGAAATTATGAAGAGTTAGGAATTATATACAAAATAAAAATATGACAGAAAGGGAAGCTTTCATCTCTCATGGAAGCAAAGACTGTTTTTGTTGATACATATGGAAAAAATTAGGCCCAATTATATGTTGTGCTTTGGCACTAGGGTTCCAACTTCACCACAGGCTTATTTTTTTCACAGATATACCATTACAGCCAATTCTACCCTTGAACATTTGAACTCAAACCTTGTAACACAGGCATTTTTGTTGCTAGATTACTTGTACCCTGGATGAAATGCTCTGTGTTACTGTTGTACTATATTTAGAGGTTAAAAAAGGGTTATCTGTATAGACTCCAGAGAACATATATTCAGAAAAATGTAATAAGCTTAAAACATCTTGTGAATAAAGCATACTTTATTGCAGCATAATTTCTCATTTTCTAAATTAGATCGTGAATTACAGTCTTTGATATCATGAGCTATATATTCACTCAAATGAAGTTTTTAATACAGCAAAACCATTTTATGTGATAAATCTTTGAAGATAGTTGCTTTTGCATGTTAAAAGGTGACATGATTACTGAGAGGAACAAGTCTAGCTAATCCTTCAGGCCAGAAATCTTGGCTGATAAAACAGGAAAATTTCAAGAGTTTCAGAACTCTTTTGCTACAATAGTCAAAGATGCTAATTTACTAGAGCCTAATTTACAAGAACCTGTGAACTGCATAATATGGCTGGTCACACATTGACCAAGGTAACACTGTATCTGGCACAGGCAATTGGATGCTCTCTTTCCCCTGAGATTTTTCAAAGAAATAGAATAACTTTAGCCAGTGTGGTGTTGGAAATTTCTGATTTTATAAATGGAGGATATGGAGTATCCATCCCTCCTTTACCCCACAAATGAGACAACCCACTTAAAGCCTACAGCCAAAACTTGTGATTCCTTTGTAAAAAGAAACACAAATACTAACATTTGTCCTCTGCACCTCGCTCTTCCCCCCCAGTTAATGTAACTGTAAATATTTGGAATCAGACAAGCAAAGCCAAAACTCCTAAGAAAGATAAGGTGCAAAAAAAAGGAAAATGCAAAAACTCATCTTCATGACTGACAAAAATAAAACCCTGCCACTCAGGAACAAACACTTCTATACTCATTATAAACTCCATTTCATAGGGGTTGAAGCCAGAAGGGAACGTCAGATCAAGTAGTCCCACCCTGCATATCAAAGCCACTAAAGTTCATCCAGGTACCCCTGTACTGATAACAACGCAAAACTTATCGTTGGCAAAAAGATAGCTTTCTGAAATGCATCTGAAATGCATTTTCATACGAACCCACCAAAAATGCAGAGTTTAACTATTAATAACCTCTTAATATAAGAAACCTTGAAAAAAGACAGTTTTTCAAATCCCCAAAATTGAAAACAATGAGTCAGGCTCCAAAATTCATGACATTAACTTTAAAAATAAAATGTTAAAAAATAATATTAGGGTGTTTTACTTTTGCTTTCTCATTCCTGAGCTTCTAATGCAAATCCTTCCACAACCATAATTTCTAGGAAAAAAAATGGGTTTAATATGGAAGTTGTCAAACTTTTCAAATCTGTTGTGTTCAAGAGCTGAAGGTCTTAATGAAGCATCAGATTTTACAAAGACATACAACTGAGAACTAGCAACACCATCAATAATTTAGGCACCATTAACTGGAATCCCTTTGCCAAAAAGCATATCACCTATGAGATGTAAGAAAACACACAGAGGAGTAGTTAATGAAAAGATGTGCTCCTGTTCCTGAAGAGAAGCTTTAGAAGGAATTTGGAAAACAGGATTCTTGAAGGACTGTTTCAGGCCTGGAGCATTAAACACACAGAAAGAAAGAAAGACTTGAGAAGGCCTGTACACACCAGAACAGCGTACACCAGAAAGTGACAGCAGCCCGAAAGAAGGTAGCAAAGCAATGGGATTCTTGAGAGCTGAGGACCAAGAGACTGATTGTGATGCAGTAGGAGACAGAAGAATAGAGATGGTCAGAGAGACAGGGGAAAAATTATCTTAGAAGAAGATATTTGTATAATTTGTAACTGGGAGTGATGATGGAGAGGAAGCCATGATGGAGAGAAGACCAAAACAGTCAAGGTAATGACAGAAAGGACAAGAAGGGAAAAATACATGAAAGGTGTGAGATTTACAGATGAAGATTGTTATGACAATCCTATTAATTGTCACTTCAGGAAAGACAATAAATAATATTTGAAAATAATTGTCTTAAATTTGTAATCAATGGTCTACTTTAAAGGCCTTGAAAAAACAAATTTTCATTAGAGTCTTTCATCTCTTTGGAAAAAGTGTAGTACTTTACAAATCAAAACAGTTTGAAAAAGCACTAGTCCTAATTAATCTATAAGCATATTAAACTATATATAAGTTTAATAATATTTCATTATTTGAACAGAGAACACAAAGACACAGCTATCTTAAAAATCTGCATTAAACAGATCTGTCTGAAATATCTATAAAGATGATTAGTCATATCTGGACTAAAGGTAAAAGCTTCCCAAAGACCACAGGCATAAGTAAAGGTGGACAGGCTGTCTATAACCTGGAAGAATGAAATGCTAGAGCAGGTAAGCCGTCAACCATCCAGCTGTGGTATTTCCTAATATACCTCGATATACAATGTCACCTAACTGAAATACTGTAACAATAATTGGTTCTTCCTGTACTTAGACAAGAATGAACATTATACACAGAAAATAGAGAAGGACACTAAAACCAAACACAAAGGACAAGGGAGAAATATTAAATGGAAACATAATGCATGTAGTGAATACTAAGAACTTGAGCTATCATCGCTTACGAGGAAGGATACCAAAGTTTTCCCCTTGTGCAGCAAAGGCTGCTGCAGAACTAGGAAAGGATTCTTTCCAAATGGATTCATCTTTGATAACAACCACATGAGCATAACAGGAAAAATTTCTGCAGATTCAGATGGATTTTAATTAAACCTTAAAATGACTACAAGTTCTTCAAGAATCAGCAAATTATGTATCCTAAATAAAGCTTACAATATCTCCGCACTTTAAAAATAATCAGAGGAAAACTTAAAGTGACTAAATGTACCCACCTTTATCCAATCTTTGGTGAAGACGACACCAGAAACACTTTTTCCTAATGCCTGTACGGGACATGTAATCGATTTTCTTCCTTGAAAATTGCTATTGTCCGAGAATGCCAACAACAGAAATCATCAATATTATTAAGCACATATGAACTTAAACATTTTATTTGAAATGAACTCCAGCCACCTTGAAAATACCAAAGATGCTTTTGTGAATACAGTGCCTCTTCCAGTCTTTCACAGGAAAATACAGCTACTGTTGATATCTACAATCTTGACAGTATGGATAATCACATTCTGATAAGATCATGTTGTCTGGGCACTGCAAAATTACATAGTTCTGTAGTCTGCTACACACTCTTCACTACATGCACAAAGACAGAGTAAGCTGCAAATTCTGAAGCAACGTAGTGCTTGCTTTTAGAGCAATACATTTATGAGGCTGATGATGCCACATTTTCTCTGGATTATCCAAATCAAATTTGTAACTAAAACCAGGGTTTGATAAACCGATCTGGATATGAACTTTATGATAAGATTTTAGAGCTGGTGTTTATAAAACATCAGGATAAGTATGAAATGAACAGGAAAAAAAAAAAACCCAAGGATACAGTCTTTTAATATATCTATTTCCCATTTTCTTATATTTCAATTTTCCTATTTCCTAAAAACCCTATTAAGGAGTTTATACTTCCATAAAATTTTGGCTACCCTAAATTAGAAATAAAAAAGTTATCTCAAATGAAGAAATAACTGCACCAAGACAAAATTTTTAAAATTAATTGTTATTATATATTTGGCCTCATACACCAAATTTCAAAGAAAACAGTAACTGGCATTTTGATGTTTTCTCTCCAGCCTTATGAATTATTTTAGAATTTAAAGCAGAAAAACATACATATTTTTGTGGAACTATTTTTTCACTAACTAAAAATGGGATAGCACAGTAGTAAGTTAAAAAAAACAGTAATGCATCCTTTAAAGGTGGGCACTTGCATTAGAGTAGCCACATTTTCTTACAGCACTGGTTATTGATTCAGTGGTATTTGAAAAATAAAAAATAATGCCATTTTACATTTTATGTTTCCTGGAAAGTATCCTAGGATAGCTTCTCATGAATGATACTTCATTTAGTAAGAGACCAAACTTTCTCACAGTAGTTTTACAATGCACAATGAGAATGATGCTGAGATTGCAGAAGCCTAGGCTAGTAAATCTACATAGTGCTACGGACTACCATGTATATGTAAGAGAGTGGTATGTTTAACGCAGTGGCTACGAGAGTAGCATAACCATCTTCACATGCCACTTTCACTTTTGTAGTAAAAGTATTTTTTTCCATGAAAATAAAACAAAAAGATCTTACTCTGTACACAGGATGAAATTAAGCCTCAAATAAACCTTATGCTACTGCCACAAAAGTGGAGCAGTGATGCCCTGACTGGATTAGCTACATGCACCTGGGTTCATTCAGGCACGTTAAAGTTACTAAGCAAAAAGGTTTGAAGACAAATGCATCAAATAACATTTGCTAGACCTTGTGAGGGGAGTATTTCTAGCAGCCTGGTGGCACACTCTACCATCGTCTTAATTCCAGAAGATGAGCTTCCACAAGGATATCCATCCAATTTTGGCTTATGAGTTTTATTTCTCAATCTTAAATAAATTCACTCTCACTTTCTTAAGCATCTTTATATACACAAACACTCTGGAAACAATTCACTGCAATCCTTATCCTTTCCGCTGTCTCCACAGAGAATTATGCAGGCCACAGTTTTAAAGAAAACAGTTTATGAGTCAAAAAGACCGTTTAGGGAAATACAAAGTAGGTCACAGATTTGTAATACAATATGGAACTTAGATACGTGTATGTAGGAGCATACACGTTAAATTATTGCCTGATGGATTTCCCATGGCAGTGAAATATAGGCAGTCATTCTGACCTTTTAAAAGTTGCTCTTTGGTACTCTGGTGCTGAAAAACAATCATTAAAAATTATTTTCTGTAGTAAACAGATGGCTCACCTTTGCAAAGGAGCTCTCAGGTGTTCAAGGCCATGGATAATGACTCCTATATTTCCTTATGTCCCACCTGCTGGCCATAAGGTAAGGAAAAAGGAGAAATAACTGGAGTGACCCTAACTCTGACTAGACTCTTGCTGTTAGACAGCCTTTTGGGCGCCGAACAGGTACATGTAATTTATGACAGCTATTAGGAGAATAATTTTGGACACTACAGAGAAGCAAACAGACCTATACTGCTCATGTATGTTAGGTCATCTAAATATCTGTTAAGTCAGTGAAAGGCAATCCAAGAAAGCAACACATTTTCATTGGCTGCGTCCTTTGGGAGTTTTGCCTGAGTAGCATTACTTCTTTTTGGCCTGAGTGGGAAGCCAAAATTTAGTGTCTTTAGGGTATTTCTGCTACAAAGAGAAAATGATGAGAAAGTCGTATGTTTCTCTGAAGCGACTTTTCACTAACAAGGTTCTTCGACTCTCCCTCAGGATTGGGCCTGATCTTAGCTCACTCTTCACCTTCTTCTGAGGCTGTGTTTTCACAATTTTGTGTCCCACGATTCTCTGCAGGCTCAGTTTGTTAAATCTTTCTGCCTCTTTCATGTATTTCCATAGAGAGAGTGAGGGCTTGCCAGGAGTTTTGATGGACAATTCCGTGAAGATGCAGCACCAAGGACAAGCTACAAGCCTGCCAAGGGTTCTCAGCGTTCTGTTGGGGCCACTGGCTTGCGCCAGCTCATTGCCACTGCTGGTGCCACCAACACCAGAGTAAAGCCTCCTGTGCTGAAGTCACATTCATTTACTTGCTTGGACATATATATATAAGCAATATTCAAGAAAACCCCTCAGTCCACGCATACTTTACTGCGAGTTAACATGAAGTGGCAAAATACGTCTGTGTTTTGGCTGAAAACAGCTTCCCCCTACTCCAGTTGACTCCACGGAAGTTTTACTGCTTCTTATGCTGAGTAAAGTCTTAAATTGCAATGTAATCATGGTGTCATAAAAAACCCAACAAAGCAATGGTTTTAGGTTTTAAGTTTTTGATTGGATTCAGAGAAAACATTGTTGAGGAACTTACGCACATTCAAAGATAACAGGTTTTGGGCAAAATAAAGAGGAATATAATTACCCTAAATTCACAAAAATGAAACTGGACGCTTAGCATTCAGTCTGCACCATGTGGCTACAAAATGCAGCACTTGCTGTTAACATGATGATGCCCATAGTTCAAACTGAAATTACCACAGACAACTTAATGGCCCAACTCTAAGATACTTTCTATCTTCAGAGATGTTCACTGAAGCTCAGACCCTCTCACAATAAAAAAATTGAAAATATTGCAGCGGTTTTCAGCTACTAGCCGAATACTATTTCACTGAAATTTATTGAAACCTGGACCTATCAAGAAGGATGTTTTGGGAATTTACGGGGCAGTGACAGATAACATACATCTTATTTTAAAATGAATGCTGTTTACTTTTGATGTTTAGTATCAGTAATATATTTTACCAGATTCTATGTAATTAATATACTTATATCTACACACATGCATAAAAGCAACATTTTGGTCATGGATTTACTAATTATTTGAAGTAGAAAAACTCCCTTTTTTTAACCTAACACTACCCCTTTGGTGTGGCTCTGGTACAAGACTACTTAACTAATCATTGGGGCACAACAACCCCATGCAGCGCTACAGGCTTGGAGAAGAGTGGCTGGAAAGCTGCCTGGCCAAAAAGGACCTGGGGGTGTTGGCCAACAGCCGGCTGAACAAGAGCCAGCAGTGTGCCCAGGTGGCCAAGGTGGCCAACAGCATCCTGGCCTGTATCAGGAATAGTGTGGCCAGCAGGAGCAGGGAGGTGATTGTCACCCTGTACTCAGCACTGGTGAGGCCGCACCTGGAATACTGTGTCCAGTTTTGGGCCCCTCAATACAAGAAAGACATTGAGGTGCTGGAGCGTGTCCAGAGAAGGGCAACAAAGCTGGTGAAGGGTCTGGAGCACAGGCCTTATGAGGAGCGGCTGAGGGAACTGGGGTTGTTCAGTCTGGAGAAGAGGAGGCTGAGGGGAGACCTTATCGCTCTCTACAACTACCTGAAAGGAGGTTGTAGTGAGGTGGGTGTTGGTCTCTTCTCCCATGTAGTTAGTGATAGGACGAGAGGAAATGGGCTCAAGCTGCGCCAGGGGAGGTTTAGGTTGAAAATTAGGAAAAATTTCTTTACGGAAAGGGTGGTTAAGAATTGGAACAGGCTGCCCAGAGAGGTGGTGGAGTCACCATCCCTGGAAGTGTTCAAAAAACGGGTAGATGTGCCACTTGGGGACATGGTTTAGTCTAGTCTACCCTTGATTGGCTTAGAGTAGACTTGGTAGTGTAGGTTAATGGTTGGACTGGATGATCTTAAAGGTCTTTTCCAACCTAAACGATTCTATGATTCTATTCTATGATTTCATTTTAATGATGCAATGAAAATACCACAAGGCTGTCCTTGCAGTCCTAATTACTACTAAAGGGATCTAAGGGGATACTTTAGAATAAATTCATCCTGTACGCTGTAAACCATAAATTCAATTAGCAAGCTATATATTCATACTTAGATTAATATACTTTAGAGAAATTAATTCTTCATTAGTGGCAGGTGTACTAAATACTTTGTTCCTGTTTGTACCGGCTGCTATCCTAATTATGATTTATTCCAGGGATTAATTTTAAGATTTTGATGTAAGATTACTGTTGTGTAGCAAACAGAAGTGAGATTTAGCAGTATATATATTTATCATTCTTAAGAAGTTAATATCAACAAGTCTATTGATATTAAACAAAAAAATATACCCCTTTTCCAGCCAGCAAGTGTCCAAGCTAGGTACAACAGCAGAATTTTAACCATGGTACTTTTTAGATCTCTTGGTTTATTGTCCCAGCTTAAATATTTTTCTATGAACTAAATACCTCATGTCTCCCCATTTTTTAGATTTGTGTTTAATTTTAAAAGGCTCCACACAAAAGGACAAGTTTAAACATTCTAAATAATTAAATTAGATCCTTAAGAATTTCTGAGGCAATTAAAAAAAAAATTTAAAAAACGTTACGGAGTTTTATAAGGCTTGGTCTAAATTCTTCTCTGAAGAATTGTTAAAATAATTGTCTTCCTTCCAAACTTCCTCTTTCCAGGAGGAGCTTGAATATGCTGTTAAAAATGAGCAGGCTGATTATTAACTATAATACTCAAGATTGACATTAACAACTACATTATTCAAGACTGACATTCTTAAAGTAGATTTGCCTTTTCTGGGTCTTCTTTAAGCTGTCTAAGATAGAAACCATGGGTTCTGGTTCATTTCACTGCAAGTGTATAGAAGCTGCATTATTTCACTGTCCACCAGCACACATTTCTTTTTCTTTTACATTCTATTTATAAATGAAAACAGATGAACTCAATAAAACATAAGTCTACAGAATTATGGTTTCCTTTATCCTAGTGGTAAGGAAGTTTATACATAATTGGCACATAATTTTATCCAATGGTTTAAACTTTTTCTTGAATTCGAGAAAGGAACCACTCTGTTTAAGAACCTGATGGTTTCATTTCAATGCAATCCATCATATTTTCTGATGCTAGTAAACATGGATTGACTAAACAGCACTGACCTACTACACTGCTTGATGCTCAGGAAGGCTTCCCTATTTCAGTCTCAAGACTGAAGTACAGACCAGTACAGTAGACCAAGACAACCAGTAGCTTATCAATAATAAAGACAGGGTGGCTTAAGAAGATGGAGGCTAAATTTTGCTTTCACGTTAATGATATCAGGAAATTGAATTCCATTTAATGGAGAGCAGAGCTTTGCCCTCTGTTATGCCAATACACTATTAGTGAAATGTACCTCTCTATACATTTCATATTTATATGTCGAGTTTTCTTTGACATATATATTAGAGCTTAACGTTTTGGTTTTCTGCCAGCACTCAGATGGCAAAAACTGCTTTGTATTTTCATTTAGTTATTTCTGGGTCAAACAATCGATTATCAAACCTTCATGAGCAACTAATACATGCCAGTTCTAAAAAGTGACTCACATAAATATATGGCAGTGCAGTGTGGTTTTGAGACACTAATAAAGTAAAAGGTAAACATGAAAGGTCCTCCACACTAGCTCCAGAACACAGGCCAGATCTTCAGCTCACATTAAATCAGCACAAGTACACTGACTTCAGTAGAATGGCACTGATTTTACATGCAATGAGTTTCTGGCTTTTTAGTAAAAGCACTATTTCTTTGAAAGCATTACACCACTATAATACACAACACATTAATAATGTTAATGTTTCATTTGTTACCAGCTTCAGTTTTACCTAGCAATTGAATTCATTACATGGGGGGGGGGGGGGGGGGGGGGGGGGCAGGGATGGCGTGGTGGTTGTGGAGGTAGGATCCAGCTCACCTAATGGTAATTGTGCAAAAATTAGGCATCCACTTTGATATAACAAAATGGACTCCTTTGATAGATAATGGAGAAAGGAATTCACAACCAGAGAGTAATCCATTGCCTTATGCAAGACATCCATCTTAGACCGGGATGACATTTCTTCCTATCCTACTTTTCTGCATACTCTAAAGCCTAAGTAGCTAGTACTGATCACACATCCAACTTTGAAACTGTAATTATGAAAAGTTTTTGATTTAGCTATTTCATATTTCTTTTTCTGCAGCTTACCTGGAGCTGAAAGACGAACTAATCAGTGCAGAATTAATCAGTGCAGAATATATGTAGTAGCTGATTCTTTGCTACATTATGAACAAACTAACATTGATCAATATTCTACCTTTTTTTTTTTTTTAAACCATGTGGAACTGTATGAGTTGAAAATAGACAGGATATGTAGCACTAATGTTTTTCAAGATATCACTGAAGGTAAGCCCCTTTAAGATCACAAAGCAGTACTGTTTCCACCTTAAGCTACATTATACTAAAAACATATAGCTGCCTTGAAAAAATAAAATGGGAACAGATTATAAATTACAATCCAGTCATTAGCTTGAAGTTCTTTCCATCACAACAAGATCATATGGAATCCCTTTCCCCTTTTTAATCTCTCTTGCCATTCAAAAGAAATTAGTTTTGGAAAATTTTAACAGTACGAATACATTTGTGTGGATGAATACAAAAATCCCACTTTTCAAGTCACTTAGGTCATTCAGCCAAAGACATGCTGTTTTACAATGCACACCTTGTTGTGTGCTGTAACTTGCACAAAAATATTATTCATACAAAGTTTGTAATAACATACTTTTACCATTATGATAATAAACATTGTTAACAAATGTTCTGTAGTTGGCAAGGACATTGCTCCACCTTACACTAGCTACTACTACTACTACTAGCCCTGCAGAATAAAGTTTCACTTCTTAAATAAAAAAACCCTCCAATTCTAAATCCAGAACATTTTAGAGATCTTTTTGTGAAACTACTTGGAAATGAAAATCACCACAGAAGCAGATAAAAGACACACACAAAAAAAAGATCAAATTAAGGTTAGAACTCATCAAGAAGTTTTCAATAGTCCTTTTAAGCTAGAAAATGCGAATTTGCCAGATTAAAAAAGGGGAACAGGGATGACAAAAATGCCTCCAGGTAGGATATTCACTTGGAAAGAGAGAGTCTTAAGTTCAAGTGCTGGATTCCACTATCTTAGTTATTACTTTCATTATAAATAATCCAGCCACCAAGCCCGGAAACATGAAATTGCTACTCTGCCCTTAATTGGTTTAGTGGTGGACTTGGTAATGTTAGGTTAATGGTTGGACTGGATGATCTTAAAGGTCTTTTCCAACCTAAACAATTCTATGATTCTATTTCCCCAGATCCCTGGGCATTCCCTACCTATCAGTCTATTGGCTCCTCTGAGGTGGTTGACTCACTCTCTGCAAGCATTTCATTTTTGATAATTAAAATTCCCTGAAGCAAGGATGTGAAGTAAAAAAATCTCCACTTCCTCAGAGAACCAAATAGCACAACCCTTTACTGTGGTCTTTCCCTCTCATTAATACTTAATTCATTTAAAATTAAACAATTCCAACAGGAGAGACCGAAAAACAATCATTCCAAAATTATCAGTGCACCTGCTGGTACAAACACATTAATCTGTGTCTTAAGAAAGCCATGACCATGCCCCTGCTTAGATCAGTGAATAAATATCAGTTATTAAAACACACCCACAGGCACAATTTAAATTTATTTTTCTCATTAAAATAACTTTGAAACTAAAACTGTCTAAAAGTAAACTGGAGAGAAACAATAACTGTCATTATAGAACCCACTGAAGGCATTTAATTAAGCAGGCATACCTTGATTTTGCATGGGTGAGCCAATCCTGTCCCTCAGCTTCTGCTCACAGGGCAGGAGCTCCAGCCCTGCCCACCTGAACTCGCTCAAGTTCATCAATTCCTTCACATATTGGAGGCCCCAGACTGGACAGAGTATCTACGCGTGGTCTCATGGGTGCCAAGTAGAGGGAGAAAATCTGTTCTCTCAACCTGTGGGCTGGCTGTGCTCCTACCCATAGGGGCCAGACGCTGGTCTCCATCTCTGCCAGGGCACGCTGGGGGCTCATGCTCAGCAACCTGCCCAACCTCTGCAGGCCTTTCTCACAGAGCTGCTCCCCAGCCAGTCCCTCCCCTGTATCACCGTAAGGGGTTAATCCTTCTCAGCTGCAGCACTTTGCACTTGCCCTTGCTGAATTTAATAAAGTTCCTACTGGCCCTTTCCTCCAGCCTACCTGGGCCATGCTGAATGGCAGCCCTGACCTTGAGGATATCAACTGGTCACCCCAATTTCATGCGGTGCACACCTGATGAGAGTGCACTCCATCACCACCTCCTGCTGGGTGATACAGATGTTCAATAGTGTTAAGTCACAGACAGACCTCATTTGTGACTGGCCTCCAGGTAGAGTATGACTGACCCACTATTACCCTCCGAGCCCAACCATCTAAGCAGTTATTTGCTCGTCTACTTGTCCCCCTCTCCAGACAATGAGGCCCCAACTTGGATACCCTTCTTTTAGAGTTGTTATAGTGTAGAGCTACGTTCTCATGTCAAATCTTTTATTTTATTCTTCATAACTCCCAAATTGCAAATGGTATAAAGGAGATTAAAGACACAGAAGCCAAAACTTCTTTAAGGAAGTTATCTTGCTAATGGACATCATAACCCATATTCCAAAATATGACACCTCATTTGGATAATTCATGTTTTTAGAATATTTCTTCAATTTCCTTCACTGTTTTCCATTTTTATAGTTTAGGTTGCATTATCGTAATAATATCGTGCCATGCCATATTTAAAATATGACCATTGCCATAGCAATTAAGTACACATAGTTCATAGTTTCTTCCCAGCTCAGTTCGGTTACTAAGCCTGCCACAATAGCAGCAGGATAACTTGGTTCAGCAGATTTAGGCTATATACCCCTAATACTTACACAACTGTCTGTGTTGATATGCATGTGGCACTATAACAAGTTGTGCATCTGTTTTATCAGAGATTTTGCCGCAAAACGTTTAATATTTAGATCATGATTTCCTTTCAGTTTGAACGACTTGCAAATTTACTTTGCTTCTTTTTCAGCAAGACTATGGTATCAGCATCATGCAAACAAAGCAGCTAAATAAAAACAGAGTAAAAGTCTTATTTAACAGGAAACCTCCAGTATTTTAAGAACCCCAAAGTGCATAACATATGCTATATATTTTCAACAAGAGCCTTCTATTCCCACCGTCCCAAAGGTATTGAAGGTAACATTTCTTTGAGCCTTTGGAAGGCTATCAACAATTTAATGGTTAGATCAGGAATCTTAATCCCTCCTGAATTTATCTTAAGCACTCTTCTGATTAGATAATCCAGACTACATGAAAGCTCCATTTGCTTTCTTCGTTTACATGAAAAATCTTTACAACAGTAGAGAGTACATTCTCATTAACTAGAGAAAAATGAAGCCAGTGAAATAAACTAGGAGATGCATTGAAAGAACATCCTTGTTTTCAGTTACACACAAGGAAAGACTTAAATTGGGCACGATGAGGCATCTTGGAAAAGTTAACATTATCAAACAACTGACATTTGGTTCCTGTTGCAAGCTTTGGCAGACACAGCCTAATACTACAAGTGGTAGTTAATCCACGTCTTGTTAGGAGTATAGCTTCAGCCTTTTTGATCAGCCATATTAAACATATTAAAATTTTAGCATAATGAAAATATGACCTTTATTTTTATACTTGACTCAGTCAACTATGCACTTGATGTTGTAAGACTCCAAATAAAAAACCCAAATGGATTTCTTTGGCAAATTGAAACATTTGACCGCCGCCTTGGTTTTAGAGAGTCACTACCTTCTTTCTGGCATAACCTATAGCAAAGGCCAAATTAGGAAATAGACCTCTGATCTCCCGATTCCATTGAAAACAATTGCTGCTTCTTTTTTATACAAGTATTTGGGTGGTTCTTTTGCTCAGATGCTAAGAAAATAATCTAAAAAAAAAAAAAAAAAAAAGAACGAAGTTGAGCAGGCCTTTGATCCCACCAGTGACTAAAAGCAAGGTCAGAAGCATGATCCAGAAAGTCATGAGCTTTCTGGTGGTTTTTGCAAAGAGAGCATCTTCAAAGGGGGAGGGAGGAGAAGAGTCAGTCAGGAAGCTACAGAAGTCATTCTAAGATGAATGAAAGCTGGCTGGAACTAGAAATAGGGCCATAAGAGAACAAATTCCTAGGGAAAGAAAAAGCATCCCTGTGTATTCCTTGGGAGAGAGAAGGACCACCTTTGTAAGATAATTAGTTCAGCTACAACAAGTCTGTAAAAATGCAGAAGCCACTGAGTCTTATCCAGATGCAAAGAATTCCTCTTCAGAAGAGAAAACCCCAGCTCCTCCATCTAATCTATTTTTCACTACAGAAAGAATCTACAGATGCTCAAAAACCAGACTTTCAATCTAGCTCTGGCTGCCAAGAACAAGCTGAAATCCCAGGAAAAACAAAGTACCCTGAAGCACTCAAAACCTTTCAAAATGTCAGCTAAGATGGAAACAAGATTCAATTGCTACTATTACTCCTTGTATTCTAGCCCCATCCTTAACAAAAATCTGCCTAACCCTCTGCAGCATTTGGAGAGTATTTAGCCAACAAGTAGAAATTCACTACTACAAACATTGATACTCACTACTTCTTATGTCATTAATCTAACTGGCGTATAGGATTCACTGCCACAAGAAGAAGAGTTTAACAGAATTTCCAGATACTTTAGTCTGTCTATAATTTAAATATTGAAAGTTATGTGAAGATTAAGATTCATCAATGGGACAATTCTGTGTAAAGCTACTGAAAGGGTAAAGGCTTTTTTGATCAAACACCAGGTTAGGTTCTTTGCATTCTCCTGCTAGCATGAATCCTCCATGACTGCTTCACTCTCATCTTCCGTCACTCAACCTCTACTCGTTTTTAGAATTCATGTATCATTTGGCTGCACTTTACAGTAGATGATGAATCGTATGTGCTTCTCTCCTACCACACTGTATCCAGGTTACTAGGAAAAAAAGACTAGTCAGCAGTGCAGACCACAGCATTAAAAGAGTAAGTGTCTTGGATTTTTTTGTCAGAAACATTACAGGAAAGCCAGAGATGGGAAGGTCACATTAGGAAAACAAGCTCATTTGAGAAAATACAAATACCGGTTCTAAATCACAGGGCTTTGAATGTTGTATAACAATCATTGTAAATCTCAGATGGCACCCCACATGCAAGCGATTCTGTGAGTCATCATCTTAATTATTCAATTTGAAATATTTGAAAATCTTGCATAGGTACACTTACATGCACTAAAGTCATAACAGCAGCAATATGATCAATAAAACAAGATGGGATACTATAGGCTTGTGTCCATATGCCCAGATTGAAAACAGTGCAGTTACAATTTGAACTCTGCAACAGAGGTGGGTAAAGTCATTCTCCCCTGCCTGTACCTTCATAAAGAGGTGATAATTCCAGCACTCAACAATGCCCTGCAAAGGAAGTTCCAAAAATACCACCATGAGCTCGTACGTCGCTGCCTAACACAGGATGTGCTTAATGTTTGTCAATGTCCCTACCTTCCATTAACACCTTCCTTTAACTGCTCAATTTGCTAGCACATGATTCATTAGTGTCAGAAAAATATCCTGAGAAGTTCTAAGATGATTCAAATTATTATTACAGTTGGCATCAGCCTAAACTACATTCAATTTTCCCACAGCTGTGAGCGTGGGGTGTGATTTAGAAGTCCTACATTTCTGGATAGAGGTATGAACAATAGAACACTTTTCTGTGACTTTAACTGGCTTTCTGGTTCGGTTCCAAAAAAATTTTGTGCTCTGGCTAAGACGAGTAACAGCACTTCCCTTTGCCAGGATCCTATGACATATTCAGCACCTTCAATTCCTACTAAGTTGACAGCACTTTGATCTTCACGTCACCCCCAGCCAAACATTTAGGAGGTTTGGGAGTAGTTGCTGTTTATTTCCTTTCTTTCTCATGAAAATGATAATGCCAAGTCACCGTGTCTGGTTTGCAGCCCTGGATCTTATCAAGAACTTCCTGAATTTTTTCCATTGTGTTATTTTGCCTTATTTGAAGAATACAAACAGAAATTCTGTCTTGAAGGTGAACAGCTTTGCTGTGAAATCTCTGATCCCTTCCAGCAATTTCTGTAAAAAGTTAAACATTCACATTTGCTTTTCTAAAGTCACTCACCAGCCTTTCCATAAGGAAAAATAAATCATCTTCACTAATGACCACTAATCATCATATTGGGTTAAAAAAAAATTTCTCAAGTCCATTTTGCCTTTGATTTTGTCCTTGGGGAATTGGTTCCAGTTCATACATAGCACCCCCTCCCTTGGCTAACCAGCACTGGCTGGAGGTGATTTATCCGACTGCCATTACCTAGGTAATTTGCCATGTATCATTACACTGTTGACCAGTGATTTGGGAGTCCCAGCAGTATCCCTGGGATGTAAAACTAGTGAGAACCTACTATATGAAAGCTGGAGTTATTATACTGCTCCTCTCTGAGCTATTTAAACTACTTTTAGGAGACCCTGGAGCTTGCTCCTTAAAGTGCAGTATTTATTTTCCATGACAGTTACAGACTTAAAAGCTCAGGGCCTGATCCAAAGACTCTTGCAGTCAATGGCAAACTTTCTACTGATTTCCTTTGCATCAAGGCTTCACGCACCATTCACAAAAGTTACAGCCACAATAGGACCCTGTTTTAAACACAAAAATGATAGTTCATAAGGGGTGAGCCTTTACACTTACCCCTACTGCTGCTAACAGCTGGGATAGGAAGAATATGCCGCAGAGCCATTATATTGCCAACTCACAAACAAGTACATAGGAAGCAAGAAGACCCTTGACTCCAAGTCCTTAATTTTACAATTTGGAAACAGTTTGGTCTCTTGTTCTTTCTCTCTCTCACATCGAGGATTCATTTAGGGGGTGTCTTTTTTAAAAAAATTTGTATTCTATAGATTTGCCCGATGAACAGAAATATTTGCGTTTCAATGGCAGATTAAAATGTTCTTTTCCTTCTAACTGTTCAGGATTTTGTGGATGGAGTAATTTCTACATGAAGTTTGCTAGTATAAGCTCTGAATTCCTACTTATAAGGATTCTTCTTAAGTTAAAAAAAAAAAAAAGAAAGCATGTACCCAGACTGAGTAGTTTGTAGGAAACAGTAGGAAAAAAGTGTATGGCTTCTGCAAATTATCCTAATCCGCAAATTAAGGATTTTAAAACAGATACAATCTACATAGAAATATTTTATTGTCTGATACAGGAAATTTTAAAGCAGCACTAGACATGTTTTATACCACAATGACTGTGAATATAATTTTTCTGTAGTACAGAGGCAGTTTATGGGCCCTGAATCTGTGATTTATCCATTGGGTTTGCTCTATATTTAAAATCTCATGTTGTACATTTAAAACATCTGTTGTTCTGAAAGATCTTAGCAACAAGGAGGGAACAAAATCCAAAACCAAGATAATAATATGGCTAAATCACTCCTCAGTTTTACTTTTATATTAAAGCTGCTTTACGGTTTATGAGCCAGAGAACGTTTGTCTCATTACCAAAAGGAAATGAACATACACCTTGAAATGACTAAGACTATTTAGAGCACAGATTGTCATCAGACTGAGAGCTGGTGCTTTCAGTAGCTAGAACTGAGCCTGAAGGCTATCAAAATAATACAACATGACTAATATTCTCAAATATTTTGGCCCGTTACCTATAACAGAAAATAATCTGGTTTTAAAATATTTAATAGGAATTCTCCTTCTCTGTCTCAGCAATGGTACAAACAATTCCTTTTACGACCAAGCATGCAAAGTTCTATCTTTTTTCTAATAGAGATATATAATGCAATCTGAAAAACTAAAAGTACTTTTACAGCTCAAGAAAAAGAACAGCAATAAAAACTTATCAAAAGGTAACTGGCTTTTTCCCTGCCCAGAGACCAGAATGTTAAAAAAGCAAAAAAAGAATAAAAAAGAAAAAAGAAAAGGACAGAATAAGATTATGTATGAATTTTATGTATGCAGATTTATATTTTTCAAATAACAGAATGAAAGCAACCTCCTAAAACACTTATATTGTCTATTTCTAGACCACGCATCCTCCTGGCCTTCCTCTTGACTCTAAAGCTAGCTGTAGGATCTTTCAACTTCAATATCCTTGTTTCACACCTGCCTTACAAGTGACATATGTTTAAGCTATTACATTATGCACGTGTTCATATGACATGCCAGGAGTTAATATTTCTGATCTGTAAAGAAAACAATGGCTTCCTATTACCAGTTAACCAGTATATTGTGCATATGAGTGCACTACAGCACAACTGCTGGGAAATTATATGCACCACATACATTTCTTTGACCAGTGCCAATATTTTCCCCTGTGTCTAGCTTTTACGCTCTACTTGTACAAACCCTTCTGAGGATTCCTCTACCTTATTCATTCCACAAACCAGATCTAGCACACCTTGGGCACAGCAGCTGCAGACAATCCTTTCTGGATAATTCCACAAAAAGGTCAGCTACGCTTGTTAAGATACTTAAGGTGTCTGTTCTATTTAAATCAAGTTTAAAAAAAAAATTGAACGGAATCTAGTAAGAGAGAACAATTCCACATAAATGAAAAACATGTGGAAATGTTCAATAGGTCAACTATGTAAAAACGTGTTATATACTGTGTTTATAGGTATTTTATTCACAGACAAGGCTGGCATTAGAGTTTTATTGATATCCTGGTGAAAAGCACGTTAATCTAAGGATTGCAAACCCATTTTCTCTGCATTTTAATGCAGGCCACAAAATAGCATAGTAACATGCAATTATTTTCAAAACATATTAAATTGCACTTAATTTACATTATATTTTGATCGTAAAACACTTCTGGCTTTGTATCCAGATTTATCTGCAGGTGACCTGTTCATGTATGCCATTCCCATTCACACGCCCTACGAACATTTCTGAACTTCAAAGCTAAGATTATAGATCATCTTCACTCAAAAGTGCTGGACATTTTACTCCAACTAATTAGAAAATCTAATCCGAACAATATAGTGTCTGACTTCGTTGTGCCTGGGAACATTAAAAAAACAAATAGGCTAAGTCTAAACATGGAAGTCCAAAGGAAAAAAGCTACCATATACCAAAGACCTTGAGGGTACAGAACATCTACACCCAGAAATCAACGTAAGAAAGGGGGCAATTTGTGCCTGTCAATAATCTTTGCTTTCAGTGAAACTAATGATATGATTGTGAATAAAATGCAATTTAGGCATGGTGGTGTATGGAAGCCTCTGGTTTTTGCTTCATTATGAGGTGGTTTTAACTACCCTGCACTCAATGGACTTGTCAAGGAGCTTCAGTCACCTCCTGAAATCCTATGCAACCTTTTTAGAATTAATTAGACTTTGGACTTTTTTAATAATTTACATAGTTCTGGAACTGTATCAATGCAGCACACTATATTTATGTTTGCCCCTAGAAATCATGCCAGTTCTGTACAGAGCATAGTAATCAGTTAGGTACTGCTAGGTACCAGTTAGGAATCTCAGTACAACCCATAGGATTCATTTCAAACTATCACCTCAGTAACCGTCCTTATCCAGCTATAGCACTAATGTATTTAAGGAACTAGAAGTCCTATAGGGAATGCATGAGCAACTACGTCAGGAAGTTGTTAGCTGCCGGACTCACGACTCAGAAATCTGCTTTCCATTTACACCTGCTCCAGCCAGAGTCTGTAGACCAGAAACAAACCTTTGATTAAGGTTGGGAGGTGTAATAGTAGGTGTGATTGTAGAATACAGGAAAACATTTGTGGGTTATGTCCTTTCTCAGACACTATTTAAGAAGCAACTGTGGATACTGGATTTTTTTTTTTTTGAATCAACAGGCATACATGGTACAAAGGGTCAAATTTAATGAGATACCTGTAGTAAAATTGATGTTATAGACAGATATATTTGCTATCTATACTTGCTACCTATAATAAACATATTTAAAACATAAAACTAGGTTATAAACCTACAATATAAACCTGTGTGCAAGATATATTTGTATTAACTAGAGAAACAATATTGTACAATTTTGTTTTCCATTTACTAGTTTTAGACTTGGAACAAAATTTTTATCTAAATAAAAAAAAAACAAGTGAAAATAAAAGCATCTTTCATCACAGAAAGTACTGTATTCTGCAATTAAAGGTCCCATTTTGCAACTGATATCAGTAAGAAGAAAATCTGAGTACTAAATATTATTACAGTGGAAGGAGAGAGGGATATAAAAAAACCAGAAAAACTGAAGTTAAGACCATCTTCTATGGATAATTAATTCCATTTGTAACATGTCAAAATAATAGTATTTTATTTCAAAGGTATAAAAAGGATATTGATCTACACCCTTTCAGAAAACAGCAGAGGCCTCAATAAAAAGACATGGACTGCAGAAATTAATTAAAAGGCCAAATTTGGGGCCAAACAGGTGCTGGAAATGCTCCACTAATTTGGACTCATCTCATAAAAAAAGATGATAAACCCTCTGATCCTCAATAAATGATGCTAACTCCACCATTTACATAAACAGATAATTCAGGTTCTGTGTCATTATTCAAGTAATTTCAAATCCTTGTTTCAGCCACTGACTATTCCACTGAAAAGGTAAGGTAGCTACACATCTGAGCATGAACTCACATGTTCCATAAGAATACATTCAGAATTTTAAATGGCAGCATTTATGACATTGATCTCAGAACACTTATTTCAAAACACATCTAGAAGAATGAAAATAAAAGTTATGCAAATGAATGTGTTGCTTTTTTAAATCACCATTAAGGGCAATTATTTGTTTGGATAAATTCTTTTGATAAAATCTTACCACAGAATTTATCTGTTAAAATATATGTTTCTATTAAACATATTTATTCAGATTTTCCATGGCAAATCCTAATAATAATCCCTCCACTTCCTCCCCATACTTATTTCACAGAGAAATTACTTGTCCACTATGCTATTTTCTTTAAATTATGCTTAACATCTACTACAAGAATTGAATAATAAATCTAGATTCCCTGTTTCTTCTTCAACCTTTCCAGTGTTTAAAACATTGTTCCATCCTATAAATATGATAAAGTATATACACACAGATACACAGCACTCTTCTATGTTTTGAGTATCAAATCAGTAGCTGCCAAGTAAAAAGGAAAGCATTCTAGATAAAAAGAAATCGTGCATGACCTACTGAGACTACCCTCAAGAAAGTATTAGGCATGTGATGCATATTAGCCTCCTCTTTGCTGCCTCTATGATTATTTACACCAGTGCTGATGCACATACATTGACTATTTCAGCACAGGAAAAAAAGTGACCCAAGGATAACAATATTTTTCTCATGTCAGGCTCCAGAATCTGAAAGCGGTATGGATCACTAAATCCCCATATGGTTAGTTCACACACATCAGGGTCAGATGAAGTTTAGCGCAATTCAGGAATCCCTGTGTGTCACACATTTTGCTTTGGAGCAGACACTGTCTCATTTGTCCCTTTCTCCTCCCCTTTCTTCCTCTTGTTCAACAAAAACTGAGACAATTTCAAGTCTCAAAGATCTCAGAAAACTGCAACTTGATGAGAAAGCATTGTAGCCAGCTGAGTTTCAAATGACTTCCCTATTCTACCTATTTGGATTTTTTCTTCCTCCTCTCCTTGCACAATACCAAAATCACATGCAACAGTTTTATTACTTCTCTCAGAAAATAATCTGGGAAGGTACATACTTCCCAGCTGCTTTATTAACCTAGGCCACATGAAATATGGCATTTCAGGGTATATCAAGGATCAAGTCATGGTCTGAACGTACCTAAGCTTCTCCTTGGTTAAGTTTCATTAGGTTTTTCAAAAGTTGCATAATTCTCCAATATTGTGATCCAATAAATTTGCTGTACTGAATCAATTGGGATGTCCTTCGGCTCTTTCTTTAAACAGGTACTTCTTCATTTACTCACCTGTAGCTCTACATGTATAGACAAACCAACTTAGACTCTGGAGGATGAGCAAGAAAAAGGACAGAAATTTCAAGAGAAGAGAGAAAAAAAGACAAAAAGGAGAACATTCATCAGAGAAGGGAGGCAATCCTCACATTACCTTTAACACACATTTCCCACATCCATGTCCACTCTTCCATTCTTACTTTTTCTTGAACTTTAAACAGTCATTATCTATAATTTCTAAGACACAATTAGTTTCTGCTAGGCCATGATTTCTTCTGTCTTTATAATTTTAACTTCCAAATTCCTTAGCAAGACCCATTTAATTAGACTATCACACAAATAAAATTTAATGAAATGTTACACATGAACTACAAATCTCTGACAATTCAGGCAACAGTTGTCACTGATGAGATGGATCAATTATAAGATGACTAAGACCCTATAGCTAAGCAACCACAGCTGCTTACTTTCATTCTACACAAACATCTGAAATGCTACATAAAAACAGACAAACATTTTAAATATTACAAAACTCCTTCTAATGGAATCCAGTTTGGGCAAATACAATACAATGAATGATCAACCTTCTTGTGATACACACCTAATTAAATGAACATGCTAGTGTAAGCTTCTACACAGAAATGCATTTGCAAAAAGAATTTCAGTGAGGGTCACCATTCAACACCCATGAATATGGAATTTGAAATGCAGGAGAGATTTCAACAGAGGAGCAAAGACGAAGATATTAAACATTGCCAGTGAGGAGAAGGTGATATACACGAAAGAGAAACACAAACAAACTGAAGCTGGTGGAATTTTTCAGAGACAGAATGAAAAGAATGTAAAATTGGGACAGATAATGAGAAGAGTATGTACTTTCATTACATGGAGTAGTATTTGGTACAGGGCATATTATTTGCAACAATCTTCTGAAGATTGAAACTTCACCAGCTTACTTTCTGGGATTTGATCTGAACAAGATTTTCAAAAGCACTTAAAAGCAACTCTGCTCCTGAATAAAAAAAACAAAACTTGCATTACTCTTGAAAACACACTAGCTCTTGAAGCAAGCATTTAAACCACAGACATTTTATTTCTTGCAATTTCCATTCAACTCATTTATGTGGGGAATGGGTGAACTGCAAGAATTTTTGGTAGCCTTATCAGAAGATATAAAAAAATACAGATACTGGGAATAGGAAATCTTATAATGAAAAGCATGATACACAGCTCAAAACCCTGAAACCAAACTGTTTTCCCTAAACATCTGGCTTTCTTTTGTGGCATTTTATGTCCGTAATAATAAATAAGTCAGGTTTAGGAGTGCCAGTTTATTAAGTATTTAAAAATGGTTAAGCCACAGCAGCTGCCTGGATCTCACAGCATGTCCAAATAGACCAAATGTTCCTTGTTGGTAACAGTATATTCAAATACAAGTATTACTATTATGGATTGATCCTAATAAACACAAGGTTTAATTTTAAATGGGGCTTAAAAATCCATTTCCTTCCCTTACCATTTGCTATTTATTTTTTAGCTACTGAATATTCCTGGACAGTTAGCAAAAATCTTAAACATTTCATCACTTTGCAGTACTGTTGAAGGCTTCGGATGTAACAGTACAATATTTCTGAATTAAAGTTACTTTTCTGGAATCAAGTAAGTAAATACATACCATGCCTGTATATTTTTCTTTTCAAACTTTCATTTTAGTTCATGCCTTACAGTTTCAACTCACCAATTCGTATCATCTGCACTGAGGCTGAGGAACAGAGAAAGAACAGGCTTTTAATGTCACCACTCCTACTTCTTACTCTCTTGAATAGACTTTTCACTCTTAGGAGCCTATGAAGATGATTAAAAAGAAAACATTTTTCATCTGGATTTAGTTTATAAAATGTGCAAACTCCATTTCTGAAACTAGGCCATGTTCACAACCAACTAATTAGGATTTTTGACCCTTTGGGTAGTCATTTGAATTAGGCCACTAGGAATTTTATTGCTTTAAAGGAAATCTCTGGGTAGCAGAAGGACAATTGAATTGTTAATAAAACTTGCTTTAGAGAATCACTGCATATCAGGTGCAGCATGGAGAAGGAAAAGAAGTTAACTATAGAGCTATAGGGCTATGAGTGCTCTTGGTTAACAGCCAACAACTGTAGACAGCTCCCACAGTCTCTTCATCAGGTTGGTCAGGTCTTGTAATTTATAGTCCATTACAGTGACTGTATTGTAAAAACTAACCTTGTTTCCAGCTGCTTGGACATGAAGAAAGGAAATCATGGAATAGAAACCTCTTCAAGAATAGCTGCATATGACCACCATACCAACTGAAAGAGGATCTTGTATGCACATGACATATAAAAAGACATATAAACACATAAGCATCTCTACTTTTGCAAAATATGCAATTCTGATCAAATATTCCAGAGTAATTGACTAGCCCTTCTCAAAATTAGAAACAAGATTGGACAAATGTGGCGTTAATTTTGGAGACCCAAACAACCTATTGAAAAGATGACCTCTGCCTTCTGCCTACGATAAGACTAAATCCAGCCCAATATAATGACTTTGAGCAGTATGCTGCAGTATGCATTCTAGTATTTGGCATGTGAAGGGAGATTTTTTGCCTAGCATTTGTGCTGTGATATAAGGATGACAATAAAAATAATTCAAGCCAAAAATACATAAGTTTTCTTTTAAAAAATATTTTAATGATCTGGAATTTTTGGAAAAGAATTTTATAATCCAAACCACAGCCTGCATCAAAACTGAGTAAGTTAACTAAATAGAATTTTTCTTTTCCTCCAAGAGACACAGCCAAAACTGCTTTTCAGATTTTGTTTTTGTGAATTTGTTGCAATTTATTACTAGAAAAACAAAGTGTGGAGCAAAACAAATATATACACTAAGCTATTTGTAACTAACAATGGGTACAAACGATCATTGAAATTATTCAATGGACTTCACAGCATCACAAAAGAGATTGATCTGAACCAGTTTAATGTGTTTCTATTCTATTGAATGCTATCAAAATCAGTAAATTTTGAAAATTGCCATTTTGCAAGTTTTGGGTTCTTCTATAATGAATTTCAATAAGCCAAAGTTTCCTACAGCATTCCATGTATCATTTTAAAAAGCACGAGAAATAGGGACTTGTTATCCAAAACTAGTAAATATAGAGTATTAGTCAGAATCAGATTGTATAAGAAAGAATCACCTAAACAATTATAAGCAATTACCTGAGTTAAGACACTATTTTTCAAGTTCTGCATGGTTTACTTGATATACGCTCTGCAAGCTGCTATTTCGGTAAAGGAAGTTGATGCTCCCTGAAGCACTTGCAGCTACTCACCTCAAACCTCCTCACCAGAAATGCCCACCTTCTCCAGACCTGCCTACAGTCTACTTCCTTAACCTATTCCAGACAAAACAAGTGAGGTTAACTTAAGAATTTAAATGGTAGGTTTTTGCTAAGCAAAGGTCACTTTGTCTGAAGCAGTTTAGACAGCATTCAGCAATTAGCTCCACTCACAGGTCTAAATTGTTGCTAATCTCTGACAGGGAAAAAGAAAGAGGGGGAAGAGGGAGAGGAAAATTATGTCTATCTGTGGAAAGGTTACAGATTATTCCTTTTACTGACAAGCAGCATATGAAAGACTGGATGTCTGTGACCTAAAGCATTAGACAATTGCACTTGTGAATTCTTATAATGCGTATTTCAGGGAATAGCAATCTTTGGGAATGAAAGCCTGTCTGGATTGGTTAAGTCATCAGATGCAAAGTGTTAGAATTGCTGGTCTTGTTTCCCTGTTTAATCTCGTTGAGGGAGTCCCTAAGGCGCTCTTTAATTGTGTTTATACAGCAAAGCAATGATATATCACATGTGGCAGTACAAAAATATTTTCATGCTGATTATATAGGTTTGTATAACTCGGATTAAGGTCCTTCTCCTGTTTTAACTTTACAGCTGGACTTTCGAATTTACATGTGAATTTATAACTGAACACTTGCAAAATTGGCGCTCACATAATTAAAAAAATACTAGCAAAAATTACATCTGGTTTGGTTTCATTTGAGTTGCATTTCTTTTACATGATTATATGAAAATAAAATTTCATTCAAATGTCTACTGTGCATTTATTGCATGTACCTTCACAAACAAAAGCAAGCCTGTTCCCCTGGTGATCACCCATTCCGGTGGCAGAGTACCTAAGATTAACTGCAAGCCTGTGCAGAGACCTAATGCTACGTATCTCTTACGAAAAGCAGATTGCAACTGTTTTGTATTTTACTCACTCGTTGTTACAATGCTGCACAGTTCCCAAGCACAAATGATATGAATAGTATCAGTTATCGTCTTTAATCATAGCAGATTCGATTCTCAGAGTAGTTAACAGTTTCACATGTAAACTACCATATGAAGAAAACTCTCTTTTCTTTTGCAAAGCCTGACAGATGTCTAAGGTTTAGGGGTGGTTTTTTGGTTTGGTTTCTTAATATTTGTGTAATTCAGCATTGTTCAGAGGAGTCCTGGGTGTGGCCAAGAAAAACCCTCTAATGGTTTCCATTGCAAATGAAAGGCGAATGTTTCAGATTGCAATCTAACAAATTCACATTATTTTACAAATAATTTTGGAAGGAACACCAATTAAAATTTGTTTTGTAATGCTGGAGTAGGATGAGCTACATTTGAAGCTGTAAACCTAGAGGAAAAAAAATATCATTTCCCCATAAATACGTAAGTTAGTATTTATGTTGCAGCATTGCCATGTGAAAAATGAGAGGATAACCAAATTGCAGCCCCTCAATAGAACTAGTCTGAAGACAAATTTTGTTGAGTTTAACTCCTATAAACAGACTCCATACACAGCAATACAAAACATTGATTTTTACAAGCAAGGAGAAGACATCTCAAGCCTCAAAAGTGGAAACAATCACACATTCCTAAAAAAATCTCAGGTCTTGTTTGTGAAGTTGCAGCTAAGAGCCTTATAAAATCTTGTTTATATCTATTTTACACACAAATATATCCACTCTCACATACAAACTGTATATATAAATGTTTATAGATACCCTAATACTATATACTGCACAAGTAGACTGTGACTTCAATTCAGCAGCATTAAGGATTTGCTTGATCTATTCTGAATCTGGGTAATAATGATAACCACGCTAGATTTTATATTGTTTAGCATGTATAACAGCTTTGCCGAATATAAGTATTTTCCTAAGATACAGTTGTATAGCAGACAAGGTATATAAGCAAGTGAAAGTTACCCAGGCATGTTCCTATATGCTTTGCTGACTTAGGGATCGCATACGTGGCAGGAGTCAGGCCTCCAATAAACTACAGATTTTTTTTCACTTTTAAAATATATTATTTCAAGTAAAATTTATGGACACCAAACAACAAGCCAACATGAAACATTTCTGTTCCAATGATCCCATACAGCCTGTGCAGAGACCTCCAATAACTGCAATCCGTATTATGCACCACACGTGTTAGACACAACAGCAGAAAGCCATCAACAGTTAATCCTAATTGGTTTGCATGGGTTTCTGCCACTGCCAACACGTGTTTGAAGTCAGATGTGGTTGTCTGCATGCATACCCTGTGCCTATGCTACTTTCATACTGCAACAGAATGTATCAAAGTCTTTGCACACTATTTTCAAAAGCAGTTTAATAAAAGCAAATGAGCCAGTGACTCTTTTTTAAAAGAAACAGCACTCGGCGCCCAAATTCCATTACATTTCAAAGGAATTTAAGAGCTCAACTCCCTTAAGGTCTTTAATGTAGGTTAGCTACATACCATTTATCAAAACAGTAACTATTTGATCCCCACTCGTGTAAAAAAAGATGGGCGCCAAGAGGCAGCTTCAGCATATTAAAGTCAGTGATTTACATATATCAATTTAACCTTATATATGGTGCCTCCATAGTCATTACCTAACAACTACTTTATAGCTTCCTGACAGGGGCCTCCTCCACTGTACCACAGCCATTAAATAATACACTCAGGCTCCCACACCTCTTCCACATCACGGGTCTATCACTGGATCACTAACCAAGCAGTTGTCATCCTAAGCTGGTAAGAGTTCAGAAAAAAGGTGAAGACTAGACCAGGTATGATTTATCTTTTCGAAAGAACTCAAGAGAATTTTCATAGAGTGCTAGCAAATCAATTGCGTGCACCCAAAACAGTTCTTCTATATGCTGACTTCATAACTGTAAAAATAGTCTTCACACTGTACACTGTCTTTGAGGGAAGGAGATATTTGAAAAGTGGATGATCACACATTTTTCAGGATATCTTCCTACTGTGCCTAGGCACGGCCCTTCAATCCATCTAGGCAATTTTTCAATTTGGCAATTCTTCTTACACTCTGTAGAAAAAGTGACTGCCATTCTTAGCACCCAAACAGTAATAGCATGTAACATTTAACACAAAAGCAAAGAACACAAATTTATGAGGCAACTACTCCCTCAGTATAGATCAGCAATAAAGAAACTAACAGCAGAACCTAGAGGTTGACCTCATGTTGTTTTGTAACATAAGCACTTTCCACCCAAAGGGCAAAAGTCAAGGAGGGTTTGATTGTGGAGTCAAAATAGTCCTACCACTGTTATTTTAGCCTCCCTTTCTTCCTCCTGATTATTCCACTCAACATAACCTACAGCGTTTAGTGATAAACCTGCTGGCACACAATTTATAGAGAAACAACACTTGACTCTCTCTCAGCTACTTATCTTTTTAAACAGTCAAAAGAAAAAACCCTACTATATATAGTGACTCCTTGGTGTCTAGCCTCCCCCCCCGCCTTGTTTTTTTCAATGTGCATGGGACACGAAGGTTTTAAGCAGAGCAACAGAGCACAGTTCACTTTCCCAAAAAGACGTAATAGGTGCTTTTTCTGAAGCACTGAAGGCAGCTTGTAATGCATGGCTGACTGTGAAAAGTAACTGTGAAGGGATGGTAAGATCGAGTATCTTGGCCTATATTGAAGAACCCAAAGCAATTAAGTTTATGCTACTGATTAAGAATTAGAATGTACCTGCACGTGGTTCAAACAAAACAAAGATTATTCCATTATAAGAATAATTTAAGGTAATAACAACAGCTTATTTTTATAATTAGACAAGAACAGCAAAGGGGAAGCAAAAAAATTACGAAGTAAGAAAATTACTTTCTTATTCTCACGAATCTGGGAAACACCACTGACTGATGCATGGAAAAAATCATGGAGAATGTGAAAGGTATTTTGTAATTACTTTGTCCACCAGCAGTAGAATTTATTTTTCCAAAGGAACACCTCTAATATTGCTACATGATTACCTTACACGTTGTACTATTAAATGGCATAACTATTCTCATTTTATAATTAGGCAAATTAATGTACAGCAAATAAAACACTTAAAAAAATTGTAAACAGCACTCCAGCACTAATTCAACTAATCAAACATTTCCAACTCAGATTTTCAATATATCAAACTGTTATTCCACCACTGATATAACCAGCAATCACAAATAAGACACTTTCCCCTCAAAACTTAATTTGTAGACCAATGCTGACCACCTTCTCAGATGGGAGACATAGCTTTTTATAGAGTCACACAAAGGTCATATTCAGTGCTTTATTTGGTCTTTGCTTTTTGCATCCAATAACATGACCAAGAAAGAGCTGAAGGACCTCCAAGAACGTGTGAAGGAGCAAGTGAACACCAGATTGCAAAAAAAAATTAATACCTATTGCAGCCTGCATTCTGGAAAGATAGTGTTCAGAGAAATTGATCTCATACATCTCAGCCAAATGCAAATAGTTCAAATCACAAGTGATGTGCACAGAAAAACAACACTTACTAATGGACAGAGAATTCTAATTTAAACCAGAGAAAGCAGGGAAACAGTGTTTTTGCATAAAGAAACAAACCCAGAAAAAAGAGCATTTTGAAATTTCATCAAAATTTTAGGAATTTCAAAAAGTTCTCTAGATGTTTTAATTTGTTGTAGCTTGGGAAAGAAAAGAAGAAAATAGGCTTTGTTCTGTATACTACAACCCTGCTGCTGTTATAGGTACCATTGCATCTTTCTCAGCCTATATCTGCTTATTTTCTAGACAAAATAATAATTTTTTTTTAACCACTCACCACAAAAAAATGAGAAGAGGCTATAGGGAAAAAAAAAATCTGGATTTACACATTTTTTCAAAATATCTAAGAAAGAAAAATATCAATAAGAAAGAATAAGATCAGCTAATTCCAGCTGTGGGTTTGTTCTGCATGCTTATACGTGGATGACACATGAGCGGCTAAGAACCTAACCTCATTTTTGTTTAACAGGCTGAGTTTGCAGAACTGAACTCTACTAAATGAGTGGTTTGCTTTTTTTTTTTAAATAATAGGAAAATGAATCATGTGTGATTTAGAAACTTTCATTAGAATACTCCTAGAAGCTACAAATGAGATTACTACTTTATTCTAGAGTACAAAAAACCTGTCTTTAAGGAAACACTTATTTTTTTAAAATTTAAACTAACTTTCTATCAGTAACTCCCAAGTGGTTTCAAAACCCAACTTGTTCACAATCTGTGGTCAACATATGGTGACTATTGAAGTTGACCATAAAAAAATTAATCAAATTAAGTGTACTTGAGAAAGATGTTGGCCTTCTGAGAGAACATAACCAAGCACTTTCTGCAAAAGTTTCTGCAACACAGATCTCCTATCTGCTTTTCATAGCTTTCTAACACAGATTAAAGGACAATATGAAATGAGGATAATGCTATCCTTAAAAACAACTGTACAGAAAGTGCACCTACAGACAGTGGCAATAACTTGACTTGGCTCTTACATCAATAGTAGCGAGCATTCTCGTGTGCTGGCCATATGCAGGCTGCGTAACAGCGTTAGAACTGTGAAGAAATAGCCAAGGGACTCATTTATATCTGTTTTTGCAGATGAGACAATTTAATATGAGGATCCATGGGGTGCATGGCTGTAAATCTTTGACTGAAAATTACACATGGAGACAGAAAGCAATGGAATTATTGCAATCCTTTGAGCCTAACAATGAACATCTCAGAGCTCCTACAGCATCAGTACAGGGTGCCAAAGACATAAATCACTAGTCTGAATGAAAAAGAGAGAAAATGTTTTATTTGTGTAAAAACATGAGAAAGGATGACTTAATTAGAGAACAAAACCCTCACTATATCCAGTTGATTTATAAGGGGTTTTTAATCTATGAGACAACAGTATTTTGCATTATATTTCTCTGCAATAAAGGGCATGAGTTATCCTTCACTACCACAGTGAACACAATAATACATCAAACTGTTTCGGAAAGGTACATTTGATGACATCCCTTAGCTAGTCCATAAAGTAAAACAACACTTATTGCCATTTCACGAATCCCAACCATCCTGCCTCCATAAGTATCTCAAAAGGCAGGCAGGCTCACCTCTATGTTAGCAGAGCTTTACCAGAAAGAGACTGCCATGAGTCTCCTAGTGCTAAGACAAAACATCTTATGATATTATGTAGAATATTTTAGAGAGTTTACAGTGCTAATTAATAAACTATGAATTAATATATTTACACCAGACAGCCATACCTTTACAGAACAGAAACCTAAGTGCCTCTGTTCAATTCAGTCCTGTCCACAAGCCTTCTCAGTCATCTGAAGAAGTCTTTAAAAAATTCTCCCTGCCTGTGGTCTATGTTCTCCTGAGGTGGGAGATTGTGCAAGCACAGGATGTCTTCAAAACCCAGAACTTTACAATCCTATTTCTCTGAGTTCAGGCTACCTTGCCCATCCAGCAGCAATGGGGTCAAGCTCCTTCCAGCCCTCCTTCCTTATCAGCACCAGTCTCATGACAACATTTTAAGGGCAGGCGAGATCAATAAGCCCTTGGGCCAGGCGGCATGCCTAGCTTTCCATGTTGCAAGTGAGTGAGTCTAGGATATCCTCAAAGTTTTCTCTGCAGAGTTATGACTGTGTTACACTGGAATCAACACTAAAGGTGATCAACACCTAAGCTCAACAGATGGCAAATCTCGCCTTCCTGTGTAGACCACGTGCAGGCAGAGCTTCTGTATTACCATTCTCCAGTGGAGAAAACAAAATTCTCAGGTCCCTAATGTGTGAGGTTTAAAGGCAAGGGTCAAACATCTATCTTAGGCATTATACCAGAGAGCCTCAGTTCCACCTATGTTCCTGTGCCACAAACCTTGAGAAACATCTAAACATAAAACACAAGGTGGAGATGTGTTAGGTGAAATTTAGGTTACCTATATTTGGTGTTGGTCCCCCAAAAGAAGCTTAAGTAATTAAGCCTCTATTGAGGTGACAGAGTCAAGTTTCTCCACAGTGTAATTAAGAAAAGTTTACATAATAAACAGAAGCTTGTAGTAACAGCTAGTACTATTACATACTCAGATTTAGGCAGCATGTGTAACTGAGCAAGGCACATGTGTGCGTCTACCTTCTCCAATGCCAGCCTAGAGGACACATCACTTTTGAAGAAGCAGGAGACAGGAATCAGTTCCTTTTTTAGACTGAACCAAAACCATGCTGTGCTCCTCTCAGAATACTAAACTGCCAGGCTGCCGGCAATTTTCGTCTCTGAACCTCCCCCTCCAGGACATGTTAGGCATTTTACGGCTTCTAAAGCAACATCTTCCCAGAAGTATTACCAGAACACAGATTTTATACCCCCCCTCGCCAAATGAAGTAGTGATTCAGCTGCAGAATAGTAAGGCTTAAAGCATGCTGAAAACACTGCTTTGCACGCACACTGTCTCCTTGTACTCTATTGTCTTCTCTATTTCTACTTCCTCCCTCCTGTTTGGACCTCTGACTGAAAGTTCAGGCACAAGCTGCCGTGCTGCTCTCCGTTTATACAGCACCTACTATAACAGGCTCACAGCCTGTGAAATGAATTCCAGCGCACTACAACACTATAAACAACAATCACCACCAACAGGCCTGTCAGAGCAAATTAACTAAGTATATTTTGGTGATGCATGGTTCCTAATTGCTTCTTAAGCAGTTTCTCTCTACTGATTTATGAAATCCGTTTTTCCACAATGAATTAGATGGCTGTTAGTGCAAATTATTGAAATTCTCCTTGACTTGTGCAAAACACTTCATGGGCTGATCCTCTGCTTGTGCTAACTACGAGCTCCAACAGAACGATAAGAACAACAACTTATACCACCATCTGCCCCTTTATCCACAATGACCTCAGCCCTCCTCATAAACATTCCAGTTGTGAGGGTATGACTCAATCCACATTTGTACCTGAACTCTCAGTCCTGTGGAAAAAAGTATCAGTTAGGGTTGGATGCAGGTATACTTAGTGAAGCTCTCTATTGTACCTTGACACTGTACATATCTGTAGGTGGTCCTAGTGGGATGAGAGGGTGGAGCTGGGAGAGGGAAGGTTACAACTTCATCTCCACTCCTCTGCTATTGGCAAACCCATCCCTATGTTTCAACCATGAGACAGAAATGGATGGAGTATACAGGACCTCACTGGCATTTAGAGGATTTTTCCCAGCAGTAGCTGGTTGCTGCAGCTTGGTCTAGACACGAAGAATTTAAGAAGTTTCCTTGTAACCCCCATGGGAAATGGCCAACTGTGAAAACTGTTGGAATTTCCTGATAACCACAGCGTCCTGCCCTGTATTTTAGAATAAACAACGTTGACAGCATTAGTGCGCCAGAAGTAGACTTTACCAGTTTGCCGCAGCAACAGGGAACTTCCACCTACTTTGCACTTTTCCTCATTATGAGAACTGATATGTGATAGCTGTTCCAAGTGAGTACATATAGAACCGAGAATATACAGCAAAGCACAATTATTTCAAAAGGTTATAGCCATTCTTATTGTTTCTTTCATTACACATCCTTATGACAAATACTATAATCAATACTCTATAAAAAATAGGCTGAAGAGAGTAATTACACTAAAGTAAGATTTCATGTATTATATAAAATCATGCATGGGGAAAAAATAATATTTAAAGTATATATATCTCTTTTAGCCCACCTTTACCTCAAACTACAGGCAGTCATAAAACTGGCTTTATGACTTTTCTTTTTAAATCAGCATAGACTCTGGATTGTACTGCCAGAAAGACCAAGAGATATGATAACCTCAAATACACACACTTCATACCTGTACACTTTTTGTAATAATAATTCATAGATTTAAAAAAAAATCAGAGCTAAGAAATGTATACTACATTATTTTTAGCTGGATCCTCACCACTACCTTTATGGAAGTCTGAAAGGAAACCTTTAAATATCTGGTGAAAATTATTTTTACATGAGGAACAAGATGTCAGGCTATGAACTCAAAAAAAAGAGTCATGCCACCTACCCAACAATATGCTTGCACTTCTTAATAAGCAAAACCCACAGAATTTCAGGAGGGTTTGGTTTCCTCATATGATTCTAGAGATAAGCGATCAGGTCAAGTAGCAGCATGTTTAACCATCATCCGACTGAACGTGGTAACATGAGCTATGGTGACACACCATTACACGTCTGTTCTTCCTATCTGATGTATTCAGAATTTGTCAAAACTGTAGTTCAGGACTCCAGGAAACCCCTGCATATCCATCAGCCGAACTTGATTAGCCTGCAAAGACAAATGGTGGGGGAGTGGCCGCTACCAAAGACAAGTTCAAAGGCAGGTCACAAAGTAACAAAGCTCTGCATGAAGGAGAATCAGTTGGCTTCAGCTGCTTGCTGTATCATCAAGCAACATGGTAATGTCCCTCTTTCATTAGGACTACATCCAATTCCTCCATCACTTTTTTTCAAACTAAACTTCAAGAGCCAACTAAAAACATCAAGCAGCAGACCCACAGCAACTGAAGGGTGACAGCAGCATCAAATGGACACAAATGCTCACAAACATCACCAACTGCTTCTGGGTGATGAGGGTTGCAGGCCACCAGCTACACCTGGCCAAAGACCAAGAGATGAACAGAGTTGGAAGATGCCCATAAAGTATGGTATGGCCTTGTTGAGGAAGGCATAATGGAAGATGGAAATTTAATGGCTAACAGAGGCCAAGAGTAAGAGAGAACAGATATATTCAAACCAGGATCACACTTCTGATCGCTTTTAGTTGGACTAAGCCAGGCAGCTCATCTTGAATTATGTCACACTACCATGGTGCTTCTGTGAAGTCTGAATCCAGCCCCTGGTGTGTAAGTAATAGTGCCAGACACACCGATTCACTCGTGCCTTCTGTCAGACCGTTAAAACATGCTACAGGTCTCAGACCTGGCCCAGGAGGAGAAGTTTTATTTGACCGCCCGAGCCAGCAAAGGTGGCAGGCAGCGAGTGTGAGCTGATGAGCCTGCTGCAGGGAGAAGTTGAGTCACTGCTCACCATGCCAGCTGGATTCAAAGGCGAGTTTAATAAACTGGTTCACTGCAGTGATCATGCCTGGTTGCTGCTGGCACAAAATGCTTTCAATCTCTAAATGTCACAGGCAGGTTAGTGTGGGGTTTTTTTTTGGTTTTTTGGTTGGTTCCCCCCCCCCGCCCGCCCCAGTAGGTGAATAGAAATATGGAAATTCCAGCTACAAAACCCCAGAATGAAAGAGAACAGAAAAAAATTACTCTACTTTTGATGTTGTTTGTTGCCGGCATAAACTGGCTCCATGATTCTAGCTCCACATTAGGAAAGGGGAGCAACAAAAATAAGTCTGTCCTCTGTGGTCAGTTATAATTGCTGAAATCTTGGAATTACTTTCAGTACAAGTTCATTCTGCAAAGGTTTTCTTGGAATGGGTCAGGGAAATATCAGGCAAGGAAGTAACTTCTTGTCAGACAACCTGAAGAAACATGTCCAGACAAGTGAGATGTAACCAACTCATTGCTTGCCAGGAAAGTTGCATGTAATGCCACTGGAAATCCTCAAGAAATGCATAATCTGTACTGCCTGGTCGTTTGTTAAATTCCTTCTCTGGTTGAGGTTGGTCAATTTTGAACTGTGCTGCACCTCAGGAAAAGAACTGATCTCAATTTAGACCTTGTTCAGAGCTTTTTAACCAGATCTCAATGTGATACTGGTAAACATTCATCTTCTTATATCGCAAATAGGAACAGCAAGGTCAGCAGCAAGATTTTGGGGAATAATCTTTGAACCTTAGTGCACTAGTTGATTGTAAAATATGCTTAGCCCTCAGTGCTCCCAAAGCTTCCAAAAAGCAAGTTAAAGTCATCCCAAAAAGTTTGTCACCCCCAAATGTTGGCACCCAGTAGCAGAGGGACTTCTATAAAATTCTGGTTTATCTGTTTTGCTGTGTCACACAAAACAAGGCCAATGACAAAGAAAATGAAGGTGAAGGATTATTTTTCATTCCTCAGCTGTCAGATTGCACATGTCTGCTGACCATTGAACTTATTTGCAAGGGCAGCAGGGAACAATAACGGTTCTCCAACCAAAAGGGAAATAGAAGAGTTACAGAATCACACATCACCCTCCCCAACATCCTTTTAACGATCAAAGGAAAAAAGATAACCATATTTCCATTGTGGATAATGAAATTTGAGATTCAGGTCATCTTCTTGCCTGCTTGTTGGCAGAATTAATTTAAGGAGCAAGTCCCGATTTCCCACTACAAACATTTATGCCATATTCAAAGATTATTTATACTTCACTTACCCTCTTCCATCAGAGAAACAGTACAGATACAAAACGGCCTTTTAGAAATGTGAAGATCATAAATTTGATCATATTTAAAAGGAAAGAACATTTGTGTATTTTTCTACACTTTTCCAGCATCTAAATAGGAAAAATTACTTTCTTTGTTCCTGTTCATTCAGGTCAGATGTGTTTCTCAACTAATTTGCCTCATCCATGGCCTCACTAAAGATTGCCTTCACAAGGCTGTTTCTAAGCTTTGACTATTGCCAAGAAAACAAAACTGCTTCAATATTTGCCAGGGAGACATTGAGAAACTTGTGTATTATAATATTTGAGTTCTATCTGGAGCTGAGATTCCATAAGGTCTTGTTTCTTTGTGATAAAAGCTATTTCCTTAGAAATATAACAGAAATACAACTTTACGTGGACTACCAGCAAGCATAACAAGATAGACAGTTAGGGCCATTCACAGTGTCATTGCTAGACTAGACAGGCATGCAAAATACTATGCTCCATCTCACAAGGCTCATTATACAAAACCATACAGAAAAAAAACCAGGATTGAGTCAGCATTTTCTGCCAGGAAAAATATTATATGGCTTACCAGCTACTAAGGAGAAAAGACTGTGAATTCAAAGGAAAAAGTAAAAATTATGTGATTTAGGATCTAAATGTCTCCTGAAAAAGAACTGGAATGGGATGGAATCAAGTGGTTCAGCCAGCCCATGGCAGGATGCATTAGCAGGATTACTGGAGATGACTTATGCCAGTTCTGTACCTCAGAGTAGGAAATACAAGCACGTTCACATGCCTCCCTCAGTGCCTTCTTGGACAGCACATCAGACCTTTTAGTGACCTTCTAATTTCTCTTTCCTAAACCTATTTGCACATCAAAACTTTAGACTGCCATTTCTTTTGCTAATATTATGATAATCCATGTTAAATCCATGATGTTGTTTTACACAAATGGTTTAGTCTAAATTGATAGCAGTAAATTTTTAACTCACTAGGCAGTGTGGGGATTTGGGTGCTGCATTTTAATCAAACAGGCCAACTGTAATCACAGCTCAGAGATAGACAGGCAAATTTTGGCTTGAACCAAATGTGATGAACAGAAACATAATGAAAAACCTCAAGCCCAACATTCTTTTTATTATTTGCACAATAAAAATGCACTAACAATTTCTCTTGTAGAAGCAACTAGTTTTTCCCCACTCTACAGATTATGTGAGGTCTGACCTTTACATTAGGTCCAAAATAACCTCCTCTCTAAAGAAATTCCTTCGGAGTTCCCCGATAAGCAAACAGTGGTCCAATGACATAACTGAAGTTGTTTTGGCTGGATACTGGTAGCCTGATACTGATTTCACTTTTCTAGAAACTCTGAAAAGCAATGTATCATGTAGCTGGAAATACAGGAGCTTGGGGTGGAACATCAGATTGTATCTCTTCAGCTCTACTAAAGGTTTTAGTGACAATCTAAAGCAGCATTTCGATGTCATGTGTAATATACATAAAAAACATTATAGCTGTCTATTTACCTCAGAAAAAAGGCAGATACTTAGGTCATTAACTTAGGTCATTCTCTTGATACTTAAAAATAAAAAAATCGGCTATATATTCCAATGCAGAAGCTGACTTACACTGGTAGCAGATACTCAATACTAGAGAATAATTCCCATGACAGTAGAGCAAAGTTTTAGAATACAAATTGGCTGATGAAGCAACAAAAGCAGAGTTAGGCTTTGAAGATTCACGAAGACTGCAGACTGGAAATCTAAAATGTCAGAGCTAATTGCAAAGATTTTTAAAACAGGCTCTTGGTCTGTTTTTTTTTTTTTTTCCACAAGGCCAGATGTGCTGGTTTTGGCTAGGGTAGAGTTAATTTTCTTCATAGTAGCTAGCATGGGGCTGGTTTGGATCTGTGCTGAAAGCAGCATTGATAATACAGGGATATTTTCGTTATTGCTGAGCAGTGCTTGCACAGCATCCCTTTGCTGCTTCTCACGCCAGCCCACCAGCGAGTAGGCTGGGGGTGCACAAGAAGTTGGGAGGGGACACAGCTGGGACAGCTGACCCCAGCTGACCAAAGGGATATCCCACACCATATGATGTCATGCTCGGCATATAAAGCTGGGGGAAGAAGAAGGAAGGGGGGGATGTTTGGAGTGATGGTGTTTGTCTTCCCAAGTAACTGTTATATGGAAGAGCCCTGCTTTCCTGGAGATGGCTGAACACCTGCCTGCCATGGGACGTAGTGAATGAATGCCTTGTTTTGCTTTGTTTGTGCGCATGGCTTTTGCTTTACCTATTAAACTGTCTTTATCTCAACCCACAAGTTTTCTCACTTTTAGTCTTCCAATTCTCTCCCCCTTCCCCAGGGAGCGAGCAAGAGGCTGTGTGGTCCTTAGTTGCTGGCTGGGGTTAAACCACGACACCAGAGAAGTCGCATAGGGCAGGTTCAAATTATTTCATTCTGAAATATTATTAATCATTCAGGACCTTTCTCTTCCTTTGAACTTGAAGTGAAGAGAAATCAGAGCCATCAGTCATCTGCAATGTTTGGAAAAACTCAGCTTTCCACAGTCAGGGCAGTGATTCAGGTTATACCTGAATTTTCTCCAACACGTCCCTGTAACTAGTGAATTTGACCACCATTAAGTGTAACACACACAATAAAAATATCATGGTCTAACAAACTAAGTGTGAGATTCAAGTTAAGGAAATTCTGTATTTTATCCCCTGATTCCTCCTCAAATTTACTCAATTCATGTAATGTGTCTGCTTTAGTTTCTCCCTGTGTACACACATCTATCATTACCTGCATCACAGTGGTGTTTTGCTGACCAATGAATCTACAAAATGCTTATGCTCAGATCCGCAGAATGATCATGCAAAAGTCTCCTGCAGATAGGTGCAACTACTCCCTCCCCAATCACTTGCAATCCTAATTTACACAGCTGCCTCTTGCAAAACACTACCTGGCACATCCACATACATTATGGAAAATGAACCAGACTTAGGATTCAACAAGTATTTTTCTTAATAAATCTGTGCATCGTTTCTGTAGCACAAATAAGACTACAGTTGAAAGAAGGCAGAACCTGATTCAGAGACTCCTCCAAAAAGACTAATACCAATAGAATATAACCTGCTTTGAATACCTGTACAGAGCATCAGAGATATCGAAATGGGCTGGCCATCTGCACTTGGCAGATGTCCTTAAACAAAGACAGTTAAACTTTTGGGGGCTTCCCCCCTCCCGCCGCCTTCTAAATTTCAGAGATGGACCAAATACAACATTCACTTGATTCTGGGGTGATTAATCTGTGCAAATGGAAGTACTTCTTATCCAAGAATTCAAAACTAAATGGCTGCATGCCCTTCCACCATTCAAAGGGCTCTAAAGGATACAGGAAATGTGCCATTGCCAGTTCAATGACTTCTGCAACTATCACTCTACTGAAATCAATTTTGGGAGGCTTAGCTTTAGACTTCCTTCTCCTACATAATCAGTGACCTTTCCTTTGTTGCATTTCTCAAACCAGAAGGCTCAGCATTCAAGCAATACCACCTGAACAGATGAAAGTACTAAAAAAGACAGCAAAAATGGGGAAAACATGAATGTGATTCAGATGCCTCCAGTAGTTTTCAAGATCACAGAAAGCCACAATATGAAACTCTTTCTTCCAAAGAAAACACAACTTCCAACACTTGTTCCCTGCTTTAAATGCAGTAATTTCTATCTACCACAGTCACAATTTCCCACCCTGCTAAAATACTGATTTTTAAATTGAAAACCTTTGCAGTAATTACGGGTTTAGAGTGCTAGTATGGAATCTTTACTCTTGACCGACTGTATTATATCCACGCAACATACTTTGTAGTGTGCAAAACACAGAAGATAACAACATTAAAAAATGCTACTTTACTATTTATCTGCTACTGATTAATTCTGACAATTAGCACCATTTGCATCCCTGTGGGCCTAATATTTTCAGAGCATTAAACTGAACGACAAGTTGTGTGACACTTGCCAGTTTATTAGAAAAAAAATACCCATGGATTTCATTATGAAAGAGGAAGGTCATCAAAAGTTATCAAGATTTGATTAAGCCTTCTTGATCAAAAACGTACCCCTCCAACCTTTCCTTTTCCTGTACTTGCAAGAAAGTTATTCCATACAAAACATTTCTTGCAAATGCTCAAATTTCCTAAAGACTATTGGACTGTTTGTTTTTCCAACTGTAAAGGTAGCAAGCAGCAGTGTTAATGATATCCCTACTTGAAATTTGCATGCAATTATATTGCATGCAAACAGTAGAATGTTAGTAAATTATTTCCCTTCTGCCCATCAACAATGTTATTTTCTGCCTATCATTAGAGAAACCTATTTAGACATATAGTTCTGTAAATTACATTGTAAATTACCTTACTTGCAGTATCCCCACGCTAGCAGCTGAATTAATATGGAGAGAAGATGTTGCCATTCTCTTTAGTGACATGATATTCCACAGGATTAATTTCCACTATACCTTCATTTTTTGTAGTGATGCTTATGCTAGTGATCACTGTTATTGTTATAGTCAATATATCTAGCATAACTTTTTGCTAAATTGCTAAGGCAATGAGCAAGTACTAAGAAAAGAATGAACAGTTAGAAAATGAAAACAAAGCAAACCATGGTCCAGTGAACTCTGGCTTTGCTTTAAACACATTAGCAAATATGTACCTCAGCTCCTCATTTCTCCCACATTTCATAGAGCACTCTTAACCCCTTCCCTTTGGTTCTGGGTGGGAGCTCAGTGCACCGATAAGATACGAAAACCAGACAGCCTTGAATGAGTTAACTTTTCTTCCACAAAGGTGAAGAGTTTTGCTGACCCCGTGCAAGTTGGTTTGAATAAAATTCAATTCTGCTGTAGTCAACAGGAAAGTAGGAAGGAAAATAGGATTTAACAAACAAAGCATAAAAAGTCCACAGCAGGAAATCATTATTTGGGCAATTGTTCACTTTGTTAAGAGACTGGACTGTATTAATATCTATCACGGCATACTGCTGTGTTTGTGGTTTCTCTTTAGTGCCACGTCTAGTCTAATTAGTTACAAAGTGGTCATACAGGCAAGCAAAATCTGCAATTGTGTGAGGTTTCCGAAGAATACAGAATACATATGTCATTGATGCACAATCTGGCACCAGCTTATTCTCGTTAAAGTTTGAGTGGTTGACTAAAATTAAATCAATACTAAAGGAAGCTCAGAATGCCAATAGAAGTGGTTTACAGAAATAGTTTCACTGGCCATTACAGCTGCTATGGATTAGGCATGTTAAATGGTTCAGTTCAAGTTAACATTTTTAGTATAGATATGCAAAAAACTGCAGCCACAGTATTCTGCCTGCATGTTTCAGTTGAAAGCAATCTAGGAACACACATAACATTGTTCCAAGTTACCATTGTACATTTATCAATTTCAGTCATGCTTCTCACCACAAGAAGGTTAAATTAAAATACATTAAAATACAGTATTAAGATATGTGTGTATGTGTGTATATATATACACACATGACACTGCAGTTAAGAAAGATTTGTAGACAAAAATCCTGTAAACCGCTGGGGAAAGCCTGAGATTCTACAGGGTTTTACAGATCACAGAGCCTTGCTCATACAGTGATCATAATCATTATATTATGAAACATAAAAAGCTATCAGTAATAACCAGTGAACAAGGTAACACCAACAATGTTTGTACTGGAACAGTTCCTTAATTTTCATAAGAGCTGTCATAAACCAGTTCCTTTAGTAGATTCTGAAGGTTCTGGATACAAAGCAGCACCACAGGCAGAACACTCACCTCACGATGTACCTATATTTTAGCTCCTCTTTTTCCAAGTAAAGGGAAATATTTCCCTGGCTGCCTGCCTTACTCAAGCTTATTTGAAGCTACTTTAAAAGCTACAACCAGCCTCTGAGAAATTGACTTTTGGTTACAAACTGCAGGTGGTGAGGTAAGAAAAGGCTTGCAATATAACACAGCCAAACTTTTTATCAGACTCAGACAATTTAGATCCATATGAAGGCAGTAGAGTGATGCCAATTCACATTGGTTGTGAATGCAATTCAACAGTTTGTACTGAAGAAAGATTTTGATTTACTTGTTTTAGGATGGGAGTGTGGCCCTGCCAAATACTATTTCCCAATACTGCAGGGACTTAAATGAGACACATGTTGAATATATCACTCTGATCCATTAATTTATCATCTTTTATGGAATTTGAGGGATTTATTAGGGCCACTTTCTTTTAACTATTAACATTTTATCCAGTTCACAGGGCACCAGCTACTCAGAAGAAAACTGGAAAAGGTCAACATGCACAGCCACCGATTGCAAAATGCATCGCATGCATTACATTTCACTTCTGACCCAGTAACTCCCCTTTCCCAACCTTGATATTTCCGAAAACGTGGGTATTTTTTATATTGGACACTTGGTAGGACTATCATTTGCAGGCTTTCACAGTACTGTGCTTTGACCACTTTTCAAGGTGTGGGATCAAACCCAGTATCTGGCAACATTTCTAATCCCCTCTGGACAAGTTTTGTGCTGAAATGTAGAAAACTGGTGCAAGGCTCCTTGTAGCAGTTAAGTCTCACATAAAACCAGTTTGGGAATAAGCTGATGAGAGACCTGTGTAGGTTACCTGGGCCTCCTCTGCTTTTCATCTCTCAGCTAGCCTTACATTTGAAAAGTCTTAACCAAAGCAGCCGCGGGCTTAAGATTTACACAGAACCAGTGGCCCCATTTGCCTCCATAACTAACATGGAGGAGATGCACTGGTACGCCTGTTCACCCTCAGCCACAACTTTTCAAAAATACAGTGCATAATATTAATTACATGTGCCTCAGCATGCTGCAGGGCTCCAATACCGCTGTGGATTTACTAATCTATGTATAACAATAGTGTAGGAGTTTCCAAACTTTTACATACATTATGTGACATACGTACATTACCTCTATCAACCATATATTTATTAAAACTCTGTTTCAAGCAATATCAATTTACCTCTAAAATAATTATTTTCAGTTTTAGTCTCTGCTAATTTGAAATCGGTTTCAGGTATGTACATTAACAGAAATTTTGTTGGAGTTCTCCATCATTTACAGATCCATAAAATCCCTCGCACAAATCTGAGGGATAAGCCAGGTTGTTGCTAATAGACTGGATTTACAGAACAGAATTTGGTCTGCTTGTTGTCAAAGGTTATCTTTTATATTGTACTTACACTGCTGCTTTTTTTGAGATAATGCATTGTAAAACGAACAACCCAATACTCACCTTTACGCAAGGACTGCAAATCATTGAGGTAATCTTAGGGGTGAATTACAAAGCAATAAATACTTAGCTTCTACAAATTATTAGCAAGAATGAATATCATGATTTATTTCAACTTCAGGTACTTGAATACCATCTCAGTGCACCGAATTCTGCTGCCAGATGCCATGAAATTATTCAGGAAAGAATTTTGGATGACAAAGTCACAAGATGATGTTTCAAGTTTTGTCAGTGATGGCCCAAGTACTACATATATAAAACATTCATTCTAATTATTAAAAAGAGAGTATGATACATAAGTCAAGCCTTATAATGTGAACAAGTAATCTTGTGGTTTTGACGCTAGGCTGGCACTCAGAGGATGTGGACCCAGTTTAACTAAAACTACACTATGCTTTTGGGTGTATCTTTTGAACCATATTTAAGATGTTCCTCTGAAAAATGGGAATAGTAGTATTTTTTTATTCCGGATAAGATTGCCTCTTCTAGTAAGATCTGATTTGTGGTAGCACAATAATAAAATAACCTCGATAAAACTATTCGAAAACTTCAGACCACAATCTGCAGTGACCTGAATTCAGAAAGAAAAGGGGCACATATAGACATCAGTGACTGAAACAAATATGATAATAGAAAGACTGCACTAAGTGCCTGCAAAGTGAAACCTAGGCATATTAAATACAAAAACTAACATGAACATGTAAGGAGAAAGTATCTCCAGCTATTCTATACTCCTTAAATTACGCTACAATCATTTAATGCCTTTTACACTTCTTTAATCCAATGGCACATGAATTGTAGTTCAATGACATACCCAATCAATACCAAGACAGTATGAGGCTTTTTATTCCTTAGATTCATAGAATAACTCTGGATACAACAGTCTAAATCAAACCTCCTGCTCAAAGCAGGGTCAACACTGAATTCAGAACAGGTTGCTCAGGGTTTTATCTAATCTATCTAGTCCTGAAACCTCCAAGGAAGGAGATGCCACAGCCTCACTTGGAAGCCTGTACTAAAGTTTTATTGTCCTCATCGTGAAAAGATTCCCCCCCCCAGCCACCTTTTTATGTCAATTTGGAACCTCCCCTGTTTCAATTTACAACCATTGTCTCCTCTCCTCCTGCCTTGCAGCTCTGTGAAGAGTCAGGCTCTTTCTTCTCAAAACCTCCTCCTTAATACTGGCATGCTGCTCTCAGGTCCGCCCCGAGCATCCTCTTCTCCAGGCTAAACCAGTCCCATTCCCTCACAGCAGAAGTGCTCCAGCTCTCAGCTTCGTAATCCTCTGTTGAACTCATGCAGTTTTATCAACATCTTTCTCGTACTGGAGGGGACCAAAACTGGACACAATATTGCCAATGTGCACATTTCCAGGGTTTGCTTTTGTTGGTTTTGTTTGCTTGGGCTTTTTTAATGTAACAATATTTTTTCCTAATTTTGAGCTAATCTAAATATAGCCATTACCCAAAAATATTAATATAACGGACTAGTAGGAAGGATATAAGACCTCATGGCCTGCATCATGATACCGTTGTGAACACCTAGGTAAAGAATATTCTTTTTTGACTGTATTGTTTATTTATGCTTTCTTATTTACATCAAGACTTGTCATTATTTACTGTTTTAGGAGTGTCTATTTTAACTAATAACTATATTTCAATATAATTTTTTTTCAGGTATATTTTAGAAATATTAGATAGCCTGCATATACAGAACAAGAATGTTTTCTTAGTACTTTTGCTATTCAAGAAAAAAATTGTCAGATATAGGTATTAAAATCCACATCAACTTTTCATATTCAGTTAATTATCATTTCCTCTTACTTAAAATATTTTGAGACTAATTCCTGCATCAGCTATAACTATTCTGTTAAAGTACTAAAACCACCCTTCACAAGCCCCGACTAGGGTTCTTTCTCCCTTTGGACCACATGCAATTTTTCCATCTACCAAAATCATGCTGTACTCAGTCTCCTATATTCACAGTATAGAAAACTCTCTTCCTGCACTAACACTAGGAAATTCAATCCTTCTCCATTGCCGTCTTTTAGAAAGCAAGAACCACCATCCTTGTCTTCATATATCTCAGTCATTGTTTTCTCATGCCACATTTTTCATTGGAAGTCTTCTGAATATAAAACCTTTTTTCAGACTAAAACACCAAAACCCCACAAAATCCTACCAGCCCTGCAGTAACAAAGCTTGCCTTATTTGGTGTCATCTTGATCTTATCTGCTTATCAGTATCTTTAATCTTCTCCCGAACCAACATAAGACATCTGAAGAAAAAAATTGCCTTAAATCTTTTTGTAGGCAAAAATAATTATTGCAACGCATGACTCCTGTTACATACAAAAACCAATGCAACAATTACTTCATTTGTTAGGAAGAGGTTAACATCACTCTGTGGGCTCCTTGTAGAGCTCCAGCAGTTACAAAATGTCTTTGTGTAATGTATCAGCATTCCTGAATTTTTGTGGAACTGGGGGGGGGATCAATATTAAAAATCAGGGAGCTGGAGCCTCTACATAAAATACAGTTTTGTTCCTACCACAAAGCTAAGTGTTTTTGATCTTTCTGAACTTCTCAATCATGTGTGACCAAAGAATTCTTCACAATGAATTATGTTTGCCTTCTATGTTAATGAAAAGCCAACATGCATAATTTATAGAAGTTAGGAACCAAACATTAAGAAAAATGTCATAAAAAAGCCATAGGAGTCTTTAATGGGAGAGTCCTCACCATCTAAATGGAACTGTTATACAATATTTTTCTGTCAGATTTATTAGGTTTTATTTGAATATGTTTGACTTCGCAATGATGTTTGTACAAAAATTCCAAGGAACAAAAACATTGAAAACCAATAAAAATCAAACGAATGGTCACAAGAAAAACAAGGAGTCTGTAGAAGACTCCATTTTCTTTTAAAGCCGTAATAGGCTTAAATCTCAGCCATAAATATCTTAAATACAATGTCCCTCCCAAAGATGGATCTGATATTTTGCTTTCTTTTTAACTTTTATGCTGCTACTCCTCAGTACAATGACTTCCTATCAGGAGTGGTGTTCCACCAAAATAACTGTCATGCTCTTTCTGTAGTGACAGAGAAAGGCTTCTTCCAGAGGCAGGAATTGAAGCAGCAGTGGAAAATAACATAAGGTCTAAATCCTGAGCCACAAATATCAACAAGGAGCACTTCCACTAGCTTGCACAACTTCAAAGTATATGTAGCTGTATATGTTTTGTAGTGTCGTGTCATGTCCGTGTCCATGCATTCCCCTCCCTGCCCCCAGATAAAGGAGATTGTAGAGTAAATATTCTATTGAAAACCAAAGCTAGCAATAGAAAATACGTTTCTTCATCCTGTTCCGTCTTTTGGGACATATTATTTGCTTGTTATACAAAACAATTAGCTTTTTCAGGTAATGAGTAAGAATCATCTCTTACCATAAGGCAAGATTTTTCATCTACACCATCTTGCAAACCTTGAACTGCCTTATACAGATAGTTGCTAGACTACCACTCTAAGTGCTAAGCTGTCACTGTAGGTACCATGCCATCTATGGGCTTATCTTCTCTGCAGAATTAATGCAGTAATTAATCTGAAATTGCTCCTACCCTGAGTCATGTCTACACAGATGATCTTTCATATGACAATGCAACTTGCCTGAGATGTATTAACACAGATTTCCAGATAAAACAACTACTTTGTACATCTGAAGAATTAGTTTTCCAAAGTAACCTCAGTAACTAAATGTCAAGTTAATACAGGCACAAAAAACTTGAGCAAATGGTGCATACAATATTCGCATTTTCCTCACTAGACCCCTGAAAATACTTAATTTGCATCCAAATGACTTTAAATATGAAAAAAGGATACTGACAGAATATAAATCTTAGCTCTTAACTAAAAATGTTAAAATAATAGTAAGTCTGAAGGTTCATACTTGGAAAACATTAACAAACTATCAATAACACAATCTTATTCTGTGCTGATGCAAATTACTCATAACAATTACAAGTGAGGTTAAATAACATTAGACAGCTTACGTGCCAGTTGTGTAAGCAGAGGAATTAAATAGTTTCTACTTTGAAAACAATTCAAGAGCTGGATCTCATTCCCAAGGGAAGCCTGATCAGGCCAGAGCGTTTCACATACAAGCTGGTTAGACAGCCCAAAACACCATTTACCTACAATAAAAACTGATTTGTCAGTGCAGTTGGGAAAGAGCTCTTTTGAACAATCCGATCCCCCACTTCTTAAAATCGGTAATTGAGAAATTTGTCCTATCCATTTATTACTGCAATATTCTTCACGAATCATGAAAGAAAGTACTGATTTGGAGAGGAGCTGTTATGAAATCCATTGCTAAGTTTAGCAAGATAATTCATTGGATCCTACATTGCTTGTAGCAATAATTACAGATTACAAATCCAGAGACAACCTTCTGTTCACCTTTTCTTCTAGCTAACCTACTACCTTTTGGCATTTCGTGTTTGCCTGTAGTAGGTCTGTCCAGAGGTTACAAAGAAAACAAGCCAGGAGAAGAAATGTGTACTCCTCACTCTGATAGCAGTCTTTTTCCCCTGAGCATAGTTCCTATGGTAAGCCGTTCTTCTTCTTCTTTATAAACATTTTAACATAAAAACCTACTTCCCAAGGTCAATCATAATAAATTCATCATCTTAGTTCCAAGAGGACATACATGCAAAGACCTGTTCCACAGGCTGTCAAAAGTAATTGACTAATTTTCTTGAACAACTGAATGAAAGGAAGCACTGACAAGATATTACATGACAAAAATTATAAAATAGATTTTTGGGTGGGGTTGGGGTTTTTTTGGGGTTTTTTTTTTTTTTTTTGCATTTCCACATATAAGTTTTACAGGGAAGATTACTTGAATTAAAAAAAAAAAACCACCAAACACCAAAAACCCAAACATGAAACAATTATTGTCAGGCATTTGCTTCCTGTGCAGCATCTAAGAGTTAAAACCGTTAACTGAACTGCTTCAAAGTGTTAGTTTGACTGTCATTATCACAGAAATTAAGTCTTCAGACATCTGAAACCCTCACTAGCTTCACACAAAAAGAATAAGCAACTCCATATATTTTCCTACACTTCACGATGACATTAACTCCTCAATGATTAAACAAATCTTCATTTAATGTGTGATCACATTCAGTACCGCTGGTATAAGGATCCTGATGACTTTAATCAATGTACCAGTGGACAAGAAATCAACACCATAAAAAAATCTGTGTAGAATTTGACAGGATTTTTTGACATTTCTATCATATTTAATTACATTCCTCTCAGATTTCTATGGGAAGATTCAAATTTGACACTGACTTCTACTAATGTCTTCAGACATATTTACAGCACACAGAGTTATTAGATCTCTTTGGAAATTTTAGGTCTAACTATTATTAAATTTTACAGAACTTTCCATTAGGAGCCTGACACTAGCAAACATGTTGACAACCTCAGAGACCAAAATTTAAAATATCTTTACATGCTTTGATTTAGTTTCTCAAATACATGACAGACATACCATGGCAACATGGCATGAAAGAATCTGTACGACTGCTGTGTCTGATTTTCCTTTTCTTTGGAATACACAGTTAAACAGGCAACGAAGTAGTAACATGGGTTCTGTAGCAACTACTCTAACAACCTACTGAATTGTCAGAAAATAAGGTGTTTACTATTTGGAATCAATTTATAAAACCTCATAGGATTTTTTCCCCACCCTACACCAAAGTCTTCTATAGGACAGTTCATGAACATTATGCAAATGTAACCTCCAATACAAGTTAAGCACAGACCCAACTCATCAATCTTGGTTTATCTCGCCATAAGGAAAAAAAATCCACCGCATGTAACATCACACACTAGTCATTATAACTTCTCAGAAATGAAAATTCCATAACTACATTATTTATTATTTAATGGACTGCCATATTGAGTAACTAATTTATTTTTTTGATGTTAATGTGAATTAATAGTAAACACAATACTCAAAGCCATAGATTTTGCTAAGGTACCTGCTGCAGTTAAAGTCTGAATTGCTACAATGACCTGCACCCAAGAAGGCATTTAGCTGAATTCCAATCAGGATTCTACCATGTTATGCAAACTCAAAGCTTCGTGATTACAAAATTGAAATTGTTTCTCAGTGTGCAAAAATATTATGGTTTTTTAGTGTGAAAAGGTAATAGCATATTTGTAATAGCCTAGAAAATTCTTATTCTTATAAGCTCTTTCTTTACCAACACAGTCATAGTAACAAAACCAGCAAAAATTCCCCTCCTGTGTCTTAATCATCTCAAAACAAAATGAGTATAGACATCAAATAGGGTCATTTAAATATCATTGACACCTTCTTTCACTGATTTTTTTTTTTTTATATAGAGACCAAAGGAAATTAACATGATCCCATACTTTCATAGGAAAGTAGATTTCTATGGTTAAAATAACCAAGGAACTCAAATGGTTTCTAACCTGGTCAAATTGTCAGTCGGGGTCCTTTCTCATAATCAGACATCAGGAGAATGAAACTACTGCTCCATTATCTTATGCAAATACTCTAGATGGCCAAACATGACTTTTACAGTTGATATCCTTCTCATTAGAAAAGCATTATTTGACCATGCATCTTTGATGCTTTGATAGAAAGACTAAAAAAGATTCAGTGATTGAAATCATCAACGCTAATAAAAAGAGAATTGGAAGACACACGCATGTGATGCACTTCTTTCTTTAATCCATTTTTATCATCTTTTTGGTATTAAACTCTGAGTTTTCAGACATAAAATTTATTTTGGCTAAGATGGAATTATATGTACAGACTTGGTATACATGCAGTTCAAATTATTCTTTCCTACACAGATGGAACCAAGTAAAGCAGTAAACGAAGCATGATCAACAAGATGAGAAACTTGAAAAATCTCATTTCTGATGCCCACAGTTAACCTATGTCTATGTGCAAATGCAGATAAACAACTTGCTGGGTAGAATTTTCAAAAGTAATCACTGTTATCCTAAGCACAGTCATATTTAAATAAAATAAAATTTCACCTTATGTTTTTCTTTGGTCTGAAGATGCTAAACAACCACTTCCCAAACTATAAGACAGCTGGCAGGTTTTCACAGCTCAGGAAGTGACTATGTCTTTTACTGGCTGGGTTTCATTTTTCAGTCAAATTTAGGTAAAACACTGAATGACTTAGAGTCCCTGTAGTAGTAAGGGTGAGCATTCACACTCTTGACCTGCTTTTTAACACAACCATCAAATATTATGCAACTGTACATTAGTTCTTATTGATCAGCCTGCAAACAAAACCCTCCTAAAGGGGCGGGGGGGGGGAAGCAGAGGGAGCAGAGTAAACATGGAAAAATGCTTTATATTAACTTCCTTCACATTTTGCAATCTTAATTGTGCAGTAAAGCCGCATTTCAGTGGAAAAAAACCCCAACAAACAAGTAACCTTTGCAAGCCTGTTTCCAGTTAACTACTTTCCTCATTTTGACTTTTTAACAGCAAGAAGAGAAACACAACCCATACAAAGAATACAAATCTTCCTATAAAAGCTCCTTCCCAGGTTGACTATTAGTGCACATGAGAATTTAGTACAAAAATGTTTTCTCCAAAACTTCCAGTTTACACAATGACAACTCAAAATATTACATCTCTGTTAAACTGACTTTCTATTTATTGGGAAAGCCTACACGGGAGACTGATTTTGGACAAAATCTTTAAGACTGAACGTAGACATGGCACAAAGAGAAACACTTTTCACTTTATTATCGAAAAAGTCTTGCCTTCTACATCTCCCATTTGATCCAAATACACAGATGATCTTATACCTAATTAAGCTGTCACTGTACACACACTGTGTCCATCATAGGCCTAAGTAGCAGAAAATTGCTAAGGGCTAAACTATTTAAAACCACTGTCCTTTTTCTTCCTAAAAGAAAACACTGCAGCATTACGTAATTGTTTTACAATGTCTATTGTTGAAGATTTCACAACATGTAAGTTTGTGTGGAGAGCTGTTGTCTGTAATGAGAGTAAGGTTACAGATCAACAAGCAAATTTTACAAGGATTTTCACTGTCATCAAGGGGTCAGTTTGGTTAACCCTTAATCAGTAAAGCTTTACCCCAGGAATACAGCAATTTTCCAGTTTCAGAGAATTTTCCCCTTGCCTGTCCCAATAGCTTCACTCCTCCTCAGAAATCTGGCCAGTGCTGCTGACTTTAATTTTAGATCTGTGCTAATTTACTTGTTAAAAATACTACTTCTGTCTTATTACTTTGCATTTTGAAACATTGCCCATTCTGTAGCACTTAGAGAAATGTATGTAGAAAAAAAAAAAAGTAATTATAATTATTCACTGCTTTCATGCACAGAACAGGACCAGAAATTTAATACTGTGTCAGCAGACTGTTTCAAAACTACATCCACACATTCTCTGGCGATATGTAAACTCGCTGTTTCACCCTTATACATTTCCTTCTTCGAAGCAGACACCAAAGAAATGAGTTTGTCCCCAGTTTTTTAACATCAAAGACAGTAGGTCCAATTAATCCCTAGCGTAACTCAATGAGATTGGTCCTTGGTCTTATTCCCCAAGGAAAGCACTATTCCAAAACATACATTTAATTAATATCCTCTCTCGTCTGTAGATTCCTACAGGGCTTTTAAACTTTTCCTTGTGGCATACTCTTTGCAACTAACGTAAGCTCTCAAGGTCCCTTCCAACCCAAAGTATTCTATGATGAAGCTAATACAAAGGCCCCATCTATGCTGGTGCTTTATTAGCGTTAGGAAACAATTTTAACATGTACGTTTAAAGATTTTTGCACAAGTACATGGATAACAGAGTGATCACTCAACAGTGGAATTATGCAACTAATCTAAAGCAAAACCAAGGAAGTAGCTTTATAGTCTATGACAGTGTATGGAAAAGTGGTGGAAGAGAAGGAAAAGCAATGCCTCAAGACAGATAACACTGGGTATGGAAAAAAAATATTTGACCATTGATCCTATCTCACCCACATTAATAATCAAAGGCAAAGCTCCTGTTAGCTAAAATTACATAGGATCAAGCTTTCCATGGAGAGGGATAAAGTTCTCTCAGGGCTCTCAATCAGAGATTATTACTGAATTGACTTAAGCATATACTTAAGAGTCATCCTGAAAAAATCACCTTGGGTGTACACATAAACAAAGGAAGGATGCACAGGTTTTCCTGAATCAGACCTCACATGAGGAAGATAGCAGCCAGGAATGGAAAAGTGAATGGAAGTGTAATAGAGAAGAGTAATACAATCTCCTAACTGCATTTAGCTTCTTGAAATTAGACAAAGAAGATAAATAAAGACTCAAGCTTCAGTGAATGCCCATTTTAAAAATCCTTTAACTGCCTCTGCCTCCATTCCCTTTCTAGCTCTGAACTGAAGTGCAGTGATGCTGGACAGCAGAGACATACAAATATTTTAGGTTGTAATTTGCAAATGTGTGCATTTTCAAATAAGTTTCCTTGACAAAAAAACCCAAATATTCCCTGACACCCACACTCCATGGTTAGAAATAAGTCAAACTCAAGAAGTAAAAAAAGCAAAACCATAAAACCAATAATAAGAGCAAACAAGAGACCAACAGGACACGATTTCTGAACGGGACTCCTCTGAAAGGTTGGGACTATGAAGTAACAAGAGGAAAAAGAGCATACAGGAAACTCTCCATGATTCTGAAAAAACCCAGCATTAGCACACTTAGCCTCCAAATACTGCTATATAGGAGAGAGGGAGGGAGGGAGGGAGAGAGCACTAACACTACTCAAACTTTAGTTCATATCTAGGCAAGTTACATAAGTTTGGAACTTTCACCTTGAGCAGAAGAAAAATGTGAGGTTAGATTTGAAAAAGAAAAACCATATCATTGTGAACTCACTGTACATGAAAAAAAAAAGATGTTTCCAAAACCTACTGAAATATCATTCAGCTCCCTAGATTACCTAGGATGTCGAGCTTTAGGACCAGAGATTCACATAAGAAAAGATCAGTGGAAGACTATGTGACCAAAACCAATGCTCTTAGCAAGGTATTTGTCAGATGAGGCTAATACCAAATGTAGAAAAACTGTTGAAACTTGTGGTTCTTGGACTTTATCCTCTGCCTTATACTTGCTCTGGAAATGGCCAGCTGAACAGAATCACTAGCCATGCTAATGCAAATGTCTTTGATTACCAAGCATCCATGAGGTCAAAAAAACCCTCAAATATCTGGAATTCATCTTCTGGAAGCATTTTAAATGACATCTCATTTTCCACAGCTGATAAGAATATGACTTAATAGAATATGCACTTTGCGGTGTGATGTGATCTTCTAGTAAGAAGGTCATGCCAAACATTCCGTATTTCATTATTTTCTCATGTGTGCAGGCTTTTTACATTAGAAAAATTCAACTTTTATTGTACTATATTTTCAGCTGCTAAGAAATGTGATTTTTGAGAAAGAAATTAAAAGTAATATGAGCCTGAAAACAAAATTAGGCTGGCACGTTTAAAATCTCTTCCCAACATTTAAGCAATCTTGCAACACACATCTAATTCTTAGCACAATCCAGTTCAAAATAATTGATTGTTTGCAAGAACACAGTATTTACATGCTTTGCAATATAAGTGGGGGTAATTTGTTGTACACAACGTTAATTTGCATTTTCTTTTCCCAAAATTTATAACTGAGAAAAAAAGCCCATCAAAACAGCACTCAAAATTGCTGTTCACCTGAATGCATTCTGCAAAAGAAATCTTCCTCAGTACCATGGAAAACAACTGAACATCAAGGTTCTAGAAACAATCTTCTTTTCAAGGGATAACCTTTCTAATTTTATTTTCAGCTTTTGTTCAACTAAAAATTCACCAGCAGCTTCCAAAGACCACAGAGCAGATAGATCACCCTAACCATACTCACATTTGGGTGAAATCCTAGACATATTGCAGTCACAGGGAAAGTACTCCAAACTACTTCAGGGGAGGGAGCTTTCAGCCCTGGTATGAAGTATTACTCCACAAGCAGTTCCACTGGTCAGTAATTACGCAACAGCAGCAAGTCATGGTAGAATAACTAGTCATGCAGCTCTCTTCAATTCTCAAGGAATAGCTGTGTTTATTTGGATTGAAGTATGATTTTAAAAAATATTTTGGACTCTAAAACTTAATTCTGATCCTGACTTTCTGCCTGACCTCGGGTGAATCTCAAACCCAATATACCTCAGCTCCTCCTACACTAACATAAATGCAGCGTAACTTACCCACCTCTATAAATCTTTATCCTGCTTAGATGAAAGGCATTTTGCAATATAAGTGCAAAATCTTGTTATTTATTAAAGGAGGCTTCTACCACAGCCCCTCACTTAATGTTGTTACGGCCACCCTTTTCCTCTAAATCTAGCAAGACAATCATTGATTAATGACCACATCACCTCTGTCAGAAATATAAAAGCAATATAAACATGCCTGTGCCTGATAAACCAGCCATCTTAAGCAATGACTTGCATAATTTTATCTGTTTATCCTAATGCACCCCCACTTTAGTAGCTTCTAGCAATCTTAAGTGGATACACTTACATTAGCCAATCCTAATTCCTGTGGGTGGTATGCTGGCGCTAGTGCTGAGGTGCTCTCAGCTTTAGTTTATGAGCTACTCAGAGGTTATTGCACAGATCACTTTTCTCTTCCTCACATTTAGGTTTTTCAACTCACTGCAAACACAGCTTCAAATTACCAACGCAACAGGTAGGACTAAAAAGTAAAATATTGTCTTAACCTGCAAAATACTTACAGTATCCACCTTATTAAACTTTATAGGAATCTACACTATCCAGGGCAATACTGGCCAATTAATTTCTGGAAAAAAGAGAATTTACGCTGACTTCAGTGACACCACAGGATGAACAATGTGCTGTTGGGATTACTGCAGTTCTTAATAATGAATGCAATTTATTGCACACAATTAATACCTACCTACAAATAGCAAGGACTGAAAAGATACAATAATAGTTGTGATTATTAGTAAGTAAAAGCAGCCAGTTAAGGATCTTTTTTTTGGAGTGTATCATTGAAAGAAAGTTCCCAGTTATTACAGGGACCAGTTCTTTGGTGTTGCTGGCAACAATTTCATAAGTTACCAAACTTAATCTTAAAACTACACTTGGCCTGAATGAACCCTACTGGAAAGCTGTGTAAGAACATCACTGTGCTTTGTAGATGGCAAAGGGGAGACTTAGAAATTATTTTATCTTGGCAAGAAGTAATAAAAAGCAAGGTATTCAGCTAGAAAGTAACAATCTACCTGGAGCAGGTTATATTTATCCAAGAATTGATACATTTAGTAATCAAATGTAGATCTAAGAATAAAACACACCACTCCCTGTTAAAATTAGTTATTAAAATTGGTAGACTGGGAGAGCAAAACTGTGTAAGAATGTTAAGTGCTTGCTGACTGAAAAATGCTACATTAGCAGTAGATAAACTGACTGAAATAAGTAGACTGTCACAATATGACAAGAGCAAACTGTTGCATCCCAAATATAAGGACAGCTTTTTTAACATGGCAATAAATTATGACTAAGTAAGAATGCGCATAAACACTTTTCCATCCCTCACCACAAAAATTTGTAACAAACAGTAACTGACTACACATGAAAGGTGAAATACTGTCAAAAAATGTGAATTTAAGAGACATAAGAATGGCAAAAGCAGTTTCTGAGACAGTGGAATTAAAAATAACCAGCCCAAAATATAGCTCCTCTCCATTTGCCAATTAATAAACCCATCTATGGATGATTCTGAATTAAAAAAAAAACAACAAAAAACCCAAGCAAAAACCCAAAAAAAAACCCAAGCACACATCCACAACTCCCTGTAGCAGTTTTTGTAGAAGAGCAGCATTTTTTTCTAACAGCTAAGGTATCTCATCCTAAACGAAGCAAAAGACATGAGGAATGCCCTAATTGTGAATCTAGGTCTAAAAAGAACCTCTAAATCCTATGAAACCTAAAGCAAAACCAAAGCTTCAAGGTACAGTGGAGCTGTTGGAGGCATTTCTTTTACTGTATGTTATACTTTGAAAGTATTAGTATCTGCTTTATTTAGAGAATGACACTATCAAATATAGTATCTGGTCATACACAGAAAGATTACCAAGAAGGAAGTAGAACCGCAGTAAGAATCACTGCTTTAAAACCCCAGCCTCCCCTGAAATCAGGGATACTGATAGTTTTTAATCAAATATACTTCTGTATCCTAGTATCCTACATTTTGCTGAAAGCATTTGTATCCAGTGGATATCACAGGCAGTGCTGCCAGGCCATTGCCAGGGTAAGTCAAATGTGTAAGAATTTGTAAGAAACAGAGACAACCTATGCTAAGTTAAACACCCTGGTGCCTCTCCCACTAAGCTACTAGGAGTCCCACCACTGGACCTGGCTGCTTTTAGCTTTCCTTTATGCTCCGTTTTCTTCTTTGCCCACCGGTACGTTTCTTGAGCAGAGATATTTCTAACCCCTCTAAAGAATCACAGGCTTATAGTTCAGCATCCACAGATCTGCAAGACAATTTCACTGCCTTCAATAATACAGTAGTTGCTTAAGTACAGTCTTCCAAGAGCTTTAGTGTTTAAACAAAGCAAAAAAAAAAAAAAAAAACCCAACCAATTTGCAAGAGGATCTAAAAAATAATTACCCTTTATTTAAGAAAAGATATTTACATACCCAAGTAATCAATATATTATCTGTATGACCTTCACAGCCTCTATCTCCTCCCCTTTTCTGAGAGTTCAGTGGGTACAAATGAGCTCTCTATTGCATATCCATGATCCCCTTTCTTTTCCTACAACATCATGTTGCTCTGAGTTTTTCCTTCTCTCTAAACTACTTGGTAGAAAAGCTACCTTTTTGAAAGTTGCTGTTCATCAAGCAGATGACCCTTGATCATCTTCACTGTATGATCTGTTCAGTATTGATGAAAACCATAATCAACAGACACACTTAAGAAAAAGGGCACTGGGTTGTTTATAATCCAACACTGGGAAAAAATTATAAAGAATGAACTTTTAGCCATTTTTTCAACAAATGTGTGTGCCTTTGAAACAGTTCTAAATTTCATAATATAACTGGATGTACCTGTTTCTCTAGACCTACCCATCTTTTCTCTCAAAATGCAAAATTTATTCATTGCTAGCACTGGGCCATGAGCCTGGAATTCTACCCCAAGACTCAGAAAAAAGAGGAGAGGATGCAAGTAGCCTTACAACAGAAATAAAATTTGCAGTGTGATAGAAGTATATGCAGGGAGTTCACAATCTCAAACGGGTATGCATAAACTGTAGATATACACAGTCCGTGTGGAAAGCTTTCAAACTTCTTCAGGAGCTGCAAATAGCAGCAAGGCCTAAAGCAAAGCCAAAGAACACTTGGAACTTCTGAGAAACTGAATGTCAACACAATATCATTTATGAAAGTATGCGGTGAATTCTGAGAAGCTGCCTCGCAAGTCTCAGTTCAACCAATGACTTTAGCAGGAGGCTTAACTGCTTTTCCTGCTACCCTTCTTCTTGAACCAGTTCTATTTTGACCATTGAGTGAAAAGCAACAGCCAGTGTAAATCTCCTAATCCCTCACTCATGACATTTAAAAAGACACTGTTGCTGTGAACAGTGTGATTCAGGTTAAATTCAGGGCTTCCCTGCTTTAAGTATTTTTTCAATGAAAATTGACAATAGTAATGCAAAAAAAAAAAAAAATCATCAACAGGCAAATAGGCTGGAACTCCATCAGGAAGCTGTCACCAGGTACAGTGAAGAGCTGAGTATCGGATGATATCCGGAGGCTACCCATCAACAAAAGAAAACTCATCTCCATATTAAAATGCTCACCTTTGGGGTCCGTATGAATTCCTGCTGATTGTGACATACTTATTGTTTCAAATATTTAATACTGGAGTTCAGAGGAACCAAAGAACTCTGGAAATTCCAGACAGCAGAAAAGCAATGCGACACAAAGGTTAGGGTCAAATAACTATTACTTTTCTCTGTATTAGAGCCAATAATTCCAGGTACTGACATAATGAATGCTGCAACCATGTAAGAATACAGTTAATATTCATACCGCCATGGCAATAGAAATACAGAGGACCTGCACACACAAAAAGACTGTTCCAGCCTTAAATTCCAGCTCAGCGCATAAAATAATCACATGCATAAATCCACTCCTACTCAGCACGGCAGTCCACTGATATTAAAACACATTCTTGAAAACCACTGACTTCAGTGGCTTGATATCACAATTATCACATTAAAATAGGTGACTAATGAATTGGGTCCCCATGCAGCTATTTCCATCATAAAATGTATCCAAATAGCTTCAGTGGTTTAAATGCCATTATGAAGAGAGACAATTGAAAAATCTGGTCCCCGTTCATTTGCATAATAAATATTAGATTATAAAATGGGATTTTCTCATAATTCTTAGCTAGCAAAAAGATACTTGTTCTGGTTTTTATATGGCTGCTACTGTTTTCAACACCTGAAGTAATAGTTGCAAATAAATTAAAAAAAACTTTACAACTGCAGGAGGAATTACTGGATCAATATCATAATTTTAAGAAAAACTGCCAGTAAGGCTTACAGAATCATACCAATGACAAAATGCAGTCAGTTCAGGAATATCTCCTTTGGTTGGACTGAAGAGTAGCCAATATATTGACATCTGATTACATATATAATTTAGTAAAAAATTATTCAACCTGACCAAAATCTGTACTTAATTTCATGAAATGTGGTAACAGAACAATTAGATGACACTTAAAGTAAGCTGCTTCTACTGCATTCCACTTCATCAAAAAACACTGAACAAATTTTGAGGGAAGAGGATGAAAGCCCCGGCACTTTTCTTACAGAGAGAGAACTCTTGGTTTCTAGTTCATGTGTCCCTCAAATTATGTCATTATCAAACATGAAGGAAAGCATAAGCTGTTTTATAAAACCTATAGATGTGGCCAATATCTATAGGAGATACAGGGAATGGACAGGTCTTTTTGAGGAAACTGACAGTCTCATTCATTTGTTCTTCTTTTGCCGTTAAAAACCAAAACAGCTCCTGGAGAAGTTTAGTATTGGGGTTTTTTTAACCTCTTTAACTCCTAGGTGGGACATAGCCACAGTCAGATAAAGGGAATATAGCTAAGAAGTGGTACTATAACCTCCCCATTGTCTGACATACAAAATGTGCCACAAGATGCTAAAACTGAGCTCTGATGTCTTTTCCAAGTACTTCCCTTTTCTCAATATGACTGTGAACGTCTCAAAAATGAAATATCTTGTAACTGAATTGAAGAAAATACAGGCAAAAAAAAAAAAAGAGATCAGCAAAAGATCAGCAGGAGGAGGAAGTAGTAGTCTGTGAGTCTATTCAAGAACCTGAAGACCTGGTTCACGTCTCTATTGACTTCAATTTCTTCCAACCAACAGCCCAATACCATCTTTTGCTTAAACATGGAATTCCACAGTCTATAACAAGGTCTTCCTTTCAACCTCCTTAGACATACAGAAAACACAGGACAGTTGGTTGAACACACATACATAAAATCAGACAAAGCACCTATAATTAATAAGATAAGCTAAAATTATATCAGCCTGATTCAATTCTCTTTAGGCAGAATGATACAGTCAGTCCTTCAAATTGAAAGTCAGTACAACACAACAGAAATCTTGCACCAACAATTTTAAAAAAAGGTAATTTATCTGAGCATATCATTAACACACAGAGTAAATTTAAAGGTAGATTATAAATTTGCCAGTTTTGTCATAGAGGCTGTTACTTCTAGTAATACAATTGTCAAGGAACATACAGATGTTATAGTCAAACGTCAAGCACACAGCTTCTTGCAAAAGGCTATAGTGACAAGGAATGTTTTGACTACATATCATTTCCTGAATGAATGGGGGAATGTAAGACCTTTTTACTGATTTAAAACTATAAATATGAAAATACATAATGTTGATGATAGTACAGCTTAGGAACAAATGAAAGTAGAGGATTACTTAGGGTGGTTTGTTGTTTTTTTTTTTTCTTTTTAATATTCTACTTAGAGCATCCTTTCATTAATGCATCACATATGCATCAAGGGTAAAGAAAGGGTGACAGAAAGTTATACTGTCCAGAGCTATAGAAAAGTTTTTACTGCATATTTAACACATCAAAAGCACAGAGTTTTAGCTGCCAGAAAAATTCAAACAAGCCCTTCAATTGAATTGCACATGAGCAGGACCACTGTCTCCAAGCTAATTCATGTTGCTTCACAAGCAGTTATTAAAAAATAGTTATGTATTTTCCCAGTGGATTTTTTGTTTATCCTCCAGTATAGTTAAATTTTTTTCCACAGAATAATATTGTACATGACCAGAGTCTTTTCGTGCCTTGTGTCTAGGTTCATAGGCCTACTTTTCAGAGAGCCTAAAAACTGAGTCTGAAATAAGACCAAAATAAAAAAGACATGTTCAAAACCACAGAATTATTAGTTCTGCTTGTCAACTACATTTTAATAGTTTTTACAAGTCTAATTCTGAAGTTGTGTGAGAACTAGCTGGCAGAAAAGCTAACTATAACTTATCAGGGAAAACACAAAGAAATGTAAGCTCTCTTGAGTGACTCTCAACAGCTGCATTTTAAAAACAGAATCAGGACTGCAAGTGCATAAACTCTGATGAAAACACTGATTTATTTTTAAGTATGTTGTACTTGGAAAGTCTTTATAAACCAAAACAAGGCAGAGCTCAGCAATGGAAAAGAAGCTAAAAGAAATCCATATGGGCTTCACCTTTTCACATTTTTTCCCCAGACAGATCCTGCTGCCCTCACTGTTCTTTTTCTGTGCCCCAATTGTATTCCTGCCACCTTCAATACAGACCTGAGCTGCTAGTCTCTCTCCTTCCCTTCCTTAGAGCTAATTATCCATCTGCTTGTCATTCAGATCCTTCCCAAATGTCCCTTTCCCCAACAAATTTTCTTCAACAACACTCCACAGACACATGTAGGACAAACTCAAATCCAGGGGAAACTAGGTCCCTAAGTGTACTTGTGAACCTGGATCTGAAAGATCAGGCTGGAAAAATGAGAGATAACAATACAGTATTTAAATTTATTCTACATTTGATTCTGCAGATTGGATGGCCTATGTGCTAAAAGGTGAATTGGAATTGTAGGAGATATCCAGAAATACCTCCTCAGGAATCTCTAACTTAAGGCTTAACCAAGAAGTAGATGTTTGGTTCCAGAATGCAATCCTGGTCACTTGCCTACAAAGCCTATGGACACAGCAAAATACTTTCAAAGTAAAGGGTCCAAAACCCCAAAAAGCTGTGTGTAGAGCCACTAAGGACAGCCAGTAGGAAAAAACTGTACTTTACATGTGTTGGAACTTCATCTCTCTTCTTCCATCAAAAGCACGACTGCCTACCAAGTGTCTCCAGTTGGAGTGGATCAAGGGCAGAAGTCTCCACCGGAGACAGGAACCTTAATAAACAGGGTTGTCTCTTTGCAAAACTCCCTTCTTGTGTTTTTGAATACACATAGCTGCCGTGCCTGAGTTTTGCTCTGAAACAGATGGTGTGGGAGCATTTTAGTAATACTCAGGGAATGCGACTCCGGTAACATTCAGGCACATTCCCACTTAACTTGATGAAAGGCAATGAAAGTGAGAGGAACTTTCAGTCCAACAGACATCCTTAGTGCATTTAAGGCATCTCCAAGGCTAAAGCAGAGCATGAGCTTACTATTGTTTTCTTATGATTTTTGTCCACTCCTAAGTCCCATTTTAAACACCAAAACAGGTGTTTCAACTCTTGCCTTTAGAAAAGGGACACTGTGAAAGCAATCTCAGTTCAGTACAGCATCATGAAGACTATGTGATCTAATAAACAGATAAACTACTGTATATCTTAATTTAAAAATAAATATCCAAGTTGTTCTTGAAAAATAATTATTGTCAAATGCATCATTTCATGGTGTCAGTAACAACAAAGCAGTTGTTTAAAGTATATATTTAAAGAGATAAAGACCCAATTACGAAAGGAAAAGAGATCATAAAACTGGATTTCTAAAAAAAAATTAATACTGGCTTCATAGGAAAGTATAGACTGTGCAATAGAAAGATTCAGACTAAAAAAAACAAGAGAAAACAACGTCTTTCCTCAGTAAGAAATTCTCTGTGGTATCTCAACTAACATTTATCTGTAACAGCAGTCACCACCTTCACTATTCATGGCATTGCTTATGTAAAAACAGCCAACAACTGGCAATGACGCAGCCCGATGAACGATAACCTGGTATACAGTTTCAGAAAGGAAGAAGATTGAGAAAGACAATAGAGGAAAAGTAATTCCAGCAGAAAATTGAAGATGCAGGGTTTGCTGTTGGCAACCCGCTTCTGTACCTCAGGAGAAAATTCCTTTCCTGCCTGCTAGAGTAACAGCAATAGACATGCGCAAACAACGAGAATATAAACTGCTTAAAATTTTGGCTCAGCACCATACTTATGGGCACTATAAAAGCGCCAGGGTATGAGATGGACAGCCAGTAGGTGCTGTATGTTGGGAAGTGCTTAACACTGCATGCAAGGTACTAAGAGACTCAGCTTCTGCTGAAATAATTTGCAGGCACTCAGGATCGTGCCTCTGGTTGTGCACTGCCAGCTGTTACACAACACATTCCTGGAATGAGATCAGCGTAAATGAGCAATACTATGTTTAGTGCAGGACATAATGGGTTATGAATCAGGAGCACTGAAGACAAGAAGCTATTCTCTTTTTAAAAAAGACATATTTCCAACACATATTAAACACACCAGTAAAACAGTGACTGCAACTTTGAAAATATCACTGCAGCCATTTATTCCACTTAACATACCACCTGTATGACAGAAAACAAAAATATGTGAATACAAATGGAAAGTAAAATTCTACCACAGTTAAATATACCACACACAGAGACCTTTTCATACAACATTATCAGCCAAAATAAGAAATGTCAAAAAACATAACGTCAGTGAAATCTACTAGTAAAATTAAATTTCATCAAGGCTCAAGCCAGAGGAGACAGCAATAAAACCTTGGTAAACAACCTTACGCTATGCTTTAGAAAAAAATCAGAGGGAGAAAATTTAGTACCATTTTTTATTTTTATTTCAATCTAGTAGAGTTCTTTTTGTAATTAAATGGAGAATAAAATTAAGGGGTTTAGTCATCTAACTACGTAGTAGGCAGGTGCAATCAAGTGGCTAGGTGACTAAATCCCAAAATATGACTGTGCAATTAAACAGCAGACATAAATTTGTTCTTACAAAATTATAATTCATCTTTCAAAAGCAACCCCTTAGGGGAAGAAGAAGGCAGGGGGTGGGTGGGAAGAGTTCCTCATACTTTCTCTAAGACTTGCAAAGTAACTGATCCTTATACTTCATCACCAGAAGGCTTTTCTGATAGAATGAAATTTGGAACAAACAAACAAAATAATTTAAAAAGAAAAGGACTTGTGGGAGGTACATTAGTAACAGGTATGCTTTTTTTCAGTTCCCTTTGATCTGCCATGTAGCTTTATAATTAGACAGATCTGATCCAAGTAAGCCAAATTAATCTGTAAACCCGATTAAAGCAAAACTCTAATTGATGTTTCTATCCTCTGTTCTGTGGATCAAGTTATTAAATTACTTTTGCCTATACCAGCACAGATGTAATATGCTCTCCTTTAAAGCCAGCAGCTTTATAAAGCCATGAATTTTTTTTTCAGAAGTCTCTGGACAAGTTCAAACACATGCAGCCATCCAATCTGACCAAAGTGAAGTGAAGGTAGAGCAAAAAACCCCCTCTCTCTTTAAATAACCCTCAAATTTCTGTTAAATCAAAACTATGAAGTTATACGATGGGGCTAATTATCAAGTCGATTCAGTTACTTTTTCCTTCCTGGGTCTTTTCCTGATGTAGGTCTTTAAACTTCTGCCCATTCTAAGCCTGTGAATCAGTGTAATTTACAGCATGACTTAAGATAACTGAACATGGTAAAGAGGAAACATATACAAGAGATCCAGCGTTTTATGTAGAGAGGATAATTTTATCAATTAAGCAGTACACAATAGACCACCTCATGGTGTTTTTCAGACACTGAGTTAAAGAAAAATTAAACTGCAAGAACACTTAAAAAAATAATGTTTTGTCCTACTCGTTTTTTCAAAAAAAAAAAAAAAAAATAGTTTTATATACTTCACCAAAACACAGAGAACCACAAATTCATGGTACATTGTATAAGAACTATGAATGCTGCAGTTCAAAGTGGTTAAAACAACAGACCTTAAAAGCACAGCTCTCTAGTTGTAGTGAAGTGCTTTGGCTTAAAAATACTTCTACATTTAAACCAAAAAGCAGAGAATAAATATTTACTGGACAAACTAAAAGATCAGAACAAGCTCAGGCTTCAGTTCTGCAAATCACCTGCCTATGAACAGCACCACTGCTTATACACTATGTTATTGTCATAGCTGTATGACCAGGGCCCAAAATAAGCATATAGTCTTGCTACAATGTTCAAATATCCTTTTTGAAATATTAAAAGCATACAAATGGTTAAACTAGAAGTGGCTACACATATATAATTGATCCTAAAAGATGATACAGTGAACCTTGAACGTTTTTGTTCTTTTTTTTAAGTATGCTTCTTTTTTTATCCTGCAGGGCAAGATGAGAGAATCTAGAACTAAACAAAACTTCAATTCAGATAAGAGAAAAGTGAGTTAGAAGATATTTAGCCCTTGTGCTGATGAGACAACATCCTTTTGAGAAAAGGCTTTGCTTGTCAGACAAATGTCTAAGGGAGAGTGCCCTTGAAGAAGCACTTTTTCCTAAAATAATTTCTATTTAGAGAAAAGAAAATGTGTTTGAATCAGTGGGGTTTAGATGCATAAACCTAATAAGATACACTCTATTCTTCCCTTCTCCAAAGAAGTAAGTTTAAATCAGACTGAGAAAACAGTTAATAGTCTAAAGAGGCAGAAAGGAGAAGAAAAGTGGTTATGGCAAACACTTTGCAGACTGACCTTCTTCTCTACATATGTACATATAAAAACCCCAGGTAGATGTTACTGAAACAACAGATGAGTAACCTCCTCAGTAGTTATTCACATCCATGGGACACCACAAGCATGAGTAGCCCACAGCTAAAATTTCACCTAAGAAGTGGGATTAAAGAACGGAGAAGGCCAATGCAATGTAAGAGCCCCAGGTCAGAAGCAGGGTCACTTCTGTCTCTACCTGAACTGCTGAGGATTGCATTGTCGATAGGTGCGGATGGATAGATGTTATACCTATACCTGCACAGCTAGGCAGAGATCTCACAAATTTCATTCCTTGGCCTCCTACAAAAGGCAATAAGGGCTCTGAAAGGCCAATAAATGAAACTCAGGCAGGAAGCTTGTATGTAAATGATAGAGCGGACCAGACCAAATCAAAGTTCAAGCTGGTCAGAAACACAATAACCCTACAAAACAATCTAATGTGAATGAAACTATTTTCTAAGAACTACCCTTGAAAAATCCAAACCACATGAAAAAGTTTTGCAACACCTCATTAATATTCTAGACACTTGGCAGCTATTGAGTAACGCACTCTTTCTTAAACAGTACATGGCTCCTGAAGTGCCCTGAGCATGTTATTAAAGGTTCATGTCATTGTCAGGCAAGTGTAAACTGATTGCAAAATTTTCCACCTGAGCAACAAAATAAGAAGCTAATTTCATAATTATATTGAGACTTTCAAGACTAGTAGTATTTGACTAGAGTTGAACTCTCAGACTAGAACAATTTTAAATTTCATCGTCTCCCGATTTTTGTAACCTATGGATATATATACAAACAGGCCTATGCATTAAAAAGATGGCACAGCATGCGACCTAGTTAACTTTTATTCTGCTTACGTTGAAAATGAATGCACTGAATGACAAATGTAAATGTGACTTGCATGAAGACCAGCCTAACCTGAATGTGTAACCAGTACCGGGCATCCACAAAACACAATAAAAAGTTGATCAGTTTTTGCTAAGTCTGTTTCATAGCCTTATAAGAGAGAAGTCATGGAGGGTAGTAAAATGTAAACTAAACCAGGTTCAAGGATAGTCAGAAATAAGTTTTCATCAAAAAGACACACTTTAGTTTTGCAAAAGCTGATCATGGATCATACTGCAGATATCTCTCAGGTACTTAAAAATTCACCTTATGTTTCATTCCACTGATAAAGACACATTTGGCTAGTTCTTCACACAGTAAGACAGCCCCTATCAGAGGAGGATGTTTAATTTATTTAAACTCATATTGCTCTAAATTTCTACACAAAATCTACCTATAACAGGGCAGTATAAAGCACTGATAGATGAACTAAGAAAATACCCTTGAAGAAGAGTATCACAATGTATCACATTTCCTATTCCAACTGGGGGGGGAGGGGGGTGGAATGTAGGTATGTAGGTAAGAACAGTGAGATTTCAGATTAAAATATACTTTTCAACTTCTATTTGAATGTGGGAGCACACTTAAATAGAACCCACACTTTAATGACCTGTAACAGGAAATAGTTAAAAACAGAACTGGAGGACAAAATATTCTAGATGAAAACAACTGCATCTGCAATTACCATAAGCATATACTTCATTTAAAGCTAAAATAGCATAGGCAGAATTTGAGTATTGTAATAAGCAGAAACCAATTACTGAAATGCTTTACTCAAATATGAGTAAAAATTGAACAGCATGTTCAGTTAATTCTGTTGCCACTATCAGTGCCATATACTGGGTGCATCTGCATTACAATTTAAGTTTGGAACAGAAGTGAGCTTTTGAAGTCTTCTCCACTTTCTGTACTTTGGTTCATATATCATGGAACAGTCTCAAAGAATACAAAGAACACAACTCCTTTTAGATGGAGCAGCACTAGAAAATGTACTTTAACCACTAATGGAGTCAATTGGACAAGATTAGAGAGAGTCGGAAGTGAAACACCCTGAAATATAGATAGTGTGAACATCAAGCTCTCCACATAAACTGTTTCCTTCCACAAATGTTGGGGGGGGGTTTGCCCTGCACTGTTTAGCATAGCCATTACAATCACTATTTAGACCACAAATTATGCCTACTGTCATGTGCATGTCCATTTAAGTACTTCAGAGTAAACTACATAAGCAGCACTGAACCTGTTACTTATCTCTGCTCTTTGGCATCTGAACTTAAGACTGCTCAGTCTCCACAGCCACAAGCGGACAGAGACGACCTGCTGATGCTGCATTTCTACAGACCTAGTAAAAGCGCATAAGCAATATTGATTCTGAAATAGGCAACTGCATTTTCCCAGTCATCATCTCTTAACTCTCCAGGACTGGCTCAAACATTTTTGCAGCTGTGCAGAGAAGTGGATCAGAGAACTGCTTGAGGTGAAACTAGCTCAATGTGCAAGCATGGCATGAGAATTCCCGACGCAAAGACACATTCAGTCATAAATGCCTGAACCTAGAGATTCCCCCAATGCCATGTGCCTCCCTGCACAGCATGCAGGAGCACCAAATCCCCATATGCAGGCATCAGGGTAAGCCCCAAAACAATCCATGGAAAGATATGGGTATCTTCACTAGTTCTTCAGCAATTCTTCAGAGGAATCTGCTTTCTTCACTAACTATCCAGAAGGTTAGGCTGCTAACATAGGTGGAATGAGTGACCAAGCTTGAAACAAACGCTCACATTTCCAGATACTGAAATACTTTCTTAGGGGCCTGAAGTAAGCAGTCAAAATATAGCTCTTCATGCTTGATGCAAAGCGGGTTTAATTCAAAAGAAAGCCTATCAATGATCTTGAATATATTGTATATATATCTATATACAATGTTAACATATAGTAACCAATAGTACTATTCAAAATAATTTAAGAAAATATTATGCCATCTACTTTCTCTATACTGAATAGTGAGGTCAGTGGAACAAAACGCTGACCTTTGGATTCACTAGAGACAGTAGAAAATTGACTTCCCTTTTTCTCCCGTTCAAAATGCTAGGGATCTGGTACAGTTGACCTCTGGAAAAGGCAAAAGTCTGCTTCTTTCCAATTCTAATAGATTAAGTCAATAACCTGAATATCTGGATAAAGATTCCGATTAAAAATCAGTAGTTCTACATAAATCTTATACAGATCCTGATGCAGAATTCAAAGCTACACAGGCACAAACCTTCAAATAACAAATTCTATCTAAAATAACTCAGAAGTTCATTCCAGAAGATATTTGAAATGTTTGTAATTTAATAAGACCTTTTTGTTTAAAGGTTTAATGAATGAAAGGTAAGATACTGGCAGCTTTGCCTCATTCCACTGTTGTGAGCTCAGTAGAATTAAGGGGACAGAGGTGGGGGCAGCAGTATTTCAAGTCACATAAGCATGAAAAGTAGGAGTGTCTTACACATATGGTTAGCACTGTTTTCCTTATTATACCGTATGCTTAGTAATGTACTTGGCTAAACGTATGTTCAGGTTCCAAATGAACCATGTAAACATACTACACAGCTCTGCAGATCCTCCAAAGGTGGAAAAGCTCATATTTTCCTATTCATACCCTTTTTCTCTTGGATCAATCTAATCAGTTATACTCAAACAAAACTGCACTACTTGTGTTCGGTATTGCGCTGCCAGTGTTGGTGGTCTTAAATTTCCACCCCCATCAAACTACCCTGCAGGTACTCAGTTACCATTTTCCCCTTCTGTATTAAATACCTAGTTTTTAACACCTCATCTAAAAGCACGGCAATGATTTGAGACACCATGGAAGAAATAAAGAGCAGAATACCAAGTTTGTTATGTAGCTCTGTCTTAACACACTTTGCTGGATGGGAGATCTGGAGAACAGGCACTTGAAGATAATTTTCTGCATTTTGTTACTTAAAAGATCATAATTTTAATTTAATTTATCTTTAGTTTTTGAAAAATATTTCCTTACAATGTTGTTAATCCCTCATTGGCCTAAGATACACCAAAAGTTGCTATCAGGTATCTATTACATAGGACAACATTTAACCATACTGAAAACGGATTCAGAGTTTGGTCAGCCTTTAGAAAACTGGACTTCATAAATGTTCAGTATATTTCATCTCTTTATAAATTAATGATCAAATAATTTTAAAGCACCGCTGATCAGCAGGTTGATCTATATTAAGGCTCCTCTAATCACAACATGACAGACTGTTTCTGATCTCACCTGAACTGATACTACCCTTAAATGAATACACCCAACGTAAGTTGGGCAAGAGAAAAGATTTCAGCCTATGCCACAACTACCTTTCCAGTGCCAATGCTTCTATCATCAAAAGACCTCACAAATCAGTTTGCTTGTCATTGTTCCAATATCAGAATTCTTCTGTTCCTTAAGCAAAGTTGAATCAATTACCAAGACATTCCCTTTTCTATTGGTCATAAATATGTGTTGGAAAACAAAGTAAAATTTTTACAAACTTCTCAAATCCAGCTCAATACGAGACAAATTGCCTCCTGACAGAAGAACTCAAAAATACTGACTCCAGTTTCTACTGGAATGGCACGTGGAAAGAGGTGTCATATCACAGGACAAATGGATATGAACAGATACGAGTGACAGGCAGATATTTTTCTGGGAGAAAGGAGGTGCACAAAACAAGGGAACGTACCTTGTCTATCCAGAGATTCCTGTGGAAAGTTTTGTGGGTTATTTTATACATCTATACAAAGACAGAAGGTCTTTTGGGATCTCTCTCATCAGAAGCCTGTTAATTCTACTTCAAGCAGTGCCTGCCAAGAATAGTCTCCCCTGAAACTGTTACTTATGACAAAATCAGGCAACATGCATTACTTAATGTACATTGCAGACTTTAAAATGCATCCCATTCGCTTTAAAAACAGAGATTTTCTTTGTGGTATTTTAGAACGAAGCACATCACCATGGTTCTGCAATGAGGACAACAATACATATCTAGGAAAATCATAGTCCAAAGATCTAAAATGGCTTTAAAAACCTATCTTAAGAACTCAAACCCAACTCATATTTTTCTGTGGTAGCAGATAATGGTGAGCAAGCACACTTGAAATACCTGCTTTCAGAGAGTTAGCAGAGTATTTCATTATTTAGGATTTAAGGAAGAGAAGGCCGGAGGGCAGCCCCCCTCCGCCCACTTTTGTGACATAAGAACCAAGTACTTCTCAAAGCTGGTACAGTGGAAATTACAAACATTAGCACTCAGGTTGCTTTTTTTTTTAAAAAAAACAAAAACAAAAACAAAACCACAACAACAACAACAACAAAACTTCACAGGTTGTCTCTCCCAGAACTACAGGGCACTCAGCAGGAAAATCATGAAAGAGGACTACTTTGAGAAGTACTGAAACCACAGATAATTCAGAGACCAAATAACTGTTGGGGGAAAAAAAAAAATCATTTGTGTTTGAAATAGTCATTTAGGTGGAAGACTTTTTGAGAATAAGAGAATGGCTTATAATATCTAATTTATCCTATATGAATTTTTTAATTCCTACATGGACTTTAACCTTTATCTTCTTTTCCACAAATGTATTCCCACTGATTTGCAGAAATAAGTCTGAAAACACTTTCAGGTTCTCTAGACTGAGCTGCATGCATACTTAACATTTCAGTTGGTTACTCTGTGGTTATTTATTAACAATTGATTTATATATATATATTACTATTGCCTCTGCTCTGTGATTCTGTAAATGACCTAGAACCTGATTTTAGGAGTAAATAAACAAAATCAGCTTCACACACAAACCTGTGAGGTGTGCTTTGAGAACAGTTTAGCAGATGTCTCTTATTTGTGGTTGCCCATGTGTAAACTACTGCTTGTATCAACATTAGTTCTCATTTGCTTTTCTGGAGAACAACTTCAGGGATGTAACCTGGCAGAAGACCGTTCTTTTGAGCATTAGGAACTCAGAGGCAATGTTCAGTTCTGGAGGGAATGGCAGCTTAATAGCCATTGACCTAAACTGTTGTAGAAATGATCCTGAATTTGAAAGAAGAAACAAATGGGTAGTAAATACGGATAAGGCAAAATTCAGTTTGGGGAAAACGTACTCTAATCACTGACCAAATAAATGAAACCTTACATTCATTTTCAACTACCTTTCTTTACATGTAATACAGCAACTTTTAAGTGCTACCTATGCTTGTTCTTCAAAATTGAGGAACATCCTACACCCTGAGAAACGGTTACCTAATTCTTCTTGATGAAATTCAGACTACAAAAATCACAGAACTGAATATGCACAGCAGCCGTGATATCCAGACAGGAAATCCTGCAGTCCTGATCACTTTTGCCTTCAGAACTACCAACAACCATTAACACCTTCTGCATCTCTACCAAATATTACAAGCTGAGCACTGAAAAGAATTCATTATTTTCCAGGAAGAAAAAGGACTCCAAGATTGGAGATTGAAAGGAGAAAGTGGGAGCAGAAGGGGAATCACTCCAAAACAAAGCTGATCAACAGGAAAACCAGATCTGAAATACAGATCTTAAGGGTTACCACAGGAGAGGGGGATGCAGCTACTGGAAAAAGAAATCAGTTTTGGCTAAATAGTCTATGTTTTCTAGTTTGTCTTTGCATTAAAGTACACAATATCGGTCATTATGTATTATTACATGACTATAAATATTGAGGATCCAGAAAAGAAACAGTGAAATACAGGATGTGACACATTAAGTCAGTGCATAATTGTCAGAACAGAACTCCAGAAAGCAAATTAAATTTAACAGATGTTCTTGTACTGCCCCCCCCCTTTTTTTTTAGTTTACTCACATTTATTGTATTACACTGTGTGTATCAGACAGCTCCTCTGAAAAATCCTTTTAACAAAAGGGTAAAGAAAAGAAAGAATGGTAATTTAATTTTAGGCCATTCCAGATTGATTTCTAGTCCATGCTCAGATGTCTGGAATTCAGCCAGAATAAAAATTGTATTTTAGAGAAAATGAACTAACACAGCCCATGAACAGTTTATTATCCTGAAGTTTAGCTGTTAGCTATAAATATTCCAAAATGTTAAAACTGCTGCTCAAGGGTATTTATGTGTTGGCTTAACTTCACTTTCGTGATGGAGTCCTGACCTATTCTCCATTTGACGAAACTAACAAAATTCTAAGGAGGATAGGAGAAGCAGCTGTCCTAATATGACATTTCTTTCAGGCTTACAACCAATTTTACTCCAAGACTGACCAAATACAGTTGATATAGAAAGACCAGAGGGCGTTTTCACTTTGCCTACTATACTCCCTTGTGAGTCCGGTGAGACTACATATACTTAGCAGCGTATGTGCTTAAGAACTTTGTTGGATTAGGTCCTGTGTCCACAATTTTAGAGCTGTGAGAAAATTGCCAGGAAAAAGCATAAATGAGTTCTGGCACAATGGATTGTGAACACAAGAATGAAGAGGCTCCCCATCATACACAAACCACCTTCCACGGCATAAAAATAGACTAATATTTCCAGCACTGGTTCATTAGGTAACGGAACTCAGAATAACTTTACAATTCCACTTAATAAGGCACAGCACACAATTTAAAAAACCCTAATAGCATTCTGGGTTCTTTTCTCAGTGCTCCTATTTATTAAGGCTCTGAATGTGCTTCAGCTACTGTGACTGCGAGTCACATGGCAGCGTAAGCTAATGTAAGCTGGGGCAGTTGTGGCTTCCCCATTCCCTTCTCCTTCCTTGAACCCGCACTCATGCTCCTGCAATTACGTGGTGAATGATTCAGGAAGCTGATCGAGTCAAAAACTAGGACACAATTTTATGTTATACTTAATTTGATATATCTATGGCCTGCTGCCAAAATGAATAGTCATGTTCTCCTCCATGCATCGTGATGCACATACCAATCTCCTCCACTGCAGACTAGCAGCTTTGTACCTGTAGACCCAGTTACAGCTACTCACTGACCCCATAAAATAGTAACCCTTCCTTTTGATGGTCTGACTATAATGGATAAAGACTAAGGTAAAAAAGCAGCTTGAACCACATTTAGGGCAAGGTTTCAATCAGTTCAGCTCCCTAAAGCTGCCTTACCACCTGGTCATATACGCAGTAGTGCTGGCACCAGCAAATGGAGAAACACTTGGTGGCTGGAAGGAAGAGAAGATAAAGCCGTGGCAACTGCTCTGTTTTCAGCCATAGTTCATTCGGATACAACCAATATAGATTTAAGTTAGCTAACTTAGGTACTGCTAGCAGCCTAGCTATGCAAAAGTTATCTTTTCAGGCCTGTCTTGCAACGTGCACTAAAGAACAGCTGCAGTGATTGTTTGCTTCATGCTGCTAGCAATGCAGGCCAGATGAAAGCACACACGTGTTTTTAATCATGCTTTTCACAATTAAAAACTTTGCTGTATTATGACTACAAGGGAGAGAACTAATACCCATATGATGTTTAGTGTATTTTCTATTTTTCTCATTTTCTACTGTGCTATGTTCTTCTGTCCTCTGTTCTTACCTTGCTTCTTTTTCCTCTTTACCAGCTGCAATGATAGCAGTTGCCAATCTCAAAGTGACAAGCTGTTAGTACACATACACGTGAAAAAAAAAAAAATCTACCATTTGCTGGAATATTAAACACACCAGAATAAAGCCACAAAAGAACAAAGTTTTCTTGAGCTCCCACTCTGTCTAAATGCACTATAATTTTGGTAATTTTAACTCCTAACTTCACATTAAGGTTTTCTTGAATGGGATCAGAGATCACATCAAAATCCAAGTTACAACATTTTGCTAAGGCTACTTTCCAGAAAACAAGCTTAGCTTCTAATTTTTAAAGTAGTATTCTCCAGAGTGCTAATACATAGCTGGGGTATTGCACAGTGTTACACAGCCCATCACTCTGTCCGTGACACTCAGGGTACTAGACTTGAAGACAGATATGACATCTATGAGCCAAAATACATTTAAAAAAAAAAAAAAATCACAAATTCAATTCAGCATTAACATGAAGGCAAGGGCAGCCTTTGTAGAGAAATTTTAAAGACAACTAAATTAAGTAAGAGTTCAGATTTGATTAAGTAGTATCTTATTTGCTGTCTTACTAGATAGGAGCTATACATTGAGCTGAAAAGTAATCTGGCCTAACTGGCATCACAAAATTTTTTATTCTATGTAGGAAAGGTAGCAAGCTAAGGAACTACAGGGTCTCTGTTGTGGTTCGCCTTGTTCTGTGAGGCAACATGGGCTGTAAATAATGTGCCACCGATAAAAGCAAACGTGTCCTCAGTAAGTGGCATAGTACATTTGTTTTGAGGGTAGCAGGAAATGAAACAGACCTAGTTGTAACACCACTCCAGATATCACATCCTGTGCTGCTAAACATTTTGGAACATCTTTCTATTTTTCCCCTGAAACAGAACCAAACTTCAAAACCAAAGTCTGCACTAAGAAATACAAGCTATTTTTGCATCCACCGTATGTTACCAAAGACCTAAACTTGATCAGCCTTACGCATTGGCATAATAGGCTTAATACTAAATTGGTGAGGGTGACACCACAACCACAGGAAGACAGAGTTACTGTAACAGGTGAAAAAGATGAGAGGATACTCTGTGGAGTATGACAATACAAAATAACTCAGAATTAGAACATGCTTGGCAGAGATGGCTGATAAATATTTGATAAGGCTGACAAAATTACTACTTACTTCAGGGTAAGTAATAAGCACTGCATTGCTGGAACTGTTGATTTTAGTAACGAGTGCTACTGCTCTGCTCTTCCTTGTGCCTTTTGTGGCAGTCCTCCTGAAGTGTAATGTTTTTTGGTGCCAAGGTACCAAACCATTCTTTAACAACGTCATCCAACCACCCTCACCCAATGTGGTGAACTTGAATCAGTTCTTAAAGCCTAACTTTTTGAATTCTGTTATTGTAGCTGGTGTGTCCTTTGATCAGAAAATGACAGAAGACCTGCATTAACTGTAGTCAAACTTATACAGTCAATAACTACTAAATTTTAATTCTCCACTGAAGTCAGAAATATGGCACATTCAAGCATTAGGGACAACATGGTCACATGTGCTGCATCTCATAGCCACAGGCAATGAGAACCAAGTCAAGAACCAAGGAGTTTGTGACAGGCCATCAGCTATGATAGTTGTGACAGCACACAGAGGTGGGGCCCCAAAACACATTACTATTAAAAGCAGAATGTGGTCTCTGTGAATTAGGCATACGTTCACACTGGGGAACTGTGTCACCAAGCACTCAAAAAACTGTGGAAGAACTCTTAACACTACTGCATACAAACGTAAAATAAGAATTTTACTGTCCATTTTAAGTGACCAGTTTTAAGAGCTACAGCCAGCATGACTGAAATGTGTACTGCTCCAGCATACCAAAGTGAGAACAACTGAGCCACAATAGACTACTGGGACTTGGGGTTCAAGCCTCTTCTGAGACGTGTCAACCCTAGCATGACAGTACCACCTACCTGTACAAACACAGAAATTGCATTGCCTCTATAGAAAAGCTCCCAGCTGTAGAACCTTGACGGTGCAGTAACATTCTGAATATTTCATTCTAATAATTAAGAGAAAAAACTGCTAATACCAATTCTGGAAATGTTTCAGTACTGTTCACGATATTATTTAACTAAGATGAAATGCTCTGGCATTATACATCATCCATATTACCAACAATGTCCATTCCCTGACAATCCAAAGCTCTAGCAATGCTCCAAAGCGGCTTATAATGGCACTGATAATTTCCACAAAATGACATGGAAAACCTATTTGCAATTCCAGTAACACTCTCCAACAAAGAGCATGTGGGAATGTGCTCCCTCATTTCAGGCGTGTCAGCTGTGCTTTAAATGAGAGTCAATGTTTCCATTCAAATCCCTTATTTTTCAAGAGGTTGCAGAGTCAGCCCTCAGGGAGAGAGAACTGATACTAGCAGTTTCAGGTGCTTTCATGCAATCTTGTATCTCAAAACCAGTCTTTTTTCTTTTTTCTAAAAAAAGTTTAAGCCATTAGCTCATAATATGGATGGCTGCCTTCTGGAATTGGGAGGGGAGAAAGGGGCACAAGACACTAAAATTACTTCTGAAAGAAGATATTTTGGAAAATAACCTCTAACACCTCCACAATGTCATTTTTTTCCAGCAAACAGTTCCTAAAGACCTAGAGCTAATCTCCCTTTGGTGGCCAATGTTGACAAGCTATAAAGTGAGTCTTGGCATTTTGTGTAACCTGGAAAAAAGACCTGGAAAACCATTTTACAGCCTCATCCTGGATTTAATGAATACTCATCTGATATATCAAACAATTACATTAGTATTAACTTTAAGATTCTGAGAAAGTTAGCAAAACAGTTTGAGGACAAAAGTAACCTTTATGATGTGTAGTCTGACATATATATATAACATAAGCCACACAATTCCAACCCTGAGTTTCTGCATCGGAAAAACTCCTTCTTGGAGCACTCAATGAGTTTTGGGGATTTCCTAAAACTTGCAGTACTGGTTTTCAGCAGTACAGGAGGTCTTAAAGTGGAGTGCTTGGCTCTGGTTTTTGCTGTTGAACATCTGACTTTTAATTACCTCTTTTACATAAAGATGGATGGTAGAAGCCAAAAGTGTCTGTATTCTCTTCTGCCTGCCAACGTTGTTGTCCAGGGCCATGAGCAGCTGACCAGGATTCAATAATATACCTGGCAGCCACTAAATCCTTCATGGCTGGGAATGCTGAGTGGGCATTCAAATAATACTTTGATGAGTTTCTCTGTCCTTTTATTAGTTTGTTTTGTTTTTGTTTTTTTTTAAATAATACCTCATTAGAAACCGGAATAGCATGATTTTTTTATATTTCTCAAAGACTGCCAAGAACATATAGGAGCCATTAACATCTAACACAAATGCATATAAAGAGTTATTAGTAGAAAGTAAATTTTATAGACACACTTCTATAATGTCAAGAAAGTAGCACAGGTATCTGTGTACTATCTCACTAGCCAACAACGATCCGACAAAAGAAGTGAAGCCAGGAATAATACACTAATCCAAACAACATATGAAATTCAAAGCTATCCATGTTCTGGACAAAATTACAATTTTCCAGTTAAACAGAAAACTAGGTACAAAAGTTTGTGTAGAACAACTGGAGAGAGAGTAAAGCATTAGATGGCAAACCAGATGTCTTGAGAAACAAGCCTTACAGAGTATTCAGTGAAAAGATTTCGTCACAGAGTTAGAGAAAACAATAGCCAGCAGTTCATATCTACCAGAAACAAAGAGCTGGGCATATTTGCAGTGTGCACTTTAGATGGCAACACTTGATATGATGGAGAATATAACTGGTGTGAGGAAACAAAAACAACACAAGAAATCTTACAAACACTAACAAGGAAAACAGAGCATTAACCTTCACCTTCACGCAGGAAAAGTAAGCAGCAGCAAATAACAGAAACGTCAGACTAGTTTCTGTCCTGCCCATCTTTACTGGCAGAGGACGAGTGAATGAACCCTAGTGACAGACAATCATCTACTTCTCTTAAGCTCATAGTTATGCAAGGTAACTGCGAAGGAAATATGAAAACCAACATTTAGTCACATAAAAAGCTTTTAAACTTCTCTTTTTTTTTTGATTCCTTCCATTGTGTCCCGTTTCTGGCATACAAGACCTACTCAGAATTTGTAACAATGTGTTTAACTCTGATACTTGTGTGGTTTCATATTTAGCATGCCCTTTCTTCTCAACCTATCTTTTACGTGCTCCTTATCTTCTGTTATCCATCAGCAGTTCTCATGTTCAGGACTTGATAAAAATAAGGAAAGGCTTTTTCATAGATGCCAAAAAGCTTTGGATACAGCCATGAGTACGTTGTTATGCCTTGTATCACTTTTTACAGCTCCCTTAACCGCAACAATAGCAACATTTTGCTAATAATTATAAGAGTGCCTTTGAATTCTCAAATCCTATAAGTGCTTTAAACAAACCATTTTTTTCCATTAAAGCCACTGAATTTGAAGGAAAAGGTTCAGGCTCTCTATACCATGTCTTGTTCGTTTCTTACCTTTTTTCTGTGATCTCATAGCAATTTCTGAGACAACCCATGAAGCACAGTGTAAGGTACCCCTCAGTTTTTTGTTTCATTGACAGTCATGAAACCAACTGGAATTAGTCAGAGACTTTTCTAACCTTTGAAAGGAAACATTTTGTAAAACACTACCACAACCATTGGTATGGGGCAAACACACAGACAGTGATCTCTTTACCCACTACAGTGGATAAAATACATTTTAATACTTGAATCTGCAAATATTAGAACATAAACAAGACTTGCTATGTTCTCATACGTTGTATTACATTTCACAGGAGATGTATATACAAGCTCCTGCTAAAGGAGAAACTGCACTTCATTGGTATTGACTTAATGAAGGAATTCTCACATTAATCTCTTAAGCTGTACTGCTCTTTAGAAAAACAGACTCTGTGGAAAAGAAAACCTCCATAAATCTCTTCAGCTCTCTCCAGAAAAATAGGCTTTTTGTAGCCCAGTGATTTTCTTTGCACCTTTTCTTGTGGAAACAATTAGCTTAGCAATTTTAAAGTATTAGATGGGCCCAGCTGCAGGCTCCTGGTATCTTTCCTATTACGTAGCAAGGTCCATATAGAAATAAACAAGGATCTAGTCTCATAGTACTACAATACATCAATGGGAAACACATAAGTGAGCTACTAATAAGGTTAGGTATTGAAGGAGCTTTCACTTACCTGAGGCTATCATAGTTTTTCAGCATTTTTGCCAGAATTGTTTCTAATTCAAGACTCTTCGTTAGCTCAAGGACAAAATACTGTGTTGCAACTCATCTGTCAAAATACTTGAAACTGGACTCAAACTGTCAGAGGCACATTTACCCCCTCAGATGAGCTGCATTAATTGGTCCTTCAATGATTTTCAAAAAATAAGTCTGAAGTCAGACCTATTGTTCTCACTTTTGCTTTGAGTGTAGTAACCAAACTTCAGACAGAAGTTCAGATTCAAAACTGTGGCCATGGTCAGCTGAGAAGTCTGTGTTGCCAACTATACTGATTCGTTCAACTGATTGTTTTGAAAGCTCATGATGGGCATGAAATCCTATTCCAGACAGCACGTACATTTTTCCAAAATGATCTTTAGCTTAATTTATACATTTCCCTTTTATTTAATCTCATGTACAATACAGTTATTATTAGGATTGATTTCTGTCCTATTATACTGAAAAAGTTAATTGCTTGGCTACATACATTGAAAATACTTTTGCTGTAATTGGGAAGAATATCAGTATCCAAATGATTACCAGTGTAGCAAACAATGATAATTACAATAACAGTAGTAAGGCCACCTGTATCTTACTTGTGTAATTTGAAAATTTAGTGAGGTTACTAGTCCAATATATAAATAATATGTCTGATCTAGAGCAAATAGAAATCTTTCACAGACCTGTTTTAGAGTTTTTACAGCATATTTAAACACCCTTCAAAACAAAGTCAAGGAAACATCTCTGCTCATTTGTGTAGGTAAAAAATAAAATTAAGAACAGTACCGTACAAAAATAAAAAGACTCAGTGGATAGCTGCCAACAATTTATATCCAAAAGCTCTTTGCCATCTAACTGTACAAAGTCAAGTGTTTAAGAATACTCCTTTCTAAAATCAAATAAATGAAACACTATCGCAAAACTTCATCTTATATTACATCACTTTGTGATGAGCTACTTTATAGATGGCAGTTTCACACAGTTGTGTATTCATGTAAATTATGATTCATAAGAAAAATTAAGCGCATAGCTGAATTTAAATGTGTCATTAGACCCTTTAAAGAAAAATAGTTGCAATCTTGTTTACTAACAAGAGTTGTTTACACAAGGTTGTGTAACTAAGCATCTTTGTGGGCTGGAATCATGTGATAGTTCCCAAAATTGTCTAGGCATAAGGACAGCAATATTTGATTAGAAGGGTAAAGTTAAAAGGTGCTCTTAAACAGCACTCACAACATCTACATGAACATTGTCATGCAATGCTGTAGATAAAGTAACAAATAAAATAAATAAAATACACTAAATAAAACTTGTAGGAAAAGATGTGCAGCTGTGCAATGTCTGGGTGCAACTTCGGAGGGTGTTTTGAATATTTGGCTCAGAATGTCTTGTTTTACTGGAGTTTATAGCTCAACCTCACAGTCATTTATGTATAGCTGCCTGTGTATTTAATTAAAAGTAATAAGCCAGATGCTTCAAGTTAAAGACAGTTTAAAAATCTATTCCAATACATAAATATAAATGCTGAGACAGTTTTTGGTCTTAGATGCTATGAGTATTAAACTATGAAAGTTTATTTACTTTACTAAATATAATCATACAAGATGAGAACTTCGAAATTTAATCTTTAAGTCATCTAAATATTTGCATGACAGCAAAATACAAAGAATTTAACTAAAAACAGTGGCAGCACAGTAGCAAGTGCAAATGCCAAACCTTTGGTCTCATTTGGTCTCATGAATAGCTTCTCAGAAATATTTGTATTTAAAAAATAAATATAAATAATGGGCCGTGTTCTCTGTTGCTCTCTCAGGAAGAGACAATGATTATTCTGAATTATCATGGCAAAGTCAGGCGAACATCTCCCTTAAATATTTAAGACCTTTTTCATTCAGATAGATCATTTACAGGATAGATTTACAGGACCTTTGGTGAAAAATTGTGCCAGGAAAATCAAGTCTTACAAGTTGTAAAAATTCCAACAGCTGCATGACATGACACTTGACAAATCTGACTCCCAGTCTTGTAAAATCCTGAACGACTAAGCAAACTACAAAGTAATCAGCACCATTGTTCCACAAAAACACCTCCCCCCAAAAAAAACCCAAAAAACCAAAACCCCCCAAAACCAAACCCCCCCCCAAAAAAAACAAAACCCCCAAAAAACCAAAACCCCCAAAAAACCAAAAGATACATTTTTCAGCTCAATCATTCTTTGATTCATACTAACTTTTCATCTGGTTTTCCAACAGCTTAGTGGAGTTACTCATGATTTACCAGCATAAAACTCTTTACTCATAAAAGAGCAACCAGATCCTTTCTGTCTAAAACATTCAGTAGGAATACTGGTTAGAAAAATATGTCTTCAGAAACTCTCTTTCATAGTAAGTAGCATGCAGCAATAGCATATGAGGAATACAGAATACTGACTTTAAGGGCTATATCCTGATAAATATATGTATTTATTTCATTCTAAAGCTCATCACCAGCACAGTTTAATTGTACAGAGAAAAGTTGTTTTAAGGTCGTTCACCATATCCCTTAGAGATATCTCTAAAAAGCCAGCATGTATAAGAACTTCCTTATACTTGTTTGCTACAAACCAAATTTTCAACTCATTTAATCAGAAACATTTAAGTGCAAGGGAGAACTTGAGACGTGGAGTTCTGCAAATCTCCATTAATTGTCACCTAGAACATATGAAAACTTCTCCTTGAAATCAAACCACTCAAGCAGACTGCAACTCTAGTAAGAAATTCATAACTTGTAAAGAAGAAAATGGAAGAGAGTGGGAATAGCATATCAAAGAGAAAGGAAGCCCACAGGATCTACATGAAAGAGTCTACAATTGCTGCATTTGTACTTGTGATTGCAGCAGAGGTCAGCATATCTGCATTGGTATTGTTGCTGTGAGCTTATGGAAAAAGTAATGATGTAACAAGAGAGACTTCAAAGTGGACTCAACTTCAAATTATATTCAAACTCTCCACAAGGCTTTTGCAGCCCATGATGAAATCTGTGCTGCTCTGTCCTCACTGACCAAAATACCAAGATCAAAGTTAGCAGGGATAGATTTAGCATGCTACCATTACTCCTCCAAATGCAATGCACGCAGACTCAGTGCCTTGAGTGGGTAAGCAGGAAGAATTATTTGCCATTCACTGGGACAGAGAATGTCCAAGGGAGTACTTTTGTACCCAGTTGAAGCAAAAGCCGTTGGCAAGAAGCTACTCCTTCTACTGCAATAATATCATTAACTTCCAAATATCATGAACCTGATCCCATTCTTTACTATGGAATCACAACGTACTTGGATTATAAAAAAAAAAGAAAAAAAACAGTGTGTACTCTTTCAGCAATAAAAAGAAAACATCATACAACCATTAATTGCCCTTCCAAAAAGACTCTGTGATTGGGCCAGAACCATTCATTCTCGCCTTGCACAGACTTGCAGTATGAGTGCTAGATGTCATTTTCCGCTGTCCTAAGTACATATTCAAAATAAAGCCAAAAGCCTCATTGACACGCTTAGCAGCTGCCTGGAAAATCTCAATATAAGATTTTGTATGAGATAACTTCCAAGTCTGTGGCAGGATGCTACCCTATGGCATACTGTCTCATAGCACAGCACAGTCTTCCAGGTCTTAGTCCCCCAATTCCCTCACGGTTCTTTGCATAGCTCGTACAACATATTTAAGACAATGAACTCTTTCCTAGGTCTATGTCTACTCATGGAATTCAAAAGGTTTTTAAAATTTCTCAGCATGTCCAAAAAGCATACTAGCATACAATGCAGTGACTGGCAGTCATCTCCATACACTACATACTACATCTCGCTAGCAAGAGATTACCAGGCTCAGATATTTATCAGCAGCAAGAGTTTCATGTAAATTAACTGTTGAGTATTTAATTTTGAGTTTTGGTGAATTCTACAGCCAGGGTTCAATGCTATACTATCACAGGTAGATTGCTAGCAATACTGGAGTTAGCTAACTCAAGACTAACTGAATACCATCTATGCAAGCAGCAATCACAGCAGTAGTAATACAGACATACTCATAGGGAGCTCACAGAGTGTGGCACAGAATTCAGTCTCCTCTTGTTCTTGAGGCTTCCTCCTTTGCTCATCATTTCTCTGTATTTCAACCTTCTCGACAGCACTTCTCTGCAGCATATTTATATGCACAAGCAATTTAACTATAAGCAAGGGTGTCCAAGTACAGCACACCTCTGACAGGACTTGTTTCTTCCTTTCTCAGTGAGGAACTCCCACTGCTTCCTGCTAAGACCTTTGCGATTCAGGTCTTACACTTCTTTTCAGTAGATAAGGCACTTTGTTCTGCTTTGTTTTTCTACCTCTATGATTGTACTTTTGAGAACTGCTTGAGAACTGTCCTAATCCAGCACACTGTATCAGTGGGAGAAATCAGAGCCTACCCTTTGCTCTGACTTAGAAATACATGGGTTCCCACTAAACTTCATTACTTTTTTTTTTTTTTGCACTACATTGTGTATAACTATTAATAGTATTCAACCTGTACAAAATCCTGTTGTTAAGATTTGTTCTGGCACCAGATGGAGCAAGCACGTAACTACACTTCTCACTCCCTTTCAATAGATGGTAGTCCATCACATTCAGCTGAAGTTCTCCCATGACCTACAGAATCCTTTGGAATATTCTAACTTGATCAGCTCATTTTATTCCTTTGAATTCCATCTTCCTCTCTGAATGCAATCTGTTACTAGACAGGTTTCTCTTCAGGTTTCCTACACAGGGATACCAGCCATTGTGCCCATGTTCACACTAAACTACAGCGTAAGAGACCTGTTTTTTCTCTTCAGTTTTGAGCTATTTGGTGTTGTAGCCTCAATCTATTTTTATCTATTTAAACCTCTACCATTAAACTGTGGGAATTTTTTGGTAAAGAACATTAAGAAGCTTAGGCATGGCATATCAGTTCAGCTGATACAGCCCAATGAAAAATAGTAGCTAAATGCAGAGGCCTCTCTAAAGCCAGTATAATTTTGCATTGCCATTAAACTACCTCTGTAGCTAGAGATATGAACAACAAAAGCCACCTACAAGAACAAAACAGAAGCTCTCAACTTATAATCAAAACCTATCTTGAACTCCCTCAGGAAATGAAGAAAGATACATCAAGGAAAAGAATTTTTACTCTACTTTGTCCCTTTTTTCTCTTATTGACTGGACATAGTTAAATTAAATGTAAACTCATTAAAAAAAGATACATAAGACACAACAAATATTCTTGGAGGGCTCATTGTAATCACCATGGTCTTGCTGCAGTCTCTGGTGCCTGAGCAAGAACTCAGGCCAAAAATATCATGTACAGAAAAACATTGCAATGCTGTGATTTCATGCCTAGTGTTACCTTACGGTTTAAGTAGCTCCCTTGGCTCTTACACTTGCAGCAATTAGAATTTCCAGACAGCTCAGTGGCAGATATTCTAGGTGCTCTCTATATTGTAGCACTAACTGGCAGATGGCAGTCAATTCTTACCATAAATGAATTCACTGGTATAGCACATGGCTGCAAACCTAAAGACTTTTTTAAAGCTTTCAAAGCTTTCATTCTGCGTTTTAGAGTTACATAGCGACAACAGCCAGCTGTGTGATGCAAGTCTCAATTTTTATCATGGGCTAAGACTTAGAGTAGAATATGCAGGTCCTCATGTTGCTGTTTCTGGATCTCATGAATATACTTCTACGCTTTTCTTCTCATGCTGGTCTTTTCAGCCAATAAGGTTATTTAAAGATAGCAGAATACTATCTACTGAAGAACAAATATGTGCACGATCAGAAGAATGGAGCATCGGACAAAGAAGAGGGATTGCCTGCCATATGTTATTGATTTATTGGTCTAGTTGCCTAAAGTTGGAATTTTATCAGGATTGTATCCTACATCAGAGAGATGATATACTTTTCCATTACCAGGAAGGTATTTAATATATCCAGATGACAAAGGTTAAACTATACATATGTCAACTTTGACAGCTTCCCTTCTTCTTATGACCTGAAGTCCATGAGGACTGCAAGTAATTAGCACTCTAGAAAAGTCAGAGCTCTGGGCCTTCAGGGGATTTTTCAGGTCGTTTCTGTGAGCAGATACTCATTTTGGAGTTTTAAGTTACACTGTGGCATTATTATACATTGCTGCAGTAGATATCCTTCTTCCTGGCCCACTATTAAAAATTTGCTAATGTAAATTCTGCTATTACAATTAACTATATATTCCAACTCCGTGCTTGTCTGTGCAACAGTTAGCTGGGCAAGCAAGGATCTGAATGCATTTTAAACATACAGTTAACTGTTCTTTGCAGATGTATAAGGACTTCCTATTTCTGACTCTTGTTGGTTGCAACCTCTAAGCTACTCTTCTTAACTTCAACACCCATCTATAATGAACACATCTGATTTACAAACAACATTCAAATACATTTAAAAATAAATATTGCAGGACAAAATCAGACAATGACGGGGGAAAGAGGGGTGAAGGTACAACTTAGTAAACAAAATTGCAAATAGCTGCAGTCAAAGCCTGACAGCTTACCAGGCACTTTATTAAACTGCAATGCACTACTTTACAGTGCTGCTTTTAAAATATGTTAACACTATATCACAGTTCCCAGCAGCATAAAGTCTTTCCAGAAAACGTGTCATCACTGTATGCAGCATATTTTATAGCCAGTATAATTTCATTTGATTATATACAATAATATTTTCCTGAAATTCTAGGAAGTCTCCCCACAAAAGATAAGACCATATTTTAATCAGTTGGCACAAAGTCTAACCACCATACTGCAGAAAATAAAGCCTTTATTACACCAAAATGTCCTCAGTTTCATTTTGCCTCTGTGGAAGAGGTTGTGAATAAAACCTGCAAGAATCTCATTCAAGTATTTTGTAGCACAAAACCTTTCAGCTGTGAAGTTATTTAATTCCAAGACTGATCTCTACAGTTTAACCATTCTTGACAGAAGCTGAATAAACTCAGAGTCCTGCGCATTGAACTACTATCACAAGAAAAATTGAAAATTATGCTAACAAAGCCAGAAATATATGTCATTTGTTTCATATGTCCACAAGCATTCTGAAAAGACGAGCTGCACACCTCTAAGTACAACAACATAATTTTCCTTTTCTTACCAGGCTTGGATTTCTGCTTTGCAGTCTGCCCGTGACTGGGAAACGCTGTTGCGGAGCCTGGTATAACCATTCTTTCCTCTAAATCAGACTCTGGGATTGTAGTACAGCCACCTAGTTGAAAATGGAAGAACCTTAATGTGGTGTTTATGTAACAAAACAAATTCACTCGTGCATAATTAAGGAAAAGAGGTGATAAATTAGCTGACAGGAACATATAAAACTGAAATAGGCTTTACTTTCACTTCACAGAAATGTTAGTTAAAGAAAACTATTACCATTGTTTAGAAGGCTGATTATGCCTTAATGACTCCTCTCTACTACTTACCCTCGTTTGAAAAAAGTTTGAATGTATTAAGACCACAGAATATGCAAAACTGGTTCCACGTAAAAGATGGAAAGAATGTGATTTGTGTTAAAGATCAGATTACTGGGAGCTAGTTTTGTAATAAAAATAATTAAGTGTGAATGAAAGAACTTTACAAAGTCAACAAACCTCATGAAGACTATTAGCTTGCCACAGAGAATGACATGATGGTATGTTTTGGATGGGCTATTAAATACAGTATTTTTATTGCTTAGTAGTAGAGATATGGAAACACAGGGACACTTTCACTGTCCAATAACACACTCACTAGTAATGCCTTACTCTAGTGATTTTAGGATGCACAGCATAATAGATTCTTTGTGTTTTGCAGTATTGCTTTCTGAGTAGTTAAAGAACACAATGATTTATAGGTTTCTCTTCAAACATGTTAAATGCCTATGTTTAAAATATGAAGAGAGGGATAATCTAGTAGTAGTATCATCTGAAGATAGCTGCAGCAACTTGCAGTGGAATAGTTTGATGTAAATTTATTTCAAAACAGCTGTGATCAGGACATTGGAGGACATGTCACTATTCCACAGCAAAAACATGGCCCTACAATAAGTGCATTGCCAGCAATATAACACACAGCTGAGCTGCATCTCTTTCTCACAGCCCTCCCTGGATCCACTAGCAAGCAAGCAAATCCATGTATTTATGTATTGTGCTCTGAAAGCACGTGTTTATAAACAGCTCATCAACTCCCAATGGAGCACACAGACTTTTCACCTTTATGTCACAATTTTTCCATTTTGAAACGAAGTGTTCTACTCCAGGCTCCATAACCAGTGTATTCAATTTGCAGCAACACAGGCTATTCTCTCCTTACAAACTAAATGAGTAAAACAGTTAAAAAGAAGGTGCATTTCCAAGTAGGAGAGCTGCAGCTTCCCCAGCAGTTTCAGAAGCACTGGCAAAGCAATGCACAATGTCCTGCAGAAATGTACCACGCTGTCTAGCTAGGGTAAAGCACAGCAGCTCCAGTGAATCCTGTGAAAACTCTCATTCCTACCAGATAAAGAACTGATACAGCATCCTTTGTTCCTAAGACACAAGCTACTATATTCCAGATACACCCTGACAGAAAGTATAAAATGCATCACGTGTTTTCTGTTTGATTTAGAGCAAGCCATTTTTTTCCATTAGAAAGGAAGGTTAGGAGTGAATATGTCAGCAATGTGCAGACTTATGACCCATGACAGCTTCAGATATTTAGGATACCTGCTATGAAACTGAAGGAGAAAATGGGAAATTAGAAAAATGTCTTCATGATAAATTACTGTAACACTGGGGCAATGTCTGACATTGCATTAAATATAAATGTACCTACACCCTAAATTACAGTAAGTATCAGTAAACTAATATTTCTGTTCCCATTTGCAAATTGTAAGATGTATACTATGAGATTTGATGAAATGGAAACCACTGCTTTAAAAGTCAATTTAGACCTTTTTCATTCTTATTCCTCAGATAAAATCTACCCTAATAAACAGTAATCTGTAAATACAGGATACAAAATCAAGGTTTCTTGCACAAAAAAATGATTAAGAATGGCATCATGCATTTTAAAAGGTCTTATAACATTTTCTAACAGCATGAGTGATAACTCACCAACTCAATTAGCATCTATTGAACTTCTACATAGAAATAAAAGAACTTTTACAACGTTCATTCTAAAACCCGAAATTCAGTAACTTACATAGCCTTGAGAATTGATGGCTTTTGATGCCAAAATATTTCATTCGTCATCAACGCTGACAGTAACTGAATAGGAGTCGGAAAAGGTCTATTTGCCCTTAGGTACAACACACTACTTGCGGAAAGGGAGCAAGACTTCCTGCTCTTGATTTTGATGTGAGAGATTTGTTAAGATTTACTTGTCATCTGATACTATCAGAAGTTATAAAAATTAAAAGCAAAATTCACTTCTTCCATAACTTTATTTTCTTGACAGAGAATAGTGAGGACTGAAATGTTACCAGTGATAGACTATTTCACATAAAAAGAAAATGTAGACAGAATACACAGAGCAATAGTATCAGCATCAGTATTAAGAGTAGTAATTATTTCATACTTCTGCAAGGATACTAATAACTGTTCCCCCTGAACTGTTTTTTAAATATTGTTGTTTCATAAAGGCATTTCATGTGCTGAGAGCATTGTTCTCAGTGGGGCAGGGTTTCACCAGGACTCTCTTTAGCAAGCATTTAAAATTCTTATGCACCTGGAATCCTAAAAGAAATCACAGCAGCAGAATAATTCATAATCATTCATAATTAAGTGAATGGTACAAATCAGAAAAGTGAAATATGTAAGGAGAAAGGAGGAAAAGAGAGGCAGGAATAGTAGTATATAAATTTACACACTGGAAATGATCCAAGTTGAGAAGTTCTCCAGATGTCAGTCTGTAAACAGTGCTTCATAAAATGAATTTCCCCATTAATTGTTGGCAGGAATAACATCTAGAATATGTTATTACATTTGACCCACTCTTTCCCTCTTTTCTGTGTAGCTAAATTCTTGCTTGACATCACAGATCTTTTATCAGTTGTGATAAATCCAAGAAAGCAAGCTTTGGTCAGCAAAACTGTTTGATAGGGTACAACACGCATAAAATTACACTCAAGCTAATTGTGAACTTTGTTCACCAAAGGAAATGAGACTGCTCTTGTTTATTTTCACTACATCTGTTTTTGTAACACATTTGGTTCTTAAGTTGGAAAAAGACACCCACACCCAAAGGAAACATAAACATGTAATACATATTGAACAAAAATTAAGTACTGACAGTTTTCCTACAGGTTGCTATCACCATGTTTTTAGATGTTTTAACATGGCTCTAGAAGTTGAAAAACAGGAAAACAAAAGCAGTACGCATCTAAAAAATGAAAAGGCACTTTCAGGGAAAGACTGTTTGGGTTTCCTCTTTCTCTTCCACTCAATCACAATCTAAACTATGCATAAAGTTTCCATTTTCCTCTGAAACTAACTCTTACAAGAGTCTACAGAAAGAAGAAAAAAAAAGCTTCCTCAGCAGTCTTTGGCAGCAAGAGTCAAAATGTGAGCAAGAAGCTCTCTAAATAGCGGGTTTTGTCATCCATGTGTATACCATTATATAATGGGGATAATCTAAACAGCAAAATTATTTCACAGAGATTCCAAAACTGTATGCAAAACCATGTTCAGTTGGGTTTTCTGTGCTGTCCATAATTTTTAGGGAAGTGTATACTAAAAATGCAGTCTAAGGCATTACAGATTATTCTCTCTAAAACAGAGTTCATCAATTACTTCTACTGATTCTTCTAGCTACATTTATTTTGATCCACCCATCAGAAAGTAGCTTGCCTGTTGAAGTAAACACTGCATGCAGGATTTGTAGAGAGATATTGCTATTGCTGCTTTCTAGAAGGAATATAAGCTAATAAAAGAAGAAGAAAACAATACATATTTGAGTGTATGATAAGGTCCAGGGAACATTTATTCACATACCGGGTCTGGATTAGAGTCTGTCATTTGAATAGGCACATTCCAAGAATGCAAGCATATTTTCATTGCAGAATGTAAGGAGAAAGAAAGGAGAGAGAAGAGTGTGGGGTGGGGAGGGGGGGCAAGAGAGGAGACAGAGAAAAGAGAGCCAAGAGAAAGAGAGAGGCAGAAAGGAGAGAGAGAAGAGACGGGGAGAGAGAAAAGACAGAGAAAAAGAAGGATTTTTTTCCTAAATGGGCGTCTTATAATGAACATGGTTACAATTCACAGCAGAAAACAGTCCGAGTTTAGTTCAGATATTCACTAGCAAAATGTGGAGTTGCTAATTAATCAGTTAGAGATTTCAGAACATAGCACTTAAGTCTAATAGTGTGGCTACAATTGTGCAGTCACAAAATTCTGTTATTTTGTGCCTGATTTGACATAACCAAATTCAATGAAATGATGGAAAATATTTCTGTATTACATTCCATTGCAATAATAAATTAATGAAAAATCATACCAACTGAACATGCAGTCCAAGGTCATTGAAGATCACCAAAACGTATTTTTAATGGGAATACACAGAGACATACCAGACTGTTGTTCTGCTTTACTCTTGCTTTACTGAAATGTTTCTTAACAAAACTGCCAGTTCATACGTTCCACAGCTTATCCTATAATAAAGTTGCCACTATTTGCATTGAGAGCTATGCAGAGATAATTTGTACCAATTGTGTGGCTTCTGTTTGAGCTTGTAGCCCATTCAAATGTTTTGAACGTGCCTGAATTCATAAAATCTTGACTTATGAAGTTCAGGGTACTTTGGCAGTATAACCTCTTTATGGGAGCAACTATGCTGTTTAAACCGTCAAATTGTCTTGGCCATTCTTCCAGGATGAGGTTCAGTGCATGTGGTATGCAAGTCATACGAATGGCATTGGGAAACACAGTGCTGAGAACAGATATAACAGCTGTTTTCATTAAAGAAGCATTATTGGACAATCAGCCAAGAACACAATAAAAATCAACATTCAGTAGTACCCTTACTAACACAGGACTGAGAATGTAATAACATTAAACTATATAATGCCAATCAATATCTACCCAAAGTCATTTGTTACTCGCTATGAACAAAGGATGAATCATGACAGTGGTGCTTCAACCACCTAAGTGTACTGTTCCATCCAACAACCTATTCACCTGATGAGCACGGACTGGCTGAAAAACATGTTCCGTGTTCTGGTATGTGTTGGGAGAGGTAATTGTTACTGAGTTTTGTAGTGCTTGGAGGACTTCCATCTGCCTTTATGTAACAGCATAAAAAAAAAAAAAATCAGCTTATAACAAGAACTTTTCAAGGGGAATATCAACTCTTGACAAACACCATATCCACAAAAATCATTGTATTTTTCAAAGTACACTGCCTCACATAACATCTGGTGGTTTTTTATTGACTGGGTCTCACATCCTCTTCCCCATATTCAGTGTACCATTAAGTGTAGCTTTCATTTAGCAAAACTAGAAGATGTTTTCTTTCAAAATGCTTAAATACAGCAGTAGCAGAAGTTATAGAATATACTGTCATCAGCATATTTTCAGGACAACATTCTTCATTCAGTAACACACTCAATTTCATGCTACCCTTCTGGGGAGCAAGAGGAATATGCCAGGGTTTGTCATTATTAGTTTTGGTTTACATATGTAAATTCATTTTGTGCACATAAATATACGCATATATGTGTTAGGATATATATGTGAAATATATGAAGAATTTTATACTAAATATTTTGTTTTCAGTAAGACATTCTTCCAGTTCTGAAGAGCTTGTATTTATTGCATTGTTTCAGTAATGCATAGTGGTAAAGAGGCTACTAGATCTTTAGACTTTGTTACTAATTTACATCAAAAACTTAAATCGCTAATGCTCCCTTTGATAAACACTTCCCTAATTATTTTTTCTAAAAGTGTATTCAAATGAATTTCTACCATCAGTTCTGGTTTCCATCTGCCAGCACACCCCAAGAGAATACCTGAAAGTCAATGTTCACAGCAGCTGGGATCTCTGAAGCACACTTGTCAAAAAAATGTTCACAATATTGTCTTTATGTAGTATCTAACCTTTCTTCAGTGTACATTGAAAGGAGACAGACTAAAATTGACTGTTGTAACCTCGATACCAAATCCTCCTGGTATTCATCATTCTAAAAAGTTTAGAGAAATGTTTTGCTCCTATACCCATTTAAAACGCTTGTATTTCCTGGAGCAAATATATGAAGCATTCTTCAAGCTGAAGATGCAAGCATGCAGACACGTATATAGACACTATATATTTGTATGTATACACACACAAATTTTGGACTTACTAGTGATGAAAGAACAAGTCCTCATTCCTGGCAGTCAGAAGTTGAAGAGATAGTAAATGTTTGTAGCATGGTTTACAGATTTGTAACCTGTGAGTTACAAAAGTGTTCTGTCACACAACCATACTGCAAGACTTTCAAGGTGAGCATTCTTTGACTGGTTCAGAGGAACAGACAACTATTTACCTTCAACTATTTACCTACAAACTATTTACCTTTGCCCAGATTGGTTGTAGAGTCTCCTTTTCTGCTGATATTCAAACCCACCTGGACACGATCCTGTGCAACCTGCTCTAGGTGAACGTGCTTTAGCAGGGGGGTTGGGCTAGACGATCTCCCTTCCAACCCCAACCATTCTGTGATTCTGTGATTCAAGGAGACTGACCTAAACACTGTTTACAAGCTCTTAACAACAAGAGGAAGCTCAGTAAGGCAGGTTAGTGAAAACAGAATTTTTGTCCCAGTTGTGAACATGAAATAACAGATACGCAAATTTGCTGTATGAAGCCCTGTTATGCAGGGTCTTTTGGATGTTTGAGACAGCCTTGATGGAGCAGTAGTCATTCAGACAGAAACAGTTCATGAGGGCCTTATTCCTAAACCAGATCAGAAACTGAATGAAATCAAAGAAAAAGCATTTGAGATGTATGCTAATGCATGATTTTGCGCAAGTGAATACAGGGACAAAAACTACTGACATCAGATGCAATATCAGATACACCATGGATAACAGAAGACAGTGCACTAGTAAGAGGGATTCAAATGTAGGTGCTGAAATATATATGTTGCTCAGAAAGGCAAAATTAAAGTGGTAGAGGAATACTTCACAGCACTATTGTGATGGGCTACTGAAAGAGTAGTGTACAGAATCGGTCAATTTGGAAAACGATTATAAAGTAGTTTAAGACACAAAATGTCAAATTTTAGCTACAAAATACCAAGACCAGATTTCAATAGCAATTGCAGTTGCTTTAGTATTATGAGAGGAATTAATATTATCAGAAATGGTGTTGGTATGGAAATGAAAGAAGATAGAAAACCCACAGAAAAAATCACAGGATGATAAAAGAAAAAGGCTCCAGCATGACAACCAGGAAAAAAGTGAACGCAATTGTGAAATCCACCTGACAATGTTCCAAATAAAGATCAAGAAAGCAGTAATACTATTGAACAAGGCACTGGTAAGACGTCTGGAATAGTGTGTTCAATTCTTGTTACCACGTTCATGACAGATTAAATAAACCTGGAAAAATTCAGCTGAAGGTTACTAAGATCATATAGGAATCACTTACCTTATTGACACATGAGCAGATGACCAGTCTTGTTTAGCTAAGAGGACTGAAAATGGAACAGACTGATCTTACCAATAATGCAATTAGACCAGAAATCCTTAGTGTCTGGCAAAATTTAAAAGACACTCTTAGAACAAGAAGGAATTGATCATAGGGAATTGATCATAGGGAGCTTTTGCAGGGACTCAGGGAAAAAAGGAGAGTCTACCACCTTTGGAAGAAGGGGCGGGCAACTCAAGAGGAGTACAGGGATCTTGTTAGGTCATGCAGGGAGGAAATTAGAAAGGCAAAAGCCCAGCTAGAACTCAATCTGGCCAATGCTGTAAAAGATAATAAAAAATGCTTTTACAAGTACATTAGCAATAAAAGGAGAGCCAAGGAGGATCTCCATCCTTTGCTGGATGTGGGGGGGAACATTGTCACCGAGGACAAGGAGAAGGCTGAGGTACTTAACGCCTTCTTTGCCTCTGTCTTTAATAGCCAGACCGGTCATCCCCGGGGTACTCAGGCCCCTGAGCTAGAGGATAGTGATGGGGACCAGAATGGAGCCCTCATAGTCCAGGAGGAAGCAGTTAACGACCTGCTATGCCACCTGGATGCTCACAACTCTATGGGGCCAGATGGGATCCACCCAAGAGTATTGAGGGGGCTGGAGAGGAGCTTGCCAAGCCACTTTCCATCATCTATCAGCAGTCCTGGTTAACAGGGGAGGTCCCTGATGACTGGAGGCTTGCCAACGTGACGCCCATCTACAAGAAGGGCCGGAAGGAGGACCCGGGGAACTACAGGCCTGTCAGCCTGACCTCAGTGCCAGGCAAGATTATGGAGAGGTTCATATTGAGTGAACTCAACAGACAAGTGCAGGTCAACCAGGGGATCAGGCCCAGCCAGCATGGGTTCATGAAAGGCAGGTCCTGCTTGACCAACCTGATCTCCTTCTATGACCTGGTGACCCGCCTGGTAGATGATGGAAAGGCTGTGGATGTCATTTACCTGGACTTTAGCAAAGCTTTTGACACCGTCTCCCACAATATTCTCCTTGGGAAGCTGGCAGCTCATGGCTTGGATGGGCGTAGTCTTCGCTGGGTAAAAAACTGGTCGGGTGGCCGAGCCCAGAGAGTAGTGGTGAATGGAGTTAAGTCCAGTTGGCGGCCGGTCACGAGCAGTGTTCCCCAGGGCTCTGTTTTGGGGCCACTCTTGTTTAATATCTTTATCAACAATCCGGATGAGGGGATTGAGTGCACCCTGAGTAAGTTTGCAGATGACACCAAACTGGGTGGGAGTGTCGATCTGCTGGAGGGTAGGATGGCCCTGCAGAGGGACCTGGACAGGCTGGACCGATGGGCCGAGGCCAACTGCATGAAGTTTAACATGGCCAAGTGCCGGGTCCTGCACTTCGGGCACAACAACCCCATGCAGCGCTACAGGCTTGGAGAAGAGTGGCTGGAAAGCTGCCTGGCCAAAAAGGATCTGGGGGTGTTGGTAGACAGCTGGCTGAACATGAGCCAGCAGTGTGCCCAGGTGGCCAAGAAGGCCAACAGCATCCTGGCCTGTATCAGGAATAGTGTGGCCAGCAGGAGCAGGGAGGTGATTGTCACCCTGTACTCGGCGCTGGTGAGGCCGCACCTGGAATACTGTGTCCAGTTTTGGGCGCCTCACTACAAGAAAGACATTGAGGTGCTGGAGCGTGTCCAGAGGAGGGCAACAAAGCTGGTGAAGGGTCTGGAGCACAGGCCTTATGAGGAGCGGCTGAGGGAACTGGGGTTGTTTAGTCTGGAGAAGAGGAGGCTGAGGGGAGACCTTATCGCTCTCTACAACTACCTGAAAGGAGGTTGTAGTGAGGTGGGTGTTGGTCTCTTCTCCCAAGTAGTTAGCGATAGGACGAGAGGAAATGGGCTCAAGCTGCGCCAGGGGAGGTTTAGGTTGGATATTAGGAAAAATTTCTTCATGGAAAGGGTGGTCAAGCATTGGAACACGCTGCCCAGAGAGGTGGTGGAGTCCCCATCCCTGGAAGTGTTCAAAAAACGGGTAGATGTGGCACTTCGGGACATGGTTTAGTCTAGTCTACCCTTGATTGGTTTAGAGTGGACTTGGTAGTGCAGGTTAATGGTTGGACTGGATGATCTTAAAGGTCTTTTCCAACCTAAACGATTCTATGATTCTATGATCATAAATTAATTTTTACTTGAAATCAGGTTTCTGACTACCAAGAGAGGAAGGGCTTTGAACAACCCCTGAACAGAAACTGTGGAGGTAAACAATTGTATTTATGAATGGGATTAAATTACCTTATTCTAACACAGAGATAGAGTTTCTGAACCAGGAATTTCTTTTCTTCCTTTCCCACTCCAAATAGAAGATACAGGGAATACAGGACAAAACAGATGTAGATTTATCTGTTAGTATTCTGAAATTATCTGATTATCTAAGTATGAGTAGTTATCTGATCATTAGGACATTAATGAATTACTATTCTCTATTTACCTAACATCATTTTCACAGCATTCAAAGTAAACATGAGACACCACAAAAAACAGCCTACCTGGCTACCAGCTGTAGGAAGTAAACCATCAGTTCACAATGGAAAATAAAAAATGTAAAGATTCTGGGACCAAAGTATCATTGAAAATATTTCATTAAAAAAACCAGCAGTGATATTGTAAACACTTGAAAACTCTAGTTCTGACAATTCTGGCTCCCAAAAGTATCTGGCAAGCAAACTTACTAAATTTACATTTGGAGAGACACTGGACTATAAAATATAAAATGCCAAGTGCTGAAATTTAATACAAGTAATCCGACATTGTATTTTGAAAAGAGTAATGAATTAGCCTCTGTTCTTCTGTATCTCCAGATACTACTTGGAAATAAGCAACTCTATGAAATACACATGGATACAAGCATCCTCTTTTAACATTATTGAAATAAACCCAATAAACATCTATCTGGTGCCTTTCCAAGATAAACAGCATATAGATCCTTTGGGCACTAGAAGTCTAGGAAATCAAAGTATTTGTAAGAGAATTCTCTTTTTTATAACACAGTAGTTCCCTTCCACACTTGAAATGCAACCTTTGCTGAAAATACTTGCTTTTCTGTTAATTATATCAAAGATAGCACATTGTTTTCACGTATTGTAAATTTCTACTTTCTCAATTGTACCCAAATACCAGATTTGTCCATAACATGTAAAAACTGGGTACCACTGTATTTTTTTAGTTTAAAACAATGCCACTTTTACTTAATGACCAACTATGACTTTTATTAATTGTACTAGGAGCTAAGAACAAAACAAATTATAACAACCTATCTCTGCTCCAATACTGCAATAAGAAACATACATTACTTATATTTACTTTAATCCCACTAGTATTTATTACTTCATTTGCTATATACTCCACTGACTAAATAAATCTGAGTATTATCTTCTGTTAGCTCAACCTTCTACAACATTAAAATCTCTGCGATTGATTTTAGGAGGAATCAAAAAAAGGCAACTTTGGCTCCATTTAGTATCACAATGCCATTCAATTAATCTAGTTTATTTGGAGGAAATGAGCACAGAACTGTACATAATACTTCAAAGTTACATCTTATCCTGCAGACAGAATTTTTCCCTTTGTTTAGAAGAACTTCCTCTTCAGCAAATTTTACTCTACAAACTGCATAGAATTTCATTATTTCACCAGTACAACACCTATATCTGTGTAAATCATTCAATTTTACTAACTTCGATAGCGTTCAAATGTTATGAAAATGATACAACTGAAAGATGAAAGAGATGTTCCATTACTGGGGTTACTTTGGACTTTTCTCCTTCTTTAAGAATGAAGGACTTAATTCACAGAAGCAAACATTTTGTATAGTGTCTTCTGCAAGTATTTTCAGAAGTAGCCAGGCGATTGGTGTGCTTTCACGTGATAAACCTTAGAGAGAACCGACTTTACAAAACTGCCAAGTACCTTTCTACCAAAGAAGATCTGAGAAACCACACTCTCAAAAACCTCTAATAACTCAGGAGAACATTGGCACTGGACTTTTCAGAGAGGAGGGAGAGACTCAATTTGGCTAATGTCATCAAATGTATTACATCCACTCGAAGATAATGGATATTTAGGGAGAACTGTGTTCAAATCCAACCTACTTTGTTTGCTAAAAAGCAAGGTCTGTTTTTACAATAAAATGCTATGAAGGTACAGGATTAACTGTTCTGTTTCATCTTATTTAAAAGCTGACATTGCTGCTACTGTCCAAGATGATAAAGTGACAGAGCAACTAGAATACAGAGATGCTCTCAGTCCGCTACTTTTATGCCTTATGCTTACTTAATTCTCTCAATCAGCTATCTAGTTTTTAAGGATCATCTTGTAGCCTGACTGGGCCAAGGGGTTACTCATTTTAAAAAAACCTATTTTTGCAACTGTGACTGGATACCCTGAAATCTGCTAAGGTAGAAAGTGAAAGTTGTATGACAAGAGTAGCCCCTACTTCCCTTCCTCTCCAAATCATATTTTTCTTGGTTGTGTACAACATTAGCACATGCTAAAGAAAATCTATGTCAAATTAAACATAAATGTTGTAATGCATCGCTTAAACAAAATGTAATTTAGAAATGTCTACCTCATCTGCAAGGAAGCTATACAAGCAATCTAAAGACTAAAGGATCAAATACGCTATTCAAAATACAACTAAAAGTATTAGATAAATACCCTGAAACTGGAGAGAAAAATGAATTGAAACAACAGAATTTTACAGATTGCTTTGCACAATCACACCAATCAAGAAAAAAAGAGAGGAAACAAATTTAGAGCTGCTTTATACCGATCTGTATACTATTATTCTGTGTCTGCATACCTCATTTTTAAAAGTGAAAGTATTTCTTTCTCCTCTAGTGATAAAACTCAATCTTAAGCTGCAGCTTCACAACTATTTTAAGCCAGTCATGTGAGCCAGTAAAATAAGCAGCTCATTCTATCATCATTTTTTTTGGTCCCCATTATCTCCTCTATGCTGGCACAAAGGTACACCTGGAGTTGAGCGATACATCAGCTCTAGAAACTCATCTAGCTGAAAACACAACAGTAAAATACACAAAGGCTAATCATGAGAACCATGAAATAATTTGTTGCAAGGTACCTATGGAGGTTGCTTAATCCAACCTCCTAATCAGAGCAGGTCCAGCTAGATCAGGTTGCTCTGGGACTTATCAAAAGGAGTTCCAAGCATCTCCAAAAGAGAGATTCCGCCACCTCTCTGGGCAACCTGTTCCAGTATTTGACACAGAAAAATGAATTTTACTGTGTTATATGTCACACAAATTGCCAGTGTTCTGACTTACCGCCACTTCCTGTCCTACTATCATCAGGCACCTTCAAAAAGTGTGAGGCCGCATCTAAGCCTTCTTTTAACAAGACCTCCATTCTTAAACATGAAAACAGGTCAAAAATAACTCCAGTTATGCAACACAAGTGTATACAGAGGAGAAGGCATTCCATTCCACATAAGTGCAGGTCTTCAATACTTCTGCAATAACTACAACACAGTTTACATTATATGGCACGTCTAAAGAACAACAGAGTTTTCCTATACTTGGCTTTTGAACTGGTGAGAAAGCTGGTGATGCAGGACTTGGTGAAAGAAATGTCTTCCAGTGGATGTGGTAGCCAAAAAAAGCTCTTGGACATGCAGCAAGAAGAGGGCAGGCCTGACCAAAGAGTCTTTGAGAGCATTTCACAACATCAAAATGAAGTAATGATGTGAAGTAATGGAAGTGTCAAAAAAATGGGTATTTTTCTCATTTATCTTGGGGACTAAAATCACAGGCTTGTTTTGTACCACTGCATTCTGGCCTTCGTTGAGTGTAATCAAAACATCTCTTATCGTCAGTAATCTCCTCTAATATATACATGCTTCATAACATAGCACTTTATGCACAGGAAAAAACAGCAACGTGACTTGGGTCTCAGTTTCAATGTTCTCCCTATGATCCACAATAGAAATCATAAATGAGATCTTATGCATAAGAACCTGTCACAAAGACAGATTTTGTCACACAATTTGAACTTAGTATTTACTACCTACAGTATCTACACCCTACAGAATTTCTGAAGGCTTTCTATATTTGATTAACAAAACATCTGATCCTCTATGTGCCTCAAATATGCTATTTTCCCTACAGTGTAGTACGGAAAGATGAACCTTTCCTTAACTGTGGGGCTGAACATTTTGGACTTCCTATATAGCACACATTTTTTCTCATTTATAGTGATATTAATCTTTAGGGTTTTTCCCAAGGAGAATTCAGTGACAGATTTATCAATATAGAGGCTTTTCAGCAACAAGCTAGGCTTGTTTACAAAAGCCATAAACAATCCAGTTAGTAATTAGAGCTTCAAACTATAATAAAGAATTTCGCAAGGTCTAAAACATGTTTTTGTAGTTTATAACTACTCTGAATAACATTACACCCATGTGTGGTGGGTTGACCCTGGCTGGATGCCAGGTGCCCACCAAAGCCACTCTCTCACTCCCCTCCTCAGCTGGACAGGGGAGAGAAAATATAATGAAAAACTCATGAGTCAAGATAAGGACAGGGAGAGATCATTCACCAATTACCATCACAGGCAAAACAGACTCAATTTGGGGAAGTTCGCTTAGTTTATTGCCAATCAAATCAGAGTAGGGTAATGAGAAATAAAACCAAACCTTAAAACATCTTCCCCCACCCCTCCCTTCTTCCTGGGCTCAACTTCACTCCCGATTTCTCTACCTCCTCCCCGCCAGTGGCACAGGGGGACAGGAATGGCGGCTGTGGTCAGTTCATCACACGTTCCTTCTGCCTCACACTCTTCCCCTGCTCCAGTGTGGGGTCCCTCCCACAGGAGACAGTCCTCCACAAACTTCTGCAACATGAGTCCTTCCCATGGGCTACAGTTCTTTCACAAACTGCTCCAGCATGGGTCCTTCCCATGGGGTGCAGTCCTTCAGGAGCAGACTCCTCTAGTGTGGGTCCACCACAGGGTCATGAGTTCTGCCAGCAAACCTGCTCCAGCGTGGGCTCCTCTCTCTCCATAGGTCCACAGGTCCTGCCAGGAGCCTGCTCCAGTGCCGGCTTCCCACATGGTCACAGCCTCCTTCAGGCATCCACCTGCTCTGGCGTGGGGTCCTCCATGGGCTGCAGGTGGATATCTGCTCCACCATGGGCCTCCATGGGCTGCAGGGGCACAGCTGCCTCACCATGGTCTTCACCAGGGGCTGCAGGGGAATCTCTGCTCCAGTGCCTGCAGCACCTCCTCCCCCTCCTTCTTCACTGACCTTGGTGTCTGCAGAGTCATTCCTCTCGCACATTCTTGCTCCACTCTTTGGCTGCAGTTGCACAGGGCTTTTTTCCCCTTCTTAAATATGTTAGGCACTACCACTGTTGTTGATGGGCTCGGCCTTGGCCAGCGGTGGGTCCGTCTTGAAGGCAGCTGGCATTGGCTCTATCAGACATGGGGGAAGCTTCTAGCTGCTTCTCACAGAAACCACCCCTGTAGCCCCCCTCCACTACCAAAATCTTACCATGGAAACCCATTACACCATGTTACAGAACTAGACAAAAAGAATATGCTGGAATCCCCAATTCTAGGCTATAAACACTAATTGGTTTGGAAGGTCAAGTTAAACATTATTTGAAATTGGTTTTTACTGTCTAAACCCATTCTTAAATGAAGCTAGGTTTTTGCAAATGTGCATATGCTTTAAATTATTTGGTGGACTTTTCCCTACGAAGCTACTGATTAAAATAGCACCACGGCTGCTGCTCCTCCTATACTTCAGCAGTATCACTCCTCCTTTACTGGTTCTTTTTAAATTCCACCTTTTCTTTCTTTAAACCCTCTAGCCTCAGCACTAACATACCATGTATACTTTTCTTCTCTACTTGTACATCACTTGAAAGAAACTAACGTTAGTCCAAATACCGATATCTGAGTGGCAAACTAAAGGTCATCTAACTGTAGTTTGCTGCCATCAAACCTATGATCTTTTATATTAATTTCTTTTGACAGTGTGCTTTAACAAAAGTTTAATAACAGCATGAGCAATTTCTTAGCCCCCACAATGTGCACAATATTTAAAGTTACTCTAAATATTTTAGAGTCAAATTGACTCTATCAAACACTATCAAATATTATCATCTTTATATCATTACATAGCAGAAATATTTCATATGAAAAATGAATTATACAATTTTGACTGATTTTTTGTTGTTGTTCTCATTGGATACCAGCTTTCACTCTGACAGCACCAAAATTCATCCTGACCTCAGTAAGATCCAAATTCATGCATTAAAAGAAGTAACTTGATGAGAGACAATTTCTATTAAAAAAACACACCATAAAACTGACAAACCACATACCCCACAAAAAACATCATGCTATTTAATTTCCTTGCATTAAAAGTCTGTGCTCCTATAAAGAATTTGTTCTATAGCCAAGCTCACTGAATGTCTGTGGCATTCTGATTCTTTTGCCTACTCAAAATGACTGAAACACACTGTAAGTTGTCTTGGCTCCTCTCCATAAAATAAGCTGAGTGACTTCATACACAGAATAACCAAAGGCTCAGGACGCATTTCACTGGTAAAAAAAAAGTGTTCTCTGTCCCTTTGCTTTAATTTGGTCATGTCTACAATACGAAGTAAAGCAGAGCAATAGTAGCCTGTCTTGAGAGTGAAAGAGTTCCCGTTGAGGATTCAGTGTCCACTCTGATCATGTTTAAAAGGTTTTTAACTCTGACCTATTCCAAAACTTCAAATTTTGTTCATGATTTCATATTCAACACATAGTTCCCTACAGGTCAATGTACTTTCCTCCTCATGTAAGATTTATGAAATCAGACCCTTATCTAGAATGCTACACATCCCTCAACACTGAGTACATGACAATACATTATAGGATTTTAAGGACTTGAGAAAGTTTATTTTAATTGAGCAGTCATTTCAACACATGCTCAAGAAGTTTTCTTGTATGTATAACTAACCACCGTTTCACAAGATGGACTCAGGAATAACTTTAAATATAAAATAAAGTTGTTATTATTATGATTATTATTATTATGAAGCACTACAACATTTACATAAGACACTAGCTACACTGCCGTCATATTTAGAAAAATTTTTTGTTAGAGATACTAAACAAGAAACTCCATTGACTGAGTATAGACTTTCCCTTTCCAAATGACCCAGAACTGAAAGAGAAATTGGAAAAGACATTGTCTAGATAATAATTTGCCTAAATAGAGTTACTGAAATCCAGATTTAGTTTCCATTATGTAGTCAAATACCCCGCAGGTATAATATCGTCAGCTGGCACCAGGCTTAATGCTTTTTTATTGATCTGCCATAGCTTAAGTGCACACATAAGGATATGGATTGTTAAACAATTCTTGTTATCTATCACTGATTATGGAAATATAATACATCTTGCAGCAGCATCTGCACTTTCTCTGACATGAAATGCTACTTACAGCAGACTGTTGTTCATTTTATCCTGTGAACTCTGTAACACTTGTGGTATTTTTTGTGCACCAGCTAAATGGCTGAATTTGTTAAGCACCAATTACACAACAGGCCCTCTCTGTTACAGCCTATGGTGTGAGCAATAATGTATCATTAGATTTTTTGTATTTGAGTTGCATCAAATGTAATGTACAATTATAATTCTAATTGACAAGGTACACTGAAATTCTTTGTATTTCTTGTATTCCTCATGTCCTGGTTTCGGCTGGAATAGAGTTAATTTTCTTCCTAGTAGCTGGCATACTGCTGTGTTTTGGATTTAGGATGAGAAGAATGTTGATAACACACTGATGTTTTAGCTGTTGCTAAGTACTGCTTTTGCTACTCAAGGACTTTTCCGCTTCCCATGCTCTGCCAGGTGCACAAGAAACTGGGAGGGGGCACAGCCAGAATAGTTGATCCAAACTGACCAAAGGGCTATTCCATACCATATGATGTCATGCTCAGTATATAAACTGGGGGGGGTTGGCCGGGGAGCAGCGATTGCTGCTTGGGAACTGTCTGGGTATCGGTCAGTGGGTGGTGAGCAATTGCATTGTGCATCATTTGCTTTGTATATTATTATTATTATCATTATTATATTGTTATTATTATCATTACTATTGTACTTTCTTTCAATTATTAAACTGTTCTTATCTCAACCCAGGAGTGTTTCTCACTCTTACTCTTCCGATTCTCTCCCCCATCGCATCAGGGTAGGGAGAGTGAGCAAGTGGCTGCATGGTGCTTAGCTGCTGGCTGGTGCTAAACCACGACACCCCAAGCGATCCTTAGTTTCTCCTCATTTCAAGATTTCAACCAAAAAAAAAAAAAATACTAGGGGAAATATAATATTTCAAGTTCACATTTTGTAGCAGTTGCTAAAGTCAGCCTTTTTGCAAAGGGTTTGGTACAGCTATTATTACTACATGCTGAGTGTTTCCTACTTGGTGCTCAGTAGGAATAAACAGAAATGAATTAATGTAATTTTTATATTTTCTTTATACTTTTATCTCTGTACTTCTGTATCCCTTCTGAGGGGAATGGAGGGTCCAATATGCCAGGCAGACCCTCCTCATAGGGAAGTCTGCTGCCTCCCATGAGCCGGGGTCAGAGATATCACTAGGAGACATCCCAGCCTGGTACAGCCCTTGGACTACTGCCCATTACTGCTCTTCCACGTGGGTGGTGCCAAAGTTGCAGTACGTAGCCCAAGGGTGATTAAAAGAGACTTTCAGGGCCTTGAGACGGTTAGTGAGGGAATCTAGGGCACAGGTTATTTTTTCTTCCCTCCTTCCAGTTGTGGGCGGTGACATTGGAAGGAACAGGTGGACCCAATCTATTAATACATGGCTCCATGACTGGTGCCATGATCACAACTTTGGGTTTTTTGACAACGGGGTGGCCTACCTGGCACCAGGCTTGCTGGCATCAAATGGGAGCCACCTTTCTCAAAGGGGAAAGAGGGTCTTTGCACAGGAGCTTGTGGGGCTCACTGACAGGTCTTTAAACTAGATGTGAAAGAGGAGGAGGGGGAACATATCAGGCTTGCCTGTGACAAGCTGTGGGATGTTGCACAATAGTTAGAGGGACGGGGTGCTACTATGAGCCCTCAACATGTTGCAAGAGGCATGCTGGGGATGCTGCAGCAGAAAAACCTCTGTGAAACACCTCAAGGGAAACAAGGGATGTTCCACTAAGAAGGTGACACAGCCAACAGCCCACATGAAATGCCTCTACACAAATGCACACAGCATGGGGAACAAACAGGAGGAGTTGGAAGCTACTGTGCTGCTAAAAAGCTATGACCTGATTGCCATAACTGAAACTTGGTGGGACAAATCCCATGACTGGCATGTGGCTATTGATGGCTACAGGCTGTTCAGAAGGGACAGGTGAGGAAGGAGGGGCAGAGGCGTTGCCCTATACATAAAGAAATCGATACAGTGTGAAGAGCTGTCCCTGAAGAATACTCACAAGCAGGTCAAAAGCTTATGGGTAAGAATCAGAGACAGAGGCAACAAAGGGAACCTTGTGGTTGGTGTCTACTACACGCTGCCTGATCAGCCTACTGATGAAGCCTTCTTCTTCCAGCTCCAGGAGGCTTCGTGCTTGCAGATTCTTGTCCTGCTAGGGGACTTCAACCACCTGGACATTTGCTGGAAAAGCAACACAGCGAACTGTAAGCAATCCAGGAGATTCCTAGAATGCATTGAGGATAACTTCCTAAGCCAGGTAATAGACACCCCTACCCGAGGGGATGCAATACTGGACCTGATGGTCACCAATGCAAGTGAGCTCATCGGTAGCGTCAAGACTGGAGGCAGCCTGGGCTGCGGTGATCACGCATTGGTGGAGTACACGCTCCTGAGGGACACGGGAAAAGCGAGGAGTATAGTCAGGACCCTAAATTTTAGGAGAGCAAACTTCCAGCTCTTCAAGTAGTTAGTCAGAAAGTCCCCCTGGGAAACAGTTCTCAGGGACAGGGGAACAGAACAGAGCTGGTCGATCTTTAAGGACAACTTCCATAGAGTGCAAGATCTCTCAGTCCCCAGGTGTAAGAAATCAGGCAAGGAAGGGAAGAGACCAGCATGGCTGAGTCGAGATATGCTGATCAAACTAAAGAGCAAGAGGGAACTGCACATGCAGTGGAAGCAGGGACAGGTGTCCTGGGGGGAATACAGGGAAACAGCCTGGTTGTGTAGGGAGGAGGTCAGGAAGGCCAAGGCACAGCTGGAGCTGAATTTGGCAGGGGATGTAAAGAATAACAAGAAGGGCTTCTACAGGTATGTCAACCAGAAAAGGAAGGTTAAAGAAAGTGTACCCCCCCAATGAACAAGAATGCCAACCTAGTATCAACAGATGAGGAGAAGGCTGAGGTACTCAAAGACTTTTTTGCCTCAGTCTTCACCAGCAACCACTCTCCTCACCCCTCCCAGGTCGATGGACCACAAGATGGGGAGCAGGGGGGTAAAGCCCCTCCCATTGTAGGGGAAAATCAGGTTCAAGACCACCTGAAGAACCTCAGTGTACACAAGTCTATGGGACCTGATGAGATGCATCCCAGAGTCCTGAGGGAATTGGCTGATGTAGTTGCCAAGCCATTCTCCATGATATTTGAAAAGTCATGGCAGTCAGGTGAAGTCCCTGCTGACTGGAAGAAGGGGAATGTTGTGCCCATTTTTAAAAAGGGAAGAAAGGAGGACCCTGGGAACTACCGACCTGTCAGCCTCACCTCTGTGCCTGGGAAGATCATGGAACAGATCCTCCTAGAAACTATGCTAAAGCAGATGGAAGACAGGGAGGTAATTTGAGACAGCCAACACGGATTCACCAAGGGCAAGTCCTGCCTGACCAACCTAGTGGCTTTCTATGAAGGAGTGACTGCATCAGTGGACAAGGGAAAAGCAACAGATGTCATCTACTTGGATTTCTGTAAAGCCTTTGACACAGTCCTCCACAACATCCTTCTCTCTAAATTGGAGAGATATGGATTTGATGGGTGGACCGTTTGGTGGATAAGGAATTGGCTGGATGGTCGCATCCAGAGGGTAGTGGTCAACAGCTCAATGTCCACATGGAGACTGGTGACAAGTGGTGTCCCTCAGGGGTCTGTACTGGGACCAGTGCTGTTTAACATCTTCATCGATGACACAGGCAGTGGGATCAAGTGCACCCTCAGCAAGTTTGCAGATGACACTAAGCTGAGTGGTGCGGTTGACACGCCAGGAGGACGAGATGCCATCCAGAGGGACCTGGACAAGCTGGAGAGGTGGGCCTGTGTGAACCTCATAAGGTTCAACAAGGCCAAGTGCAAGGCCCTGCACCTGGGACGGGGCAACCCCCGATATCAGTACAGGCTGGGGGATGAAGGGATTGAGAGCAGCCCTGCAGAGAAGGACTTGGGGGTACTGGTGGGTGAAAAGCTGGACATGAGCCAACAATGTGCGCTTGCAGCCCAGAAAGCCACCCATATCCTGGGCTACATCAAAAGAAGCGTGGCCAGCAGGTCAAGGGAGGTGATTCTGCCTCTCTACTCTGCTCTGGTGAGACCTCACCTGGAGTACTGCATCCAGCTCTGGAGCCCTCAGCACAAGGACATGGACCTGCTGGAGCAGGTCCAGAGGAGGGCCACAAAAATGATCTGAGGGCTGGAGCACCTCTCCTGCGAGGACAGGCTGAGAGAGTTGGGGTTGTTCAGCCTGGAGAAGAGAAGGCTGCGAGGAGGCCTTATTGCAGCCTTTCAGTATTTAAAGGGGGCCTACAGGAAAGATGGGGGCAATCTTTTTAGCAAGGCCTGTTGTGACAGGACAAGGAGTAATGGTTTTCAACTAAAGGAGGATAGATTTAGACTGGATATAAGGAAGAGATTTTTTACAGTGAGGGTGGTGAAGCACTGGAACAGGTTGCCCAGAGAGGTAGTGGAGGCCCGATCCCTAGAAACATTCAAGGTCAGGTTGGATGGGGCTCTGAGCAACCTGATCTAGTTAAAGGTGTCCCTGCTCACTGCAGGAGGGTTGGGCTAGATGACCTCTAAAGGTCCCTTCCAACCCAAAACATTCTATTGTCATGAAGACAAGAAGATAGCACTGCCATCGTTGCACCAAAGTTACAGGAAAAAATGAGGCTTTTACAGTCCTCTATTTTTTTTTTTTTTTCCTCCCAGAACATAATTGGGTATTTGTGTTTTCCTTTCTACTAACACCAAATCTGCAATGAGCTAAAAAACATTTTCTGTACCTTCCTTTTTGTCCAAACACTGAAGGAAGACCCACCTGAAGTGAATTCAGACTCTGAAGGTACTTTTAAGAGAAGTCTGTTTCAGAGTTAACTCTCATGCTTTCTGCTAAGTCAGAAGGTTACCAACCACTACATGAATATGAGTAAAACAGTAACATACAGTACTGTCAAGTAAACAGGAGAAATCCTGACTAAATTAAGTCAATGGCAAAACTCCCAGTAACTTCAGTGGGGCCAGGACTTCATCCATATCTTGTTGATCAAAACAATTATTTCACTGTTCAGAGGACCAGACTGATGTGCCTGCCAATAATTTCTTAATTCAACCTACCAGGGTGAGTCCTAATTGTATATACCTCTATAACTATTCCCTTTTCATTCTAACAAGGTAAACTGTTGACTTGCCAAAAATATTACAACATAATCAAACAGCATCCACGACAAAGAACGAACTTTCATCTTAGCAAAGAGCCAGATGTGCCAAAGCTCTCCTTAGCATAACCTTACCACTGGTCTGCAAATGAATAATTACTACTCCCTCACCACCCGTTATCAACCACTGATGTTCATAGCTGCTTAAGTGGCATACCTGCATTAAAAAGGACTGGTTTGAACCAAGAAATGAAGTGCTTTCTTGATTTGGCAATGTTGTGTTGCAGAAAGCTTCCTATTTTTCAGTGAATCACAAAGAACACACTTGAAGGAGTATCTTCTACCTAGCATGGACCCAAATTCAGAGTAGACTAACCATGAACAGTATAACCGAACACCTCATATTTCTTCACAGGGTTTACAATATACACTGTAACTACACTAACCAAAGTGATCTCATGTATATGCAATTCAATAGCCAGAGAGAATCAAGTTACCCACATAAGAATCAATTTTACACTAAACCAGAACAAAACTCTGCTTTTATTGTGATGCAAAGACAACTGAAAATAAAGGCTCTCTTTTGACACAGATACCAGTACTTTTTATTTGGAAATATTTGAGAAATCTGTTCTAAGATTGTACAACAAACATTTTTCCCTTGATAACTAATTAAATGAAATAATCAAGCAGAACTGGTTAATTTATTCTCCTCAGACTGGGGAAGTACTGCAAAATATTAATTCTGCCAGTACAGTGCCTTTACAGGGAAACATGTCAGTTGTTTACTGCCACAGGCATCATAAGAACCTGTCTTACTTTCAGAAGGACTTTTGGGATTGGATTTTCCTATGCTTTTGTGATTCTATCTATTACATGGGATATGGCCCTTGCTAGATCTCAATCTCTGTAATCACCTTATCATATCTGGCTGGATTCTACTTTACATTACTCCACAGAATTTCCTTCTCAACAATTTATGGTAGAACATAATCTGACCCAGGATATCTAACATAATTTATTCCACTAACGTTAATCTCCTGCGTAACTCCTGCTGCATTATTGCCTGCTTTATCAATGACCTGATTCAAATGAGAATGTCAGTTTGTAACTTCATTTAAGTACCCCTGAACAGCAACCTAATACCCCTAATGACTATTCTGGTTACAAGAAACCCTCTCCATTTTAGAGAAGATAAAAACCAAGAATTACTAATTCATATCTATTTAAATAGATTTTAATATTGTAAGGAAACAGTCTGATCATTTAGCCAGACTTTACTCTGAAATATTCTCCACAAATTCCTATATGTAATTCAAGCATCAATTTATTTCTAAGCTGCTTTCAAGAATGTCACCAGCAATTATTTTTACTTAAAAAAACCTCAGTTTTGACTGAGAAGTTTATTTGAAAAAAGCGCTAGAAGAAACACATGCTTATCAGTACTCTGATACAGTTTTAAGATAATCGTGAAAGATTTCTCAGTGCAGCTATAAAATTTAATATAGTTCAGCACCACATAACTTACACTAAAAAAAAGGTTGTTCATAATATTTATTACCCTCTAGTTGAACTATTTCTGTTCAGCCATCCATTTGAATTGAGGCATCCTTCATCATCCATATACATCAGACCTTCTCTTTGATCTCTGCTGGTAAATTTAAAGGCTGAGTACATGTTCTTTGAAACACACAGTGTGGCACAGCTGCTTATTGTTACATAGAAGACAGCAGGTCATTAAAATTGAAATTCGATTAATACAGTGGAACATCCCCCTAATCATACTCCAACTTTGAAGTAATACCCCTTTCAGTGATATCTCTAATTTACAGTTAACTAGTTTTCTTCAAGTGGAATAACAGTCAAGCTTTGGTTAAGGTCAGAATTAATAAAGTGCATCTTTCATCAAAAGACAGAGAGCTATTGGCAATGCACCCTGCTGTGGTATTTGCACTGATAATGCACAGCAAACACCCAACATATATGCAGCCTACCGCATTAATCACATGAAACTATCAAGCCTGCAGTTCTTACCAGTTTGCTGAAGGTTTTTATAATCCTACAAGAAAGTACTTTAGCATTATTTTTTTATTAGTGCTTTAGCAACATTCTAATTAGCAGAGGGTGAGCTAAATCTTTGCCTCAAAGTGTAACTGAATCAAAAGAAAACCTTTGGGATTCAAGTTTATGTAGATTTTCACTTTTGCTTGCCCCCTTACTGCCACTGTGGTTCAGCCAGTGACATAACTAGAAAAAAAAGAACAATTTTAAAGAATTTTCAAATCTGCCAATGTCGTGAAGCACCTCATGTTTGATTTCATTACATTTTCCCGATCAAATACCAGATCAAAGCGTTAGAGATGGGTGAATCTGAACAAACACGGGGCATGGGAAATATGAATTTATGGACCTTCATTTTCCATATGAACACTAGCTGAACTATCCATACCAGTTTCATGAGTAGACCAACAGCTCACTGCTCACAAGAAGTGGAACAGTCATAAATATGACTGGTCTTCCAAAATGCTCTCGTTCTTTAAAAATTAAGAAAAAAAATCTGCAAGTTCAATACTGATGATGCACAACTTTGTTACAATGTCAGGCATTCAGATTCAGGAAGACGTCACCCTTTTTCTCCCTAAGAAAAAGCCATCAAGACCACGTGGAAGCAATTCACAAGGTAGCTACTGAGGAGCTTTACTGCAGCCAGATCTGCATCCCATCTATCTGAGCTGGAGGTGATCACTCAAACAACAACAAAAAAATCTTAGGCTGATATGCAAGGGCATGAGCTGTGCTTGCTGAGGCACAGGCTGTGCCCCATGCTCTCTAAAACCCAGCCTGTCCAATCACATCTACAAGTGTGGTGATCCAACCACCCAGAGACAGTGAAAACCGCCCTGCTTCACCAGATGGATCTGGCTGCATAATACGTTTCCCAAAGTCCAAGAGCTCTCTCTCAAATTGGTGTAGTTAACCTTGGGGAATTATTCTTTAATTGCAGCGCAGTTTTCTGTTGTAGCAAAAAAGAAAAAAAATTATTAGGACAGACATCCCTGGCTCTCTGAAACTCACAAGCCAAGAAAATTTTAGCTAAACTTACTATAAGATTGTCATTTTAAGCTTTGTTATCATGTAGTTATGCATTTTAAAAATAATCTTCTAATATAGAATTTGTCATGCTTAGACTAAGACGCAAGGCAATTATTGCTTCAAATGTTAAAAGCCACTCTTTTACCTACTAAAGTTATAAGACCTTTAAAACTACTTTTTTTGTTTCAAAAAAAGCATTGGGAACTTTTCTGTGTGCAACTCAAAACCAGCTGTACTTTGCAAGTAAAAACTTTCCAAGTGCCTGGCTCGCTGCAGATTTTTGGCAAATCTATTTGAAAAATTGAAAACTGGGGGCCTGAGCCAAAGCTTACTGAAGTCTATGGAAAAACTCCCATAGATTTCATCAGGATTTGGATTAGGCCCTAAAAAAGTCTGAAGTAATTGAAAAATCAGTTCTGCATGTATAAAATATGAAATTTTCACTAGGTTTAGATTTATTAGAGTCCTTTATGGTAATGTGGAAGAGCAAATACATATAAGTAGTGTTAGTGATGTACATATAGTTTTACACTGTTAATTCACCACAGAGTCCCACAGACTCATACATGTTACTTACACTGCCTACATAATAAAAATGATGAAATCAATCCCACCTACACAAACACTTCTACTTCATTTTAAAAAGACCTGAATATTGAGGAAAAACATTAATACCAGCATAGCTCAAGTGATTTTTTTTAAAAATTATTTTATTTTTAATTTAGGACCAAACAAAATATAGAGTTAGAGTTTCCCTTCAAAAGCTGCAAGCCAAATTCAGCAATAACAAAAAAAATCATGCAAAAAACTATCTCATTCTGGGCACACTTGCTGAGAACAGTTTAGAATAATGTAACACTAGCAATTTCAGCTAAGATGCACCTAATTTATGGCAGCGTAAGAGAAGAGTCAGGTTTACTCAACCTAAATGTGCCAGAAAACAAAGAAAAGTAACAAATGCAAAACAAATGGGTTGTGGTACCTGAAATAATGGCCACAATATCTCCTGATGTTGTGTAAACAGTTGAATCTGTGCTGACTAAAGGATGCTACTTCCAGTCAAAAGAAACTGAATAAGCCATTAACCTTGACATATTCTGGCTTGAGCTACATAGCACATTAAAAGAAATACTTAAGAGAAAAAAAGAAATCAACTTAAGAGAAACGTTGCACACACATTAAAAAAAAAAAAAAAAAGGAAAAAAGGAAAGGCTCCCAAAGAACCTTTTTTCAGCATTTTAAGAGAGGAGGGGTGACCTGGAAATTATTTTCCACCACAACTCCCCCTCATCCCTCTGGAATATCTCTCCTCCAATACCTTTTTGTGGATGGATATGCTTTGCCACAGTTTACTTAGGGAAAAATGTGCAATCATTGTAATTTTGTGGTGGTCTTGTCTACACGGGGACTGGAAAGGAAACGTCATCTAAACTGCAGAGCTAATTATGCTCTTCAAATGCCTACAGCTGATGTACTAATACCAAGGCACTCCATCATATAGGTTGTTCTCAAAACATCACAGGAAACTGAAACTTAAAGGAACTAAGGGAAACCTGTTAAGTGGAAATCCAAAGCATGACTGGACATACAAGACTGACTCACCATTAGCAGCACACCTTAAATAAAAGGATTAAACTACATTATTAAAGTTTGAGTTTATTTTAAAATAGATTACATTAGTTGTTACAGCCTCTTAAAATAACTATCTAGGTTTTGCTTTTACTTTTTTACTTGTACTATTGAGTCTTCTGAAATGGAAGGTCAGAGGCTGTACTCCCTTAGCAACACTTTTTCCATAGTTTTGAACAATTAGGTTATTAGTGCAGATTTTAGAAGGTTATTTCTGCTTGTAGTCTCTCAAGGACTCAAACAATATACAAAATGAAGCCCAGTGACAAGCACGATCTTTAGGGGAAATTCTTTCAACTGACAACTATTTTCACCAAAAGCTTACCTCAACATTATGAATCATTTGTGACCTCTTACAATTAAGTAGGACATATTAAAGTTTAATGGATTTCAATGCAAAGAGTCAGTAACAGGATTGTACACACCAAGGCACTAATGTGTTGATCCTAACTGTACTTAGATGAGGCAAGTTGGAATTGCAATGCTGCCAACTAAATTTCATAGTACAACAAATGAATGAATCTCAAATCTCAAGCGGGATTTCTTTTTTATTCATTATGCATGACATTTTCCTCTTTAAATTATTCATTTTTTTAAAATGTTATTGCTTTAGCCTTCTTAACCTTTGTACTCCTTCACTCTGTGGTTTTTGCCAGCTGTAATATCAATTGAGGAGAGGAGATTTTCCCAACAACATAATAAAAACCTTTTCACAACCCTGCACACAAATGTGTCTTATTAGCCTTCCATCTTATTTTGGTCCTTTTCACAATAGTGGAATCTTGGAATGGAGGGGGAGGGAGCAGAACCACAACACACCACGTATTTTCTATCAATGCCTTCTTTTCAATTAAAAAAGATTACTTCCAATGCTTTACCATTGTTTATGTAATCCCTGAAAACTAACCACTTGGAGAACTATCATTTGAGTCCAGCAGGGTGATGGAATTTGACTGAATTCATTAAAATTAAAGACCACCTCAGACATTCTTCGTCACTCTCTTCCCATGTCTGATATCAGATTTCTATTTTTAAATGTGTTCACCTGAACCATGCAGAAGGATATAAAACAGGCTGCAAGGCAAGCTGGCTCACAACAATCTCTTAATCTGTAACCTGTGTTTTAACAGTAAAACACTTAAAACCAACTGTATGTTGGAGCTACAACACAAGACTGCAAGGCATTTTTGAATTCTATTTATACACAGAAATAAATTACCAAAGTTACTAAAACAATGGAAATAAAGATTTTAAAAAGCAAAGGAAGTTACAATGGAAAGAAGTTACAAAGAGTAAAGAGTCACATCAGAGAGCCAAACAATCAATGTTTCTGCCTCCACGCAGCTGTTCTTAAGATTTTCTTGAGCAACCACAAAATCTTGTTGCTGTAAGCACTCCCAACATTCTCCCTAATGATATGCTACTCCCCTTTCTTTTCACTAAATCAGCTTTATGGGGCAAGGGACATATTTTAGTCTCAAAAATAGAAGCCAAATAATTAGTTTAAAATATCTGATATATTACTATTTGCTTATTTCTAGGGTTTTATATTGAGATAGAACTGTTCATCATGAACAGCTGATAAATCCTGCAAAAATGTTTTAGATGTGGAGAACTAGAAGTCACATTAAAGTTGCACCACTGTATCATGTTCCATAATACACTGTATCATGTCTCATTATTAGCTGGCATGACACAATGTAACAGAAGTACATGACAATGCCAGGGCCTGGTAAGAGTTACGGCAACTTCTTTGTTCTTATCATTCTTATGTGATTATCATCTGCAATTAGATGGAGAGAACAAAGGTATGTTTAAACTGGTTCAACAGCTCAGCCATGCAGAGCTGCACAAATTGGATACAGAAGTACACAATGATCACGCTGTTCATGAATTTAGCCTCTGTTACGCCTTTGTCAAACCTTGCTAAAATCTCATTGCCTGATAGATCCACACTAGTACCACAGGATTTTCTCTGCAGTTACTGCTTTGGGCCATGCAGATTGACAGCTGACCAGGAAAAGGGTCTTCCTACTTTTTTATTGCTCTAGTGATAGAGTTACTTGCTGCAACTATCATAGTGAAGGAACTGTGCATATAATTGCATGGACATCAAAGGGCACACTATGGGAGAAGGAAACCAGTGAAGCATATGCAGAGAGGAGAAATGCAAAACATCATTGAGGAAAAATAAGAGAAACCCAAACAAAGCAGAGCCATAGCGGTAGCCTTTCTAGAAGGAAGAACTACAAAGAGGAGATAAAAAGTACACATTAACAAATGTTTGTTTGCCTTAAGGCAGTACGAAAAGTATGGGAAGTTTGAAAAAAACCTGATACAGTGATGATAGATCTATTCTAGTTTCAGTGCAAGTAGTACACAACTTCCCACACAGAAACCTTTACCTGGGTATGGGAACCCCAGTTTCTACAGGCAAGAGAGAAGAAACATACACTTGTTAAAATGCAAACATACATTAACTTTCAAATTAGATAAATATGTCTAAGTTTTGAGCACTTAAAGGTTAATGTATGTGATACTTTAGTGATATATACCTATAATTCATATGTATATATTAAAGAAATAAATTTAGCCAGCAAATGTAAGAAAAATCTTATCTTTCTGTTTAAATGCAGAGTTCAGTCTTTTTTATATTATCTCATACATAAAAAAAGTACTTTTTCACTCTTAGTAAACAACCCACTTCCTGGGGGAATCAGTCTTTCAAGGTACTTTATTGATCAGCCTATACGATTTTAAGGATGTTAAAAAAGATGAGTTAAGAGATTTCATTGCAACAGTTAAAGTGAGTTAATGTCAAGTTCATATTTAAGGGCCTGAGCCAACAAATCCATAGGAATCAATTGGCATGCAGTGTTTTACAAATGTGCTTTAAAAGCCTCTGGGTACATTTAAGAAAAAAAGTCCTCAGCAAACTGACTTTCAACGAGAAATAGCGACTTTCAGTAACGTTTAGATTCCTGAGATCACAGATACTTACCAATGTCCTCTAGATACTTCTGTAAATGGTACTGTCTCATGAAATAGTGGAAACAGGTGACGAACACAATGAAAAAGATGGATAAAATGCTGAATCTAATTTGGTCAATGACAGTTGCCACTGATCTCGGTGTACGACCAGCTCCATCCATCAGTACCATCCAATCTTCAGGTGTACAAAATCCTTTCAAGTACTTTCAGCAAACTTTGTGAATAAAACTTTACTTTCACTTTTCCTTACACAGATTTAATAAGCATTGTTAAAAAGCTTTATGAATACCCAATATATTTAAACTAAAATAAGAAAAAATATCTAAAAGCATTATTTTAAGGGTTACAAAAGGGAAAAAATTAGTTTAGTATTTCATCGCTACAGAAAACACATGGAAAATATCTTAAGTGAGAATCACACTTCATAGTGGATCGTAGTCTTCTGTGGAGATAAACAACGCTGGATTTGTGTCAAATCTGTGAGAAAAAAAATATATTGGCAATTTTTATACACTTCTCTGCACCAGCATGGAGGGCTATACAAAGCTGCCAATGCACCATGATCTCAGGCTCACAATACTTAAGTTACAGGAAAAGTTTTCAAATGGTCACCCATCTGGTGATTTTGAGAATATCTGCTGGTAGTTGAAAAGTATTGTCTAGTCCTCGGTGCTGACATCTGTGCCCTCTTCAGGCTGCTAAATTACTTTTGAACAATTTTAAACTACATGATTCTAACTTCTCCAGGCAAAAAATTACTGTAGTTGCTACTGATATAACATTACCATGACAGATGGGAGACTGGAATCTGTGTGGGTCAAATGGCAGGCACTACATTTTGCAAGACATTCTGTGTTTAAGTCCACACTATGAAGTTTGAGAATACCTGAGTTATATTGCTTGTTCCTTTCCCCTAATGACCAATGAAGAACTGATAATTAACAATGTAAGAAAGGAATTTGCAACAACAGAAATCCTATTTTTTTTCCGATCATACTATTACTAGTCTTTCTTTACAGTACACTCTCTGTATACTAAGAATTTTGCAGCAATGTTTATGACCTTTTTTTTAATATATATGAATATTGCTCTTCCAGGAACTCAAATCCACATGTTTTTCCAATTAGTCCTAACATTCTCCTCAAGTTTAGTAGCACACAAACAAAGAGTTCCTTAAGGAATATGACACATTCTGTTGCATCCCAGTTTTCCAGCTAAGAACACAGCTTCAAAATGGGCGATATTCACTCATGGATATCGCTAAAGGATTTTGAAAAGAGGTTTTTATAAGCTTATGCAAGGAGGAAAAAAAACCCCAAAAACTAGAAAAACTTTTGTCTTACAAAGCATGACTCAATACATTCTGGGTGCCTATTCATAATCTGAATGACAGAAACATGACTATACAAAGCAGAATTATAATCAACTTTAATAAATTTTAAAAACTGTGAAGACAAAATGTCAAGTCAAGTATATAATACCATGCTTAGGAAAGTAACATCACATGTATAAATACAGAATGGAAAACATCTGGTTAGGCAACAAATGTGTAGGAAAGGGTCTGGAGATCGAGATGGAGCAGACTATAGCAGGGTACACTCCCTGCCATAGGCAAAAGCATTCCATTTTGGAAAACAAATGGGGAGAATTGAAAATCATCATGAAAAAAAGACCAAGATAATTTAGTCACAATTAGTATAAAAGAAAAAGTTACTGAAGGGATGTACTAAAAATCTTACAAAGCTTTAAACATCATAAAGAGCATCATTAATTGACACCTCCATCTTCAATATTCACAATAAACCAGTTTGATTTGCAAAAAGACAACATATATCAAATATTAGGAAAACCTTCCTATAAGGACATTAAGCTAGCATATAAGCTATCCAGAGATATTGTTCAACCTTGTAGAAGGTGTTTAAGAGTTCAGATAAACTTTGTCACTTATTGTCTGGATACATTAACCCCATCACAGCACAGAGGAGAAAACTAAATGGGCAGTTGGCTTGACTTCTAGCTCTACCTTTACATAAATCTTAAATATTACACTAACACAGAACTATTTGCAAATCCTATGTTCTGGATGCAAAATATTCCTGCTTTTTCTTGTAATTTCATTTCTGAAGGTTCATTTGACCTGAGGAGACAGTCTTTGGTATTCCACAGATTTCAGTGGCGCAGTACTCGGTAACTGATTTTCAGGTTAAATAATAGTTTCTCTACTGCTCCCATTATATATTCAACTATGTAAGTAAATCATGCTAAAGCACAATACACAGATCTCCTAACCAAACAAGAAAAATTAAAAAAATTATTGATGTCCAGTTAAAAAAAAAAGTACAAGAAAAAGGATGGTTTAATGAAAAATAAAGTCCTAATATAAAAATAAAAATCCTTGCTTGAACAAAGCATTGAACAGATACAGATACCATTTGCACACCAGAAACTACTATAGGAAAAGCAGGATCACATTCTAGTCAAAGAGTAGCTGAGATACCCAAAAGACAGGTTAGGCAATACTGCAAATAGTATCTGCCAATCAATCAGACTGACACCTAAACAAGTCTGCAAACAGCCACAGCTGACACTGCTTAAGGTTTTCAAAGCAATCCTGCAAAACACACAGATATTATAACAGACCTTTAAAAGATACAATTAACTCACTGCACGTAATCAGGATTTATACCATAAATTCTCATCCCCATTGAACTCAATACATAACAACCTGCGTGGTCTACAGCACCTTTCCACAGCACTTCCCTGGCACTGATCCACACTTTGGGTTGGCACCACTCCCTAAGCCCCTCATCGTTCCTCTCATCCAACAGTTTACACATTGCCAAAGGCAACACAGTACATGATATAGCCTGATGTGGCTTACAGTTATAACGATTTTTAGCCAATGATTCTCATTAACTTTTAATCATCCTTGTAAGAACATTTTACATACTGGAAAACTATCATGACCATCCTCAACCTTCTCTTTCTTTTTCCCTCAGAAGAAACAAAAAGCAAAATTGTTTCAATCATGTATGTTTTTTGTACTCTTCTCTGAACTCTAGTCAATTTCTCTAAGTTTTTCTTAAATTGTGTTAGCCTGTAATTTCAAGCAAATCTTTCTCATGAAGAATAGAAAGAAATAAATGTATCTCCTCAATAAAGTCATATGACTACATCCTAAAGTTGGAATTCACCTTTAACAGGATCATATTGCTGATTTTTGAGTTGCTGGTCCACTATAACCCCCAGGAGTCTTTCCTACGGCAACAGTGCTAAAGGAATTATTTCTCAATTTTCCATTTGTCTGATTCTTATTTGCTAGAGTCCTTTGCACTTATCTCAACTGAACACCATCTTACTGGCTTCAGATCCTTCCTCTAACTTATCAAGATCAGAGTTACTGCTCTTTCAATGTGCTTGAAACTACTGCTAGCTTGTTGCAAAACCATAATTTTAACATTCATGCTCCATATTCCATCATTGAAGCCATTAAAGAAACTAATGTACAAAACCAGATCCAGCAGAGACCATGGCATACCTCTAGCATATACTCTTGGATTAACTACAAGTACTGATAACTATTTTCTGAAGGCATCTTTCAAGCAGTTGCACACTTAAAGATAATCATCAGCTTTTCAATGTGTCTTCAGGCAGTTTCTCTAGATTTCAGGGTACACCATCTTGAACATATTAAATATAGCTTCTAGAAATCTGGCCTACTGTTATAGTGCTGCAATGTCAGAAGGGTCCTATGCACTCTTAAACAGATTTTAAACAGCTGGTTGCTATAGAAAAAGGAGTTTCCACCATTAAGAAAAAGAATGGGCTTCAGAAGAAGTTGCATTGAACAAGATCCTCAACCTAATGATGGCTACACTACTGAACAATTACAGGATCGTCTTTGGCTTGCCTTGGAGCTTAAACATCCTGAAGAACTTTCTCCTACATTAACATCCAATATGTAACCAGAAAATCCTCGGATATAAATTCAATTCCCACCACCTCCCTCCCCATGTACAGTTCTACCTCATTGTCTTCTACCTATTCATGTTCCTTCCTTCAAGGACAGAGAAGGAGTTCCTCTATTTTATAGGCATTATCAAAGAGCTCTTTACTCAACAGCATATAGTTATTTTGTACACTGTTTTCCCTTTATAAGGCATCATTCTCAATTTTTTCCTAATGTAGACTGAACAGGTATTTTCAGTTGGAATCAAGACTGAGGCAAATTCTTTTATTATCCCCACTAACTGCACTGTTTTCATACTGAGGAGTGGTCTTGGGCACATGAACTCATTTCTTTTAGGTGAATCTAACTGGGCAGATGACTCCCAGGAATGCACCTAAAGCACTCCACTGCTAATGAAGGATCAGTACATAAGACAGGAACAGAGTTAGTTCAAACCCCCTCTGAAACACATACGTGATAGAAGTCATGTTGCCAGCCTCAATTACTTCCCCCTGCAGATCTGCTTCTAACAGACCACACTACTTGCCAATGTAGAGATAGCCATAGAAAACCCAAACGGGTGACAAGACAAACATGTTTAAAAAGCCTCAGTAAAATCTTTATTCCCCCAAGAAAGCTCGCAGTTTTCTCCAGTCTGCCCAAAGACAAACACCCACAGTTTCAAAGTGCATAGCACATCCTTCTAGAGAATAACTACTTAAATACTATGCTTTTCTAAGCATCTGGCAGAAGTATTATCTCTAATGAGCCTGTCCTGTAAATGAAGATTAAATTTCTTATTTTTAAGCTCTTCCATACATTTCCAAAAACCATATTCTCTCAACAGTTAATGAGTAAATGCATAAATGTACAGACCCTTTTATTTTTTAATTAATATTTTTTTAACCCTTCAGGCTGAACTGCTAGTGAAAATAAGAAAGTTGCATTAGGCTTTATAATTTCTTTAAACGATACCTTCTTGTGACACTCTGAAGTGTTGGTCTAATTAGGTCATAATTTTGATTCTTAATTAGGTGAGTTGATATTCAAAAGGGCTACACACACACTCAGCAATTTTGAAAGTAAAATGATTTATTTTGGAATCTGTATTTAGATTACAGATTTTAATTCTTTTTAATGCAAATCATGGCCAAAGGGCATTTCCAGTATAGCTAAATCAGTTTATGTTGGGTGGGACGTTGCTATACCAGGTCTCAAACAGCTCCTTACAGGTACTTAATTTTTCACTGTTCACGTGAAATGGTAATCCTGGTCTCACACATCATCGACACATGGCCAACAGCCCACAGTCCCATATCTTGTGTTTTGCTTGGAATGTACTTCTTCTTTGTATTATTTTTATTTGAGAGGTAGTGTAACTGTCTACCTGTACCACAATGGTAAAAATTATTCTAGTGCATGTCACTCGTGCCTTCTTGGTGTTATTTTGGCCTCATGTAATAGAAAACAGAGGGTTTAACGTTTTTTTAAATATTAGTCTTTATATATGCAACATGGAGAGCACAACCAGACCACGTTCCCAAGGTCCTTTATCAAAAGCAAGATTTCTTCTAATTTGTTCACAATTTTTAAAAATTTTACTCTTTTCCTAAGAGAATTAATCATTACCAAATTGAATAGTCCCCTGATCTCAGTAACACTAGTCAACTGAACAGCCGGAAGTGAATTTCCTTAGTAAATCAATTCACCTTATTAGCTTAGGAGGAAAAAGATGAACTGCAGCTATTTAGACCTTTTCAAAATTCTTAGAAGAAAAAACAATGCCTATATAATCTTTTCAAAGTTCAACAAATTACATACCGTTCACACATATTTTAGTCTTGCAAAGAAATACTAACAAAAATTTATAAAACTGATATCATACTTATTCTGACTCACTTCTTCACTTCATGTGATTATCAGTCCATTTCCAGATATGGGCATAGTGTAACACTAAAGAAAAATTATATATATAGTTTCTACCATTGCACAGCCTGCAGCTGTTTTACTGAATCATTTAGAGTAGCACATGCAAAGGAGGGCTGTACATAGTAATAACAAGGACTTCTGAGTTGCTGAAACATGGCACAGGCCATTCAGATTATATTAAACAGGAATAAAATTATTCTTCGTAATGCAAGAAAACAAAATACAGAAAATCAAGATACTGCCCTAACACAACTCCAAACTTGATCAAAAAACAACACCCATGACGCCAAACTAATAAACTCCCAATTTTAAACATGAAGTGTGCATACAATACACACTTCTCCCTACAGATGTGAAGACTACTATAGGTGAAGGAGGTCATTGAGGCCAGAGACCACAGTGATGTTATGTGGTCTAGGAGACTACGAAGCTGAATGAACATCCAACCCAAACCCAGAGCAGGAAGCTGGGAAAGAAACTGTTTCCAAGTCAGCAGGAGTATCTGATGTTCATTATGAGTCTGCCTGGCTCACTAGAGAAAAAAGGCAGGAAGAAAATGTCTTGCAACAGTACAAAGATGCTAGCCTTCAGACTCTACAGAAAAGGTATGGCTTTGATCCCACTGTTACTAAAAAGCAGGAATATAGAAAAGGACATTAATAAAATTTCTTCAAAATCACAAATAAATAAAAAATCAAAATCACAAATCCAATTAATTTAAAACATTGTGCAACACACTGACATCTTCTCTACGTTCCTTTTCCAAATGAGAAATATTATTCAACACCTACTTAAATTAGTTTCATCTTTAATTTCACAGTTTCTGTGACATATCACCCAGCCAACTAGTACTTTCTAAAGTTGCAAGATTTTTTTATTCAGTGTTACCACTGCTTCATAATTAGTCATATGCATATGCCATAAAGCCAGTAATGCAACCATAGTAATTTCTCTATCAAGAAAGTAGGACTTTTCACTCCTCACTTTTCCATCACGTTAGAAATGCACACGTGTATACATTCAATTGAAAAGTGCAAGGAAATAAGCGATAAGGATTTTAGAGCACAAAGAGGACCATCTCAGGTTCATTTACTGCATTACCGTGCATATTTTGTAAGAACAGCAGGAAGTGATGAAATTGAAATAAAACTTAGATTTAAAATTCTATTATTACCTAACTCATTCTACTGGTCCACAACACAGCCAGTGTTTGATTTACACAACCAGCGAAAAACAAACTGCTAACACAATCAAACGTGCATAATTTTTGATTTTAATATACAAATACATATTTTGAATTATGAACATACACTTCATGTCTTACCTGGCATGACAGCAGCTTGCTGAGTGGCTGAGTCTGTACTTAAGGAAAGGCGACCACCCTTGGCTAATCTGTCACAGAAGAGGGTGATGTTCTTCTTCAGTCTGCTAGTATCTTTGGGCATGCACAACTGGCTGCTGACAGTCAGGGCCTGTTCCTTAGAGCTCTTTGACAAACAAGTTTTTAACAAGTAAGAAACGGCAGCATCCACAGTTTCTTCCCAACCCTGGATTAAATAAAAGAAAATTAAATAAAATTTAATTGTGAACTGTGAACTGTAATATGATATAGCATTTTGAAAACAAAGTAACAAGTCAAGGACTAAGAATTTTCAAATGATACTGATACAAAAAATATAATTTGGGGGTTAATGAATGTCACAAACACCCAGTTCTTCAGCTTGTACAAGCAAAAACTTCGCCAGCAAGCCTGAAAAATAACCAAGCTTGCCCCAATATTGACAGAGAAATACAATTTCAATAATAAGAATAATATAGGCACAGTATGTGATGTAGCAGTTAAATTCAGTAGTTGTATTAATAACTGAAAACTAGAAGTTCCTGGATGCGACATTTAGAATTAAGAACAGAATTGAGATGCAAATACAGGCATAATATGTAGTATATACATTATGCTGAAGATATGTGAAGGCCAGGAAAAAGAAAAAAAAGGTATCCAATTATACGTTCTTTGGAATCACTGTCTAAGATTCCAAGATGCCAACAGCACAGAACACTGTGACTGCTACACAAAGCTGCAGATATTCAATACCCATATATCAGACCAATTAACTTTAAGTTATGATACCCACATTATTAGCACAGGTGTGTCAGTGCTCCGATGAACTGGGACTTAGATTTCTAACAGCACAGTGTGAAGCTGTAAACATTTGTAAGAACAGCAGCTTAGTAATCAGTTAAAACAAGCAGCTATCTATGGAAAAGCTTTCAGGCAGAAAAGCTATATTCAGTGTCATATTCAGTATACATACATCCACAAAATAAAGGGTTTACTCCTGCAAATACCACTCAGTAAAAGCAAGTAAGTTTCTTTTCATAAAGCACCTTGAAAAGCACGTTTAAAAGTTAGGTTCAAGTTTGTAATCTGTACTATGAGTTTCAGTGACACGAACAAATCAAAGATGTTCCCTCAAGTAAGAATCCTGGATAGCAGAAGTCTTATTATTTGTGACAAAGTTATTAGGTTAATGTGCAAAATCTAATATACGACATCTATCTCATCTATGCAGTGTGAAATGCAGAATTGACTCTTCTTGATGCGTTCTGTAGTCTTAAATTACACTCTATGTACACACCATGTGATTAATCCAAAGTGTCTATAATTAATGAACCTGCAAGTTAGTCACAAAGCCTGCTCATGTCCTTTCATGACAATCTTACAGAGCTTGGACAGTTAGCAACTAATATGAAGGGCTTTGTGGTCTGCTAGCCTCAGTACTCATAACATCTAGTATTCAGCTATCTGTAAGCAAGTTTTATGTATATGCTGCCTACGTATACAGGGAAGCAATATGCAATCACTGAAGTATTAGGGTCTGCTCTCTCAACACTCCCGATTGGTTGGAACTTATTTTGGCAATAGTCTTTATTGACTTTAGAAGTTTCAAGGCTACAGTCTGGAACCACCCAGCTCTATCTACTGCTAAGCTAGCAGAAGGTAACACCACAGTACCTCTTTGCATGGCAATTACTCGGGCAGAACAAAAAGAAAACTCAAGTATCCAGTTGTAGTTAGTACAACCCCAGAGTCTTCAGTTTTGAAGCTCCTTCTCATGATGCATTCTACTTGATTGAAAACGCTCAGCTGAACAGCAAAATCACCTACCTACCCAAATTTCCATGACTGGGTAAGCGTAACATCACTGGTCCCAGTTTTAAAGAATGATGGTGTCAACCTTGTTGGAATCCACTGTCAAACAAATAAAGTTTGTGAATTTCTTTTATTAGATACATATGGCTTTCATGAAGGCTAGGGTACTACTTTCGACACTCAGAGAAACAAAGGCCACCTTTTCTGACTTTGTTACTTCCTAAGAACAGGTCCAGGACAGATGCTTACTAGCAGTCAGGTACATCAGCGAGACCACAGTCATATGCACTTCACCCTCGTCCAAAATATGCTATTCTTAATAGTGTCCTGAAAACGTGCTGTATGTGTATAAAACACCTACATTTTGCAGAGGAACAGGATCAACTAGTGGGGTTTTCTTAGTCAACATTTGCCGTTCCTGACTTCAGAACAAAGACAACATTAACCTACTGTCTTATCTGGATTTCCCCACCAAAAAACATATAAATTAGAAAAATCATGCCAGTCAATCAATGCTGTGGTAGCTTAACATTTTTCAAATATTCTAGAAAGAGTCCATTGAAGTGTAATCCATCCACTGACCTGTGATGGTGACAGGAAATAATCCATTCTGCGGCCAATTTAAAGAGGTTAATGAGCTGGTAAATGCTGTCTACATTCCCACATACTGGGCAATGAAACTTAATACGTACAAAGCATCAAAAACAGTCAAGCCAGGCACTCCTAATTATACTACAAATCATGAAAAATAAGACAACATAAACATAAGAATCTTGGGTTTCACTAAAAGACAAAGACAGACGTGATTAACTGGTGTCAACATACAGTAGCTGAGAAGCTGGCCAATATATCCCTCCAAGTAAGTTATAAAAAAGCAGGCAAAAGGAGCATTTAAATAAGGAGACTGAAATACAAGCTAATGGAAGTCAGGAAATTAAAAGTGGCTAGTATTCTGTCCTTGGCTCACACAGGTATGTTTTACTTTGTACCATAGCCTTAACATTTTCCAACCCTTGTTCTAGTATTTAATTTCCATGTAAAACTGGTTTCTCAGTAGACCATAAAACTATCTTCTCCAATTCAAAGACTGTTGACCTAGTGAGTCCAGTCAAATCCAAAGCAGCCTTTATGATTAGTGAAAGAGTATGCAAAAGCTACCTCTACATGAAAAAAAATCTTGATGGAAATCTGTTGAGGTGATTTTATACAACTAAGAATTAATGGCCACAAATAAGACTGCATTTGTCAGCAATTTTAATTGGTGCAAGGGGAGAAACTGAAGGAACAAGAAAAATTCTTCACCCCTTACACATTAAAAAAGCTAAAAGAAGTTTGAAAATGTAAGCGTTCTAGTCTATAGCCCACATTGAAGAATGATTCTACAGCCATAGTTGTAATATTCACTAGTGGCTTTCTGTGTAGTATTCCGCATATTTGAGGTCTGAAAGGAACACCTTCAACAGAAGTAAGATACCAGTAATCCATCATCCTATGACCAGCAATCGTTGCCACAAATGCCACAACAAATGCGAGTCAAGACTCAGAGAAAGAAGTTATCATTAAATCATGCAAATTCTTCATGTTGACTGTATCACCTGAAATAGATGCAAAAATTACTTAATTCAGCAATTTAACTTTTTCATTAGGAAAGGTGTGGCTTCGTATTTCGCATGTATACATTATTATTCTTCTCTTGGAAGTAATAGGTAGAGATTGGTACTTTCTTTTAACCAAATCATATACACTCCAGGACTCTGAAGACCAAATGTAGATTTGTGATACCAGCAGGACTAAGATTGTACTAGTACACATTACTTATATTCAATATATATTATCTTTAAGGATCCTCAGGTGTCATGGGGTATCCGAGTTTGATGGATTATACATTTGATCTCACTTTGGCATAAGGTTTAATCTAGAGTACCTGATTTTTAGAAACATTTTTAGGTTCTACCATTTGCTGAACAAGAAGAAACCTCCAAATTTATGTTCCCTGCATGGTAAATGACTAACCTACTGTTATTCTAAAATTCTGTACAATAAAATTGGAGGCCCATGCAGCATGTGAGATCTCACACAGCAGATAAATTGTCAGGCTGTAGAAAATGCACTGATCCTGTGACATAATATGCAGGTGGGGAATGTGGTTACTAGTGAAGTTCAAGGGCAGGCCCTGTTAGAGGGCACAGCACTATAGCCTGCCACTTGACTGCAAGACTCCACTCTCCAAGAGTTTAGCTAGTCAACAGACACGGTCAACTAGACATACATAGGGGCAGGGTCGGAAAGAAGGATTTCAATGTTGTTCAGATGCATAGGACACACATATAAAGGGAGAAGCATGAGATAGGGCTTAACTCTTGTCAGATTTGATAGGTTTACTCATAGAGTTTAGGCTTCTTAACACATTTATACTGTGTAACTGTCCACAGGCATCATCTTAAGTTTTTAGATTCCCCTTGCCTCCACCAATACAATCATCCATAAATCACTGTTAAGTTAATGAAGTGAAAGATGAAGTACTGCTTAAGCTAAGTTGCTCCTACTGAGGTCCAGGCAAAATCCTATTTAGCTGCATGGCACAGAAGTTTACAATTTTTTTTACATTCAAACATATACACAAGTCCAGTTTCTAAAGACACTGAAGTGATTTCACTTGGAAAACACTGAGAATCCAACAGCTCCTGCTGCAAACACCACGCTGGAATTTCTGGCAGATACAGTGGTTTTGCTTCATGTTTCCTCTCAGAACAGGGGTCAACTGCTTCCAACAGAGACAAGATCTAGTAAATGTGAGAGACTCCATTAGGTAATAATACAGCACGTTCTGTCACATCACTTTGAACAAAAACAACAAATTAGCACATTTTACCTGCAAGTTTTACCATGTGCACTTCCTACAAAAAATAAAAGCATTTGTTGCTTTTTAACTGAAAATCTTCAATAAGTTTACCAAATTTTAAGCTGTACTTAAGTAGATAATGAATAAACTGAAAGTCTACCTTTCTCTATATTGTTTAATATTAGACTTTATTAAAATTTGTTCTGAGACATTGAAGGTTTTGACACACAAACCACTGATTTAGTTAATGGCAAACACACATCTAGACAGCCAAGCCAAGCCTCATCTAACTGATGAACTCTATAGATACATTGACTTGACTAATCATTGAGAAAGAATGGGCAGTCAAATCTACAATTTGCAAGGATAGCATACAGGAGTATCTTAAACATATAAAGGGTGGATAAAACCTAGGTAAATATTTTTAAAAATATTGTCAAGCCTGCTGAAATTATGACACCACTAATATTCATCAAGTTTTGCCTGGACTAGATTATAGCAACTAGTCATACAGCTATGTAGCTTTGTAGAAACAGCCTGATAAGTACTTTTTCTTAAATCCCTATTCTGAAAAGTTAAAAATTATCATTACATTATGTATATTTACAAAAGACTTTTGCTAGAGCAATCTTTGTGAAGCTAGATTTTGTCCTGTAAGAGATGTAAATAATGCATAGATGTACTTTCAGATAGTTCTCAGGCTTTAAAAATAACACACACACACGCAAGCAAAGAAAAGATGCAACTGGGAGACAGAAAGGACCCTTGGCATGCATTGAGAATAAATGCTCAGATTTTATGGCACAGCATTTCCTTTCCTTTAGTACTCTGCAATTGTCATAAATTCACATGATGCACCAGAGCTTAAATCCTACAAGGATCTGAACACAAAATGTTCAAGACACACGTAGACTGAAGCATTGAAACTGCAACAGGCGGTTGTTTTCGTAAAGTTTGAAACTTTAACTAGTTCATTACACTGCATCATAACACAATTAAAAATATCATTTATATTCACAATTTTAACCACATGACCCCAATGACTTTTCCTCTATTTTAATATAGATAACCATGGAAACTCAATTTTGCCAAGCTATTAGTCTTCCAATGTTTTTCTTCTCTGGATAGAATAGATGAGCGAACAGTTCTCTTTGAATGTAAACCCTAGTTCATTTTGTGATCCTTAATATAAGAAAAGTATATGATAGGTCAGTAGACTTAACTATTGTACCACTCAAACTGATGGAAACATCCTTGTTATATGAAAGCAAAACAAAAAGACAACAAAGTAGATGTGTAAATGCCAGCCCCATAAAAGACATTATTTAGCTTGGAGATCACACCTACAAGGTTTGAAAAGATAGAAAGTTAATGAGTTAATGATTTAGTCTGTAAAAGAAAGAAACATTGTTCTAAATGCCACAAGTTTTTTTAACAGGGAAAGGAAGATTGTTTTGACTGTAGTTGAGAGGTGAATGTTGTCTCCTAAAAGTGTGCTTACAACCAAATACAGAGACAGGACTGAAGTTACTGAAATCTTTGCCATGCCTTTGACACTTGTTAAAGAGCTTCAAGCAGAAGTGTTTTCCCAGAAGTCTAACAACAAAGGCTTTCAGAATCAATTCCATTCTTATACTAGGTAACAGAAGAGCAGCAACTTCTCAATGAATGCTTGCTAATGATATAAGCCCAATATGACACAGTATTATTTTAAAATGTTTAGACTTTTTCATAGCTGTTTCTCCATTAGGCCATTTAGTTTTGCTTCAATTAAATCTGCCAGTTCCTTTTAGCAAGCCAGGTAAAGTGGCTTGTGATCATAAGGGGGAAAAAAAAAATCTTTAACATGTCACAAGACCCACAAAAGTAAGAAAAAATAGAATTAAAATAGCTGCTTCAATCTGCAGTTACGGTATTTCACATAATATTGTGCATATCCCTAAACTGCAAGAATATTGACTCCTATTCAGGACCAGAATCTAGATGTACAAAAGTAGCTCTAAGCAATCACTCCAATCAGCTGAACTCCATCCTAATAACATACGTTGCACTGCATCTAGAACACCTCAACCCCCCATGCTAAGAATTTTCTTTTTTTTTTTTTCATAAAAAAATGCCCAGTAGCCTATATTAATACAGGAAAACAATTTGTTTTAGTGTCCAAATAATCAGAGAACATTCAGAAGAACACGTTAAAGTAGATTGAAAGACATAAAAATATTTCTTAGAGCTCACTGAAAGGTAGATAGTCACAGATGGACAGCTCGTGCCAGCAGGATTACAAGTCTTCTATACTTTGCAAAAGATGTTAATAATTCTCTGATAAGAACCTTCTCTGAATAGGCTTAAGACGTTTGGAGGCAATCTTTTAAGCTACATGACTTCATTGCTGCCCAAGAAAAAAGTCACTTTGCCTGCAGAAAGCTTCTATTTCTAATTTAGTTTATGAGATGAGAGGACTTAATTTCACTCAAACACTAACTACTGTTACTGGAATTTTTAAGCAACAAAAAAGCCTCTGCTAAAAAAATGTTACAAAATGCTTTATGCAGATAACAGCACAACAAGGGAAATAAGTCATAGATGCCTACAGAAATCTGTACACAGCGGTGCTTGCTGATAAATCTCTTCATAAGTTTAAAGAACAATAAAATTAATTCAAAACCAAAGGCATAAAATGTCTTAGACAGGAAACTGCATCATCTTTGTGAGAAGATTAGCTTAAAATAAATGATAGTACTACTTAGGGCACAGTTGCTCCAACCTGGAGGTAACTTGGACAGGGTTTCTGCGTGGGGAAAGAGTGCTCTATGGGGACCAGCACACCTGGAGATGTGAGCAGAAAGAAGTGGCTCCTGTAAGAGCCCAGAAATATTGTAGGGCTGAAGACATACCAGGGAAAGGATGGGGTGGACAACATGGAAAGGGGGGATGGGGGCAGGAAAAGTGACTCTTGGGAGGTAAGTTTGAGAACAACTGGTTTATGGAATCAACAGAATTCTAGGGATCGTGGAAAATCTAGTTAGAGCGCTACAAATTAATAATGTATGTCTTAAGTGTAAATTAGTCATTCTAGTAGTACATCAGTCAAACTTGAACAAGACAGTTCCTAAGTTGCATTCATGAGCTAGACACATATTTGATTCTGTATCTTAAGAAGTCTCTCTTAAAAAGCCTGAATTTACTTCGAAAGCCTTTATCATTATTAATATTATTCCTAAGGCAACAGCCATTTTTCAAGCTGCCTATGAAGTAATTTATCCTGGAGTGATAGCCAAGACAGTTCTGAAAGAATTCAAATGCAATGTGAAACATACTGCAAAAACTATGCAAAATTGGTGCAAGCCAATTATGGGAATTCTTACAGCTGTTAACTCAAGAATTTGCCTGGATATATCTTATTTCTTGATTTTAGTCACAATAATGGTTTCACCAGCTCTCAAAAATGCTAGAATACTTGGAAGCTCACCTTACTGAATGACAACCTTGGCATTTATGCTTATCCAAACCACCAAAGAAGAGGTTTCTATATCTGAAATCATTGTATATGCTAATCCACAAGAAACACCAGCCATGTGTGTCTCAACACTTTGCTTTTACAGTGATTAAAAAAATTATGTTATTGTTACACATACAAACTGGTAATCCACTAATCCAGGGCTACTCAACTGGTAGTCTCCAACACAGAAACAGACCATTAGCAAGTTCTGCCAAGATTTCACTGTGCTACCAGTCATCCTAACCCACATTCTTCAACCATATTCCATATTTCTAACTGACCTATTTGTCTCAAACAGGAGGTAACAGCCACCGCAGCCATGAAGATGGCATGCAACATTTGCCTGTTCTGCCAGAAATGGAGCTGACAAACTTTCCTTGTGAGTGTCCTTAAAAAATTACTGCTAAAAATGAATTTAAGGCATTTAGGAGACCTTTTGAACAGAGTCTGAATAAAATGAAAGAAAAAGCCAAGCAAATAGACTCTATATCTATATAGCACTCAGAAAAAAATACAGTTAAATATTACTGAAGTCTTAATGTATTAAACTTTGAACAGTCTCAAGAGACTGCATTTTTTTTTTAAGATTCACATAACTTGGTTGAAGAATTATCCTTGTAACCTTATAAAACCAATTTTCTTCAACATAGTGCATTAAAAATGCCAGTCACAGATTATTCTAGAATCTTCCACAATTCACTTTTGTAAAAAAAACCCAAAAAACCAAAAAACCACACACACGCACCCCCCACCCCCCCAAAAAAAAACCCCGAACAAACCACAAACATAAAAAAAACCTAAACTCCACATATGTAAGTAACAAAAACCTACCACTGGAATACCTAAAAAGCAGGGAAATAGTAAAATCCTACCGATTAGTAGAATTCAAGTCTGATGAAAATCCAGACAAATGACTCAAGCTTAAATACATTCCAAATCTATTAAGTGCCTAAAAGGGACATTTGTAGTGAGCACACAACTGGAAAAACATCAACTGAAATTCTTATACTAATCCTGCTCTATCTAATCATATCTTCCTTTAAATCAAATATTACATATAACATCCATAATATTAACTGATCTGATTTTTACTTCTATTGGCATTTATTCACATCTAACAGGAATTTGCAGACTGATGAAAGCAATATCAAAGTGAAGACAGCCAAATACCGAAGACAAGGTAAGAAACGAACAACTAAAATGAAGAAAATTAATAAGATACATAGTTCTAGAAGAATAGTTCAAAACAGTAGATGAATCAATTTCATTTCAATTCAAGAAAAGAATTTTAGGCAGAAAAACATCCTTATTTGTGAGATGGTACTCTGAAGTCTTAACCTATTGTCAAGAGCTACATTACAGACATTATAGACATTTAAATATTATTAAGCATTTGGACTTAGCATACTTACCTACTCGAAACAAATTACAATTTACTTAACACAAGGGATAAAAGACAAATACAAACCCCAAGGAAATACAAGGTAATATCTTGGTAACTCTGACCATAATATGTCATCTCCTGAACAATCAAGCCTTGCAGGGATTCTGATACAACAGATATTTAAGGTATAAAAGATTAAAGACTATGAACAACAACGAATAGAAGAGTACAGAAAGGAATCAAAACATACAGGAAGCTGCATAAGATCTCTTTACAGTATTTATTGAACTAGTCTGAGTATAGCACAACAGATCTGTGCAGAGCTATTAATAACTATTCATGCTAGCAACTATTTTCAAGCTACTTCAGAGCACATAATTCAGATATTAATATCTCACATTTTGAAGTAGTAGATTGCAAGTACCAGCTTTAGAAAAAATCCTTTGTGAACTTTTTTTTAAAAAAAAAAGTCTGTCAGATAAACTCGTCATTTCTGCACAGCTGTGCTATAATTGCCAGTGTCAATAGAAAGAGTAACTTTATCTGTTCAATGTAGAAATATTTATTTAATAGAAACTCCAGCAGCATAAACAACTCTCCACAACAACTTCTCATTTTGAATCCTGCTTGGTAAACATATATTGCTATCCTATGGCAGCTTCACCTGAGAGAAATCTGTATGACACATTCTTTCCTGAAAACTACACTTGCCATTTAGAAGTTATTCTTTCTCTAGTATTTTTGTCCTCTGAAGCACAATTTACAAAACAACTGAACACTTCTGCATTAAATGTAAGACTAACAGTTTTTGGAGGATTCTATTCTATGGACATTTAATTTTAAATCAAAATTTGCCAAAACCGCCTTCTATAATGCTGCAAGAAATCAAAATAGTGTTTTTAAAACTATCTTACAGAATATGCAGTATTTGTCTTTCAGGAATGGTGCTCCTAAACTAATATTTTACCAAGGATCTTCTGGAAAAATCATAATGTAGAAGAGCAGTATTAAAGCACTGGGTGTTTCAGGAATCTAGCAAATTGAGCGTTACTAAACAAAGGTTCTGAAAGCTGCGTTCCATCATGATGACGACCTCTATCATTCCAGATTTTAATATATTTTTCAAGCCCAATTCAGAAGAAAGTCCTGCTCAAAGAAACAAATTATGGTTATTAGCAGTTGTAGAGTTTCATGGCAGGGAAGAATGCTAAATGGAATGGGAAAACTCACCTGATTAACAAGTGGCTCAGAGGCTGGTGCCATCAGTGGCATTTTGGTTTTTTCGATCATGGGGAGGTTTACACGGCACCAGGCCTGCTGGCAGCAGATGGAGATCAGCTGTCTCCAAAGGGGAAAAGGATTCTCGCTCATGAGTTGGCAGGACTCATTGAGAGGGCTTTAAACTAGGTTTGAAGGGGGAAGGGGATATAACCAGACTCGCTAGAGAGGAGCCCAGGGGTGGCATGGCAACGTTGGGGGTGAAATCGATAGCCCGCCTCAAGTGCATCTGCACCAATGCATGTAGCATGGGCAACAAACAGGAGGAGCTGGAAGCCCTTGTGCAGCAGGATAGCTATGACATAGTCGCCATCACAGAAACGTGGTGGGATGACTCTCATGACTGGAGTGCTGCACTGGATGGCTATAAGCTCTTCAGGAGGGATAGGCATGGAAGGAGAGGCAGTAGGGTGGCTCTGTATGTTAGGGAGTGTTTTGACTGCATAGAGCTCTACAGTGGTGATGATAAGGTGGAGTGCTTATGGGTAAGGATGAGGGGGAAGGCCAGCAAGGCGGATGTCCTGTTGGGAGTCTGCTAGAGACCACCCAACCAGGATGTAGAGATAGATGAAGCGTTCTATAAGCGGCTGGCAGAAGTCTTGCAATCACTAGCCCTTGTTCTCATGGGGGACTTCAGCTTGCCAGACATCTGCTGGAAATACAACACAGCAGAGAGGCAACAGTCTAGGAAGTTCCTAGAGTGTGTGGAAGATAACTTCCTGACACAGCTGGTAAGTGAGCCTACCAGGGGAGGTGCACCACTTGACTTGCTGTTTACAAACAGAGAAGGACTCGTGGGAGATGTCATGGTCAGAGGCCACCTTGGGCTTAGCGACCATGATATGATAGAGTTTTTGATTCTTGGTGATGTAAGGAGGAAGGGCGGCAAAACTGTTACCATGGACTTCCGGAGGGCAGACTTTGGCCTGTTCAGGGCACTGGTTGGGAAAGTCCCTTGGGAGGCAGTCCTGAAGGGCAAAGGGGTCCAGGAAGGCTGGGCCTTCTTCAAGAAGGAAGTCTTAAGGACGCAGGAGTGGGCTGTCCCCATGTGCCGTAAGACCAACTGGTGGGGAAGACGACCGGCCTGGCTGAACAGGGAGCTTTTGCTGGGACTCAGGGGAAAAAGGAGAGTCTACCACCTTTGGAAGAAGGGGCGGGCAACTCAGGAAGAATACAGGGATCTCATTAGGTCATGCAGGGACGAAATTAGAAAGACAAAAGCCCAGATAGAACTCAATCTGGCCACTGTTGTAAAAGATAATAAAAAAATGTTTTTACAAGTACATCAACAATAAAAAGAGAGCCAAGGAGAATCTCCATCCTTTGCTGGATGTGGGGGGGAACATTGTCACCAAGGATGAGGAAAAGGCTGCGGTACTTAATGCCTTTTTTGCCTCTGTCTTTAATAGCCAGACCAGTTATCGCCAAGGTACTCAGCCTCCTGAGCTGGAAGACAGTGATGGGGAGCAGAATGGAGCCCCCATAATCCAGGAGGAAGCAGTTAATGGCTTGCTACACCACCTGGACACTCACAAGTCTATGGTGCCAGATAGGATTCACCCAAGAGTATTGAGGGAGCTGCCAGAGCAGCTCACCAAACCACTTTCCATCATCTATCAGCAGTCCTGGTTAACAGGGGAGGTCCCTGATGACTGGAGGCTTGCCAGTGTGACACCCATCTACAAGAAGGGCTGGAACAAGGATCTGGCCTGTCAGCCTGACCTCGGTGCCGGGAAAGATTATGGAGCAGTTCATATTGAGTCCAACCATTAACCTAACATTACCAAGTCCACCGCTAAACCAGTTAAGGGTAGAGTAGCAATTTCATGTTTCCTGGCTTGGTGGCTGGATTATTTACAATGAAAGTAAAAACTAGGAATCATTAAGGTTGGAAAGGACCTCTAAGATCATCAGTCCAATCATCAACCTAACACCACCATGCCCACTAAACCATGTCTCCAAGTGCCACATCTACCCATTTTTTGAACACTTCCAGGGATGGGGACTCCACCACCTCTCTGGGCAGCCTGTTCCAATGCTTGACCACCCTTTCCGTAAAGAAATCTTTCCTAATATCCAACCTAAACATCCCCTGGCGCAGCTTGAGCCCATTTCCTCTCGTCCTATCACTAACTACTTGGGAGAAGAGACCAACACCCACCCTGCTACAACCTCCTTTCACGTAGTTGTAGAGAGAGATAAGGTCTCCCCTCAGCCTCCTCTTCTCCACACTGAACAACCCCAGTTCCCTCAGCCGCTCCTCATAAGGCCTGTGCTCCAGACCCTTCACCAGCTTTGTTGCCCTTCTCTGGACACGCTCCAGCACCTCAATGTCTTTCTTGTAGTGAGGGGCCCAAAACTAGACACAGTATTCCAGGTGCGGCCTCACCAGCGCCGAGTACAGGGGGACAATCACCTCCCTGCTCCTGCTGGCTACACTATTCCTGATACAAGCCAGGATGCTGTTGGCCTTCTTGGCCACCTGGGCACACTGCTGGCTCATGTTCAGCCAGCTGTCAACCAGCACCCCCAGGTCCTTTTTGGCCAGGCAGCTTTCCAGCCACTCTTCCCCAAGCCTGTAGTGTTGCATGGGGTTGTTGTGACCCAAGTGCAGGACCTGGCACTTGGCCTTGTTGAACCTCATACAGTTGGCCTCAGCCCATCGGTCCAGCCTGTCCAGGTCCCTCTGCAGGGCCATCCTACCCTCCAGCAGATCGACACTCCCACCCAACTTGGTGTCATCTGCAAACTTACTCAGGGTGCACTCAATCCGCTCATCCAGATCATTGATAAAGATATTAAACAGGACTGGCCCTGATAAAAAAATTTTTTTCCAGTCAGACCTTGTTATACTTGGTCTGGAGAAAAAAGTAGAGAAAACTAGGATGAGAAGAAGTGGGCTCAAGCTGTGCTAGGGGATGTTTAGGTTGGAAATTAGGAAAAATTTCTTTACGGAAAGGGTGGTCAAGAATTGGAACACGCTGCCCAGAGAGGTGGTGGAGTCACCATCCCTGGAGGTGTTCAAAAAATGGGTAGATGTGGCACTTGGGGACATGGTTTAGTCTAGTCTACCCTTGATTGGTTTAGAGTGGACTTGGTAGTGTAGATTAATGGTTGGACTGGATGATCTTAAAGGTCTTTTCCAACCTAAGCGATTCTATGATTCTATGATTCTAAACATGCTAAAAAAAGCTTCTTGAGACATCTCACTGCATCTCAGCCCATGTTTTATTTTCATATCAGTGATACACTTGGGGAGGAACTTCTCTTCTCTTACTACAATATCCTTGTATTAGGTTACCAATATAAGACACTATGAAAGCCTGACAAATGAGTTTGTGTTTCCAAAAGCTGTGAAATATGGAACCATGCTCACTCAAATATTTTAGCTATGAAGAAAAACCCACAACTTGACAAAAGTTTGTTTCCTGTTTAAATTCTTACAGTACTTTAGATCTACTCACCACTAACTTTAAACTCAGCTCATTGCTTCAAATTGTGGAATTTCTATTCTCCCAAAATGCACAGGTGAGGACAAAGTGGATAGTGGTAAACTGGACTTGCATGTTTACTTGGATAGCCAATTTTCAAGCTTATGCTAGAATTACTGGTTTTTTGCTTGAGACAGTAGCTTGGGCAAAGATCAGTAACTCCTCTATGCTTGTAGAGCCTTGTCTCATGACCAAATGCCTGTTTTACTTTTGAGGTATCATAACCGTATTTTAGCTATACCAAACTCTTGCTTCATTGAAAAAGCCAGAAGGAGATGGCAAAAGAAATTATGCTTTATGTTCCTTTAATTTGAACTGGCCTGTCCTCATGTAAAGTGTGTGAATCACCACCTGTGCAGATAGGAGAGAATACTGGTATATCATTCTCTATCTAGGAATTAAGACAAATCATCTTACCATTAACTAAAAGGAAAAACTTCCATCTGAAAAAATAGCTATGCTGAAAACCACGGTAAAAAAGCCAGTGAGTTTTTTTTCTGGGATCTTTTAGCAGGATGAAAAGAGTCACAAGACATCTTCTCATGCTACCTAGCAATATCTTTGTAAATTCCAGTAGACAGATTATACAACACCACAATGTGTGAACAATAGCTGTAGGTTCTATAATGACCAAAAAATGCTATATTATGATTGCAATTTAGAACCAAGAACAACCATCAACAAATTCAGAATCAAAAGCACTAATACCACAACTCCCCACCCCCCAAGAACAAAGATTGGATGGTTTGGTGATTAGATCTTGATATACCCTCTCAAAAACATTTCTGACTGTCAGATCTGAAGGAAATGATGAACTTAGCTGTGTATCATTAAGTCATATGTTCAATAGAGAGCTTCACAAAATTATTGGTAGTATCTCTATCTTATTTTCTCAGAAAATGCCATGATACGTGGTTGGGTTTTTTTTAATCAGATACTAATATAGCATTACAGTATTTAGAATAAAAGTATCATAGCTTTGAACTGATGTGAGACAATCAGAAAATAAAACCAACAGTAAATATGCAACTTTTCAGTCTATAAACCCTGTCCTATTATGTAATGTGAAGGCCATACACTAATGATGCTGAAACTGGTAAGTTTTTTTAGTATATAAGTAATTCCAGTGGAATTTTACAATCATAAATCATATAATATTTCTAAAACACTAGTACAATACTTTTCAATACATAGCAAAAGTCTGCAGATCTTTCAATTAGGACACAACATCAAGGGAATTCTCCACTGACAATCAGCTTCTTCAAAAGAAACAACCCAAAAGAAAGAGTCACTGATTATGTATATCAAGTGTTAAGACCTTTTGGTGAACAACATTGCTGTAATCACTGTAATGCATCACTCTTATCATTGAGCAGTGTAGTGACAACTGATCTGAACTCCTGGTATGCAGCACATATTCAGTAATTACTACTAAACTAAACTATTTTACTTCTCTTTGTACCTGAACTAGATAGATTACACTACCCTAAAAAAGAGAAGGCTTAGAGGTCCCCATCACAATATTACATAGAGAAAGATGTCTGATAACAAAAGCTAATTTAATCTATCAAACAAAGGGTACGTCTCTTGGGACAACTGCAATACTTCGTAGCATATCCAAGTTAATTTTAAAGGAGGTAATATATGCTGGAGGCAAACTAATCACAGCAGAACACAGTTCACAGCAGAACAGAGTTCTGCCTTGACTAATTTACACCAAGAAATAAGACCGCCGAGTAGGCTTCTGCTCACAACAGACACAGCCCACTGAAGATTAACCTCCGTATCTCTAATACTGGCAGAATAAGGTGATAGCTCTAGTTAAAGACAAAACTAATTCTCAAAACTTTTTTTTAAAATACATCTAACCAACAGATATGTCAGATTCTGCATTAGCATACGGTTTATACCAAGGCTGGATGCTTGTTCTGAGCTTGATACAAGTTCCAGGGAGTACAATTAAACAAGACAAGAATACAAAGATTCTTTCTGTCCTCAGAACTTTTCCAATTCATAATACACCTCAAAACCTGTTCCTGCATAATTTTGTTTAAACTAATTTTATGCCATCTGGAAGAAAAAGAGAAAGCTTTCTTTTTTGAAAGGCAATACTATTACCAACCACCAGAAGTCAGCCTTTTAAAAAAATAAAAATCTTATGTCCCCTTCCTACCAGCCACCACAAAAACTGCAAATGACAAAAAATATTGAACTTACAATTGGGCATAGCTTCTTCTGCTACTCCTTTGCAGTGGGAAGCTTCAGATAAAGATATATTATAGATTTTTACACAAAAGGTTTAAATTAAGCCTTTCTTTCTCAGACCAACAAAACATTGTCACTCTTCTACCCCCAGAATTCATTGTGAAGAATCACATCAATTCAGCTACAGATGAAGATCACTGGACAGTGGTGTAACTTGCCTCCAACTTGCTATGTTTGCCATAACCCACTGTCTTCTCAGTAAACAAAATTAACTGCAGGAACAGAATGATTCACAAACATTTAAAGGAACTTTAACAGTGCTTAAAGTAGTGGTGAGACCACCACCTTGCTCTTTGAACTCCTTCTTTCCCCCAAATTACCACAAACATTTCATTTCTAGACATTATAAAATTGACAAGTAATCAATCAGTTTGAAACCCTGTTTTTAAGGGATCACAAATAAAAGTGAAGTAGAAACGGTTACATATCAATTTGCAGTAACTTAGTGGCTTTACAACCACATGTCCTTCTCTCCACCTACTCTAGTTGTCTCTGGTGTACTCTGGTCTTCTTGAAAGCAGGCTAGAAGACTGCTGAACAAAAGAGTAACCTCCTTATCAAAACATAAAATCAAAGAAGGCTGGCACTTGAGCCATGCTCTTCTCTTATTCTCCAGCTGCGTCACATATACATGCCTGGGCAAAGGACATTGGCAGGATCTGGGCACCCTTACTCCATTTTTAAGCTCTCTTCCTCATACTGGACCTTCCCTGCCCAGGGAGGAGTGGGGATCTCATTCCTTCACCTTCATCTTTCCCTCACTTGACAATCTCATGCTGCCCTGAACCAAAACTAAACTTCAGACTGAGGCTGACCTTTTTTACTGAAAAAGAATGGGTTTTTTTACCAGGAAAAGCTTAAAGCTCCTTTCTTTTATTTTGGTGATTAAAGGTTTAAAACCCACTAGCTGGTTCCCCCCCCACCCCCACCCTTCTACTGGACTTAGATGCTTGCTGTACCATAAAGGTCTTTCTGAATGGTTCTGTTGCATGGCCTTGATTCGAATAGGAGGAAGACTTGTTTATTAGTTTTGATTTTCGAAAAAAGATAGTCAACATAATTTAATGTATTTTTCTCAGCTAGAAAAAAGGCAACAAATTTCACGCGCTTCTCCTTCTAAAATTACTTATTTTCAGCTGTATTATCCATCTTGTTTCTAGAAAGAAGAAGGGGGGGTGGGAAATAACATATCTGCTATAAACATCTTTGTTCACAGCAATAAATAATACAACTGAATGGAAAACTGGTTCCAAGTCACCCGTTGTCACTGCCCACCGCCTTGTGGTGGTTTTGGTTTTTTTGTTGGTTTGTTGGGTTTGGGTTTTTTGTTTAAGAAATTTAAAAAGAATTTATAAAATACCAAAAGATAACTTGTACTGGCCTATGGCAAACTATAAAATATAGAATATTTCAGCCTATTTTAAAATATTTCAGTCTGTTACATAGTTGGAGCTTTAGATTTGAAAAGTAGTTAAAATGATAAGCAGAGCATAGAAAATACAACACACAAAAAACTAATTCGAGATGTATTTTACTGTGATTAAGACCTAGGTTGGATTACACTCTAATTACAATAATTAGTGAAAAATGATAATTTCCAATAAATTCTAGGAATTAGGGCTCATAAAAATTAATCTCAGTAAAGATGCAATTATTAGCTCAAAGCTTCAACAGTACTAAACTTTAGTGGGAAAATTCAGGAAAAAGTTGGCTACTGTCAGTTGTGACAGAATTAAGCCTCTTGGTTTATCTTGAGAACTTTCACTCAGTAAAGGATTCTTTCCACAAAAGGGTATTTTCTGTTACTCAAGAACTCTACAGTAAAACCCATCTGCTATCATGCATAAAGCCTAGCAGCCTATCTAGTCTTTCCCAAGTAATTGATCTTTTCTTTTTCTAGTGATTTACATTCAGATTGTCTTCTTGCAGAAAGCACAGACACTTTTCATAGTAACTCCTATGACTCTTACTAGGCACTTCATAATTTTCTTCTGACACCATCTCTTTTTCGTCATTGCCTTAAAATATATTTTTCTACTTTATTTAATCAACTCTGTAAAGTAGTAAATTTATAGTCACTAAGTTAATTACACTAGATCATAGAGTCACTTATAAATATGCATTTCACCCTGAAGCATTTTTTTTCTTGGAAATTACAACTTCAATAAGAAATTAAGATTGAATACAGACATTTACTTGGTTGGTACGATTCCAAACACAAATAAAAGGAGATGAAAATGTACTACCTCGATGCCAGTTTATAGCTGCTACTATTAACTATAGTATCACAAATGTGACTATAAAAAGAAAGGGATGATTCTGAGCAATGAAGCACCTGTATGTCATTATTTGGTAACATCATGAGAACTATGAAAATATTTATTCTTCTGTAAAGTTACTATTGATGGCTATACTGCTGAGGGCCCTCCATCAGTCCTAAAGTTAGAATGTTAGTACTGACAGACATTTTTTCCCTTTGTAATATCTTAAACAAAGAAAGCATTAATAGCTTAATGATCAGACATATGAGCCATCAGTCAATCCAGACGCCATGCAACCATTATATCAAAACTATCCTGTGTAGCATGAACCCTTTGAACCTTTTAAATTAGCCTGGACAAATTCCCTCCTTTCCCAAAAGGATTTCCTATTCTAAACATACACTTTATCACAAACTCAGCATTTTTCAAATATCTTTTTCCATCCAGATAACTCAGCTTGGTAAAGTAGAATCACTGAAAAACATCCGTTAAATTGTTCCTTGTTTTTTTCATTTTTCAGGCTTTATAGTACTTCAAATTGTTGTCACTCCCTGTTATAAGCTAATAACAAATATGCTAGTCTTGCAGAACAGTCACCAACTCTCCTGAAAAAAGTGAACTGCCTAATAAAATCTCTGATACATCATTAACATTATTATGGTGATCATGGATTCTTTTGTCTCCAAAAGCACTCTAAAATAGTTTTCTACCATATATTTCAACAGATAGCAAAACACAGGACTCAAAACCAGTATACATTTTAAAGTATACTTTGCATGAAGCTGTAACAATGTGCTCTGAAATACTGACAATATATACTTCTGTATTTTGAATACGGGTTTAATTTTAGTTCCACAGTAACAAATTACATTGGGACAAAACTGTACCTAACTTCCATGCAAATAAGATTAATTTTTATTCAGTTTTGGCATCACTTTCTTAATGGTTTCATTAGCAGAAGGATTAGCTCATTTATCCCACTGGTCAAAAGCAGAGACCTGAGAGATGTCATTCAATTTCTGATGTTGTATTTTTCAGACTGTGCAGAATTCATGAAAGAATCACTGAAAAGGGGGAATGTCCTTGTATTTCCAATACTAAACAAGAGCAACCCTTTTAGTCAGTTTAATTAAAGCAATACTACTCAGGTGCTATTTAGAAGTTTACTGCTGGAAACAGAATATGATGCCAAATATCTGTTATTCCCAGAAAATGTGCAAGTTTGCAGTATTACTTCCACTATATCTTTGTAGACAAGAAAAAACAAATTTTACAAGTTCTTAGGCAAAAGTTTGCAGCAACAGAAACCATTTAGCAGTCTGAGAAAAAATCAGTGACAATTGGAACACAAAACACCACTTTTATATTTGCTAAATATCTAACTGAAGTGATTGCCAGGTCTAGTAAACAAGATGCAATCTGTTCTAAACTGAATAGCATGTGTGAGAATAATGTTGATGTTATGGTCAGAGAAGCATTTCTTTTTACAGTAACAGTATATTCTAAACATTTCCCTTTTATTAAAAAAAAACCACTTCCATAGTTTAAAAGCTTACAAGGCAGAAAATGTTCTGGAGATGGATGTAGACTGCATCCGAACTGTCTTCTAAGACATTGCCTCCAAATAAAAATACAACAAACCATTGTGCAGAATTGTTTGAAGAGTAAATAAAAATTCTTCAGAGTACTTTCTTTCACCAGCGTTCCACTCAACTGCTTGCAAGGAAACCTGAACGCTACCTAGGAGCTTCTGTCTGTAAATATCATTGGCATGTCAGAAGATTTCCCCATCCCTGCCTAAACTTCTCCTTAAATTACATTCAGATTTCTGTGGTACTGTAACAGCTTCAATATGGCACATATTTCAGTATTTTGTAAAGGTTTCATTTCCATTTCCACCTCCAGTTATTCTTGGTTTACATTTTTTATCCTGGCTGCTCTGCAGGATGTACATCCTTACAATATTTATGTGAGGTCTTACAGCTTTAACATGGAATATCGTTAACTACTATATCAAAACCACATCGAGATATATACTGAAGTGATATCCTGTATTATAGGATTCGCAACAGATTTCACCATGTTTTATCAAAACATGTGTCAAAGCAATGCAATTCCTAATTGCAAAATAAAGGCAAATCATGCAAAAAATGGTTGGTTGGGCTTTTATGACATTCAAACTTTCGTTCAATTCCATTCATAGGAATGCATATTCCTCAGTTGTGTAGCTTGATTTTTCAAGTTTAAATGAGGAAAAAAATCCAAAACAAATCTCAACAAAACTTTTTTTTTTTGCTTTGCCTGCTATGGATCAATATCATGTAAAATGCCCCCCCCGAGGCAGAAATTGCAGATGATCCTAGATTCACTTCAAACCCAGCACAAGCTTTCTAAATAGCCACAAACCATTCTAAGTATTCCGGGTATGTACCAAACTCTGGATTTACTGTACATTGCAAAAACCCTGTGCAGAGCAAATGAAAATAAATGTGTATTTAGATGATTCTTATTTTTTATTCTATAGAAGTCATTTGTGAAAAGTTTTGCAATACACTTTATAGTTCAGGTACCTAAGAGAAACTGTTGAGACATATTAATATCCGAGTTTATTTCTCTTCTAACTGTGGCAAGCTATCTTTAAGCATTGTATTTTAGAACCCAGTAAAAAGGCTGGACTTGAAACTAAATGGAGATTAACTCTAGCTGTTTTAAGTTTAGAACATTCTTTAATTCAACTGAAGAAGTGTTTAGCTGGGGACCTTAGGTGAGGATAGAATACACCATCCTCTTTTTTTACAGACCATTCTCCAAATTTTGCACACAATCTCACATAGTCACACTCACTAAATCAGAGAAGAATTTGCAAGATATCTACACAATGCAGGGCTATCTAGAGCACGGTTTGGACAATACAAGGACATTTTCTAGTCACAGTATTTTCTTTGTATAATTTTCATCCATTATATAAACCAATGTGCAAACACTGAAGACAAAGTATGGAAAATGCTTAATAGAGTAAATACACTGTATTACTGTGTGTACATGTCTATCTTATAGTTCTACTGGAATTTGTGCATGTGAGTACACATGTACGCATACTATATAGAATTTATATTAGTCTTCAAAAAATTGGGGCTATTCTGTTAGTGCTAACAAGACAGGACAGAATCTAAAACCAGCTAAACTTATGTAAGACACTCCTACTTGGCTTGAAAAGGAAGGGTTAAGTGGAAGTTAACTGGTATCACCCATATCTTAAAATGAAACATTCTGTAATCTACTCCTACTTTCCCACTTTCCTATGAAATCAATGTAGTTTGCATCAAACACCTACTTAATAAGGCTACTAAATGACTTCAAAGGACAGTCTTCAACAAAGTACATGAGGAAGTACATAGATTTAAGTGCTTAAAGCTCTGTCAATGAGCATTTTTTGAGCAGCTCTTAGAGATTCTTACCAGCTCTTGTGTATCTTCTGCTAATGGCAGAAATGTAGCTTCCAGAATAGCAACTTGATCAGCGCTGAGCTTCTGCCACAGACTAATCAGCATAATCACCAGATGGGTGGCACTTTTCAACTTTGTGAATGCCTGGAACATGTTGGCTTGATTTTCTTCTGCTGCATCTGCTAGAGCTATTACCTGCAAAAATTACAAACGTCTGTTAAGCATGATTTTACCATCCGTGAACACTCAACACTGAAATTACCTTTGGCACACTCTTGTTTTCCTTTAGATGATCCTGAGGAATTCTGTTTTCCATAAACACAAACCACAGAGTATTAAATGAGTTATCATTTATCTAGATTTTTCTTTTGCATACCCCAAGGCAACTTCAAGTCCATACGGATTAATCTACCTAGTAAAATCAGTGCAGAAATGATTCTGTTTAGACCATATTCTTACAGCATTCCTGAAACTGATCCCCATCATATCACATAATACATGATAACAAACTAACTTTTAGGTTTATACCACACAAGACACTAATCCCTACATGACCAGCAAGCCTACTGTATTAATCAAAAACAATACATTGATTTTATGCAATTAAAAATACAGTATATAATTATTTCCACATGAACATAACTGCCATCTGTTATTAACTCTTGGGTCTCTCCATGTTTTGCACTAGTTGCTTAAGCTTTCATGCCAAAATGTAAACATTATGGATCGTATATATGAAGGCAATACCACATTAACTGCCAGACATTCTGAAAGAATTTTCAAAATAAAATAAAATGGCAGATTCACTTCTTGTAAGATGGTAAGATAGTTTTGCTGAGTACTTCAAGATGGGGAAAAACAGAAGAGCTATTATATGATATTCTACTCAGTTCAGAAATAACTTGTCATTGTATATAATACTGTCTACTCACAGCATTACAAAAATTGGTATTTTGAAAAATATTGCTATAAATACCTTCTTTCTTGAAATACAATGTTCAGACCTTTTCCATCACTGGTGAAAAGTGAAGATGACAGTGATTTCAATATGCAACTGCTATCATTTCAATGTGACAAGAGATTTTCCACGGTATTTGCACTGAATTACTTCAACTAAAGGAACAAAGGCTAGGGGTTTATCCTGGGGGAGCACAACTTATAAGACCTGTTCTCATGAATGCCACTACATCTTCATGTTGCCTGAATACTACTTGGTTTACAGCAGCGCTGATTATCTTCATCGCCATTTAAATCAACACAAAGCACCTCCCTCAACCACCTTCTCCTTCCATTTGTTTATCTGCAAAATGGGGTAATAGGTGCTTGACTGGAGTTGTGAAAAGCCTCACAGAAATGCAGTTAAAATTTAATTAGTATTACAACAGAATTTACAACGTAAAATTTGCAGAGCTCGATCCATTAACATTTTGGCAACAGCAGGAAAACAAAAATACTATATGATGCATCTTCAGCCGGGAAACAAAGCCAACCAGCTGTTAGCATTTGGTGGAGGAAAACTATTTTTAATCTGCAACACTGGCATTAGAGATGTGTGTGTGTTCCCTCCAAGCTCCCATGTGACTGGGAAGATAAAGAAAACAGAATTTGAGGGAACTATAAATATGAAACATTTCAAACAAAACGCGTTGATAGCTTTTGATTTAGATTTTTAAATGTAATGTTTCCAAATAAAATGGAGAACCCACAGGACATTCATGAGTCCAAACACTACATAAATCAGAGCCAAGTAACAAAACAAAACAAAAAAATCCAGCTAACCATGTGAAGGAGAAGTGAGAAATTAATCCCAAATAGTGAAAACCAACATGACATACTTTGGTTAGAGGAGAGTAACAGTATCACAGACATGTCACCTGATGTAATCGTGCCCACATTCAGTTTGCTCAGACCAGAGCCCTGATGCTCTTCATACCTCATGTTCTACACAAGATGGAGTTCCATATTGCAGGTACTTTTCAACAGTTATGGGTGACAAAGCTACATGACAAAGCTACATGACAAACACAACACTACATAGTACCCTACAACAGTCACATCTGACCACTGTAACCAGTAATTGTATGCACTATCATCTTTCTGAGGAGACAAGCAACAACAGTAAAGTTCCCCTCAGTCTAACAGGGGCCTTCAAATATCTAATCACCTTTCCTGTCCAATATGAATTTAAGAATTTTGGAAAGAAGAATATGCTAAGATGAATTTAACATGCTGATGCCATTCATCAGTATGCTTCCTATAATATTACTGGATGGGATAGTGCAATGGATAAATTCAGAATTCCTGGAATTTCAAATAAAGGCAAGCTAGCTGTATCCTATTATGGATAATGCTCAGCTAATATCAATTTTTCTGAAGAAGCAGGCAAATACATATATTTGCACTTGTGTGACAACAACTACCTGAACCGCGCTTACACTAAGGTAAAGGACAGCTTCTAAACTGAGTCATTCATTAATTCCTAGGTGGTCTCTCACTCTGTGCTGTATTTCAATTTATACTGTACTGTAAACCTCAGAAGCATAAATCACAATAAAGAGAAGTAGCTGACATGGCCTTTTACCTTAAGGAACCTTCATTTCAGAATTTGTTTGCTTTCCATTTTATAACCATGAGCAAAGGAGATGCTCACCTTTTCATAGGCTATAGATGTAAAACAAACATCCCAGTACTCCCAAACAATACCTAATGTACCAAGCCTATAAGCTATTTTGAAAGCAGCTTCATAAAAAACCCTAAAAAGTACAACTGTCAAAAAAGTTTGTCTTTGGTACAAAATTCTACAGTTCTAAAACACAATAATAGAAGACAAATATAATACCAGTGACAGGCCTAAGCTTCTAAAAGAGGGTGCAGTCTCGGGGTCTTGCAGGTCACTGAAACATATAATAATTAAATCTTTACATGACTGCATATATGTAAGTTCCACTTTACATTTGCAGAGAAACCAAAAAGGGGAAAAAACATTTCTAAGTAATAATTATTCTGTTAACAGATGAAGAAGTGACCTAATATAGCTTTCCGAGATCTGGAATATTCAGGATAATACAATATGAATTACCATACAATAATGTAGGCACACATGGTCATTGTAGTTTTTAAAAAGCCTATACCACAGACAGAAGAAAGGTTGTCAGAACAGCACCCTTTGAGATATGCTGAGAACTGAAGGCCAAAGCACACAGAAAGCAGCTGGAAGGGACTAAAGATACTTTGACAATACATGGTTCCACAGTAAATACTTAGTATGAAGGGGAAAAAAAGAAATCTTCCCTCACAGAGGAAAATTACTCTAAACATCTCCCAGGACATCAGCTATAAATTTTAGAAGCGTTCTGGGTTTCTTCATTCAAACACTTGCAGAATTTAAGGATGAATAAGTTCTAAGAACATGACATTCACATTTTAAATTATTTTATTTTCACCTGAACATTACCTCTATTGTATTTTACAAAAGTTGAGGGAAATAAAGAATCTAAACCCTTTGCAAACGAGATCCTAGTCTCTTCAGAGTGAGTCATGGTTTCTCCATAATTTCCCACCTATATCTTCAGTTCTCATAGTAGTTGTTCAATCTGTTTAGTTAAGATCTATTTTATCATCTTTCTAACCAGATATAAAATTTTAAAAAGGAAATCTCTCTATCTCACTTCTTCACAGGGTAGGTGGAAAAACGTATCGCAACTGGCAGTCCCAAGTGTAACTTACATGCAAAGATTTTAGATGAACTGGAAACTATCAAGTAAAAAGTCTGCCTATATTGCATAAGGCCTATCATTGCCTATTTAACAGTTTTCTTTCTCCTTTAATATCACAAAGCTTTCAAACAAAGAAAACTAACCCCCTTTTTTTTTAAGTTTTCTTTCTAAAAGCAATGGAAGAAAGGAAAGCGGCTGATGCAGGAAAGATTTAAGAGGTACTGGAATGGGTTGAAAGTACAGTATTGAATATATATTTTACAACTGATCAAAACTTGCTTTTCATTTACATCCTTTTTTGTTTAAATTTTTTCTGACCAAATTCTTGCTCTGTTTCAATACACCTACCTACAGCAAAGTACAGGCCAGTTAAATTATTAATAAAAGCATGTTGTAAAAAGAAAAGAAAGAAGGGAAGAACTATTCTCTAAATTAAGATTATATTCAACATTTTTTACTAAATTTCTTATTCACAGTTACAAATGTAGAGCTGAAATCAGATGTATTTTTGTAATCTTGAGAACCTCACCCCTCAATGCTATTACCAGGATTTGACTGCAACAATTTCCAAGCACAGAGCATTTCTCATGTTTTCAGCCCTAAGTGCTCAAGCAGAAAGATTTCTTTCCATGCTTATTTTGTTGCTAAGTAGACTTTAAGATGTCAAGTATTTCAAAACTGTAAACTAATGGTGATTCAAGTTTTAAAAAACAATCAGATTTCTCCATTATTAGTGCTTACTTAAAAATATTTTTCAGGGCATTGTTTAACATCCAGCAATAACTTCAAAATTACTAATCCCTCTTGAAAAAGGCTTGCAACATACCCACTCTTGTATATTCTGACAAGTTCCTTGGGGCAATAATGAACATCACTCCCCCAGGCTTATTACAATAACACAAAAAAATACAAATACAATTCCAAAAATACAAAATGCCGCCTTATTAGCTGGCTAGAAAGTTGAAGAAAACTTTGAAAAAGTAAAGGGCAAGAAATGAGTATGAAGTTCCAAGGAGCTTTCTTTTCAATTGGTAGTATATTTTCTTGGAGTCCCTAACACCATTGGGACTGAAGACTCTCATAGGTTTTATGTCATGTTCTAAAATGGAGAACAGGAAATGTGACTGACAATTTGTTTTTTCTTTTTTTAAAACAGCCAAGGAAAACATAAATGTCCACCACTGGTGAAACTTCAGCCAACTAGTCTTATTCTCACCTAGTTCTATCACACTGGGTTCAGCTTCTAGTAAATTTGAAGTATCTTCATTTTTAGCAGAAATCAAGCTTAAAGAGAGCACAAGTTTGACATTTAAGGAACATGGAATCGCTTTACATTTCATCCATAGCACTGGGGAGCAAGTCTTCTATGCAAAATTTCTTAAAATATGAAAAATAATGCCAGAAATGTAATTATTCTGAAATGGACACACAGATGATGAATTACCAAGACCGTTACATGCTCCACAGTAAATGAATCCATAATCAAAGCCTTTATAAACTGATTTCAAAAGAGTACACAGTTATACAAGCAAAAACAGAGATCACAAGCTCACAGGTCTCTTCTGGCAATCGTTCGTATGGAATAATTTATTGTAAGGTAGTTAATTGATCCGACCCCTTCCAACTATTTTTAAACAAAATTAGATCTTCACAAAGCAGAATTTTAATGCATATAAAGCAGAAAAAATAAAAAAGAGAGCTGAGAAATGCTAGGATTACTGCTTGTTCATTGCTATTGCAACAGGACATTTACTACTACTCTATTTCACCCTTTCCCACATTCACTCGTTTTAGAGAAGGAAATACAACTCAGTTACTAAATCTATAACAGGATCTAACAGAAAAATTTTTGTGGTTTTAAGAAGTCTCCATATCCTAGTTCACATAGAACATGTAAGCATTTGAAGTCAAATATTTTTTTCCTTACAAGCGCCTTTATCTACCTTGCGCACATGGCATGCAGCTACATACAAAAGCTAAGACACCAGCAAAGCAAACCTTTAAAACAGAAATGACTACTTAAGTGATAATATCAATTTAATTAATAAAATCCTGAATATCTCTTGTTCTGGGAGTAAACTTTTTTTTTTCAAACAGGCAATTCTCCAAGTAGTTTACAATGTAACAAAACAGTGATTAGCAGCCTCATTCCCTGTGCAGACCATCTCACTCAACAACCATTGTGCACACAGCTTTTGACAGGTGACTAAAGCTTTATGGAATGCAGGCAAAGATATCCATGTCAGAGAGCGATCTTTATCAAACACTCCGTCACCAGAAAGTATAACCGTGTCACTCCCACAAGGGAGCACTTCTGAACGCTGTGGTGTTCCCACAGCACTGCAATGGGTACATGAGACTGCATGTTGGGATTAAGTACTTCAAGCCACAATTATCTGACCCTTATAAGAATGCCTCGGCTAGTGCTAACCAGGACCACGGGTTTTAAAACTGTGGCATAGGCCCACCATGATGATAAAGCATCAATTCACTAGATACCAAATACTCAACTTTCAAGTGAAGCTCAACATGACCTCGATCTGAGAAGACAGCAGAGACAGAAGACACTGCAGCATGACAACCCATGCTTTATCTGGATGCACCCAGCTACCTCCTGAAATTCTATTAGCTCACTTGATGAACGTGAAAATATTGATCACCACAAGTAATTACTATAGTAATCTGTGCCTCTGGAAACAAGAGCAGCCAGATTAAGGAAATACTCAAGGTTGCAAGGGAAGTTGTGTGGTTTTGTTTTCTTCTATGTTACTTCCATGACAGAATTATCATTAACAGCTCTACTGCACCTTTCTAAACTGGAATTTGCCATGAAGCAGTATCGTCTACAAAGCACAACACAGGTTACAGGAGATGGCAGTCAACTCACTCTGTAAGAGCCAAATGCATGTACTGTTTAAATTCAGAATCCTCTTTTGAGACTTCACATATATCAAAGCTGTGTCTTACCTTCACAAACCAAAGTGATAGTGGATTATTATCACAGAGTCATGCTGCATCATTTATTTTACTTCGTTTTATGAAGTAGTGACAGTGATGTTAATAAGAAAATCTTTTGGGATGAAGTAACTATCATTTCAGCTATACAGAGACATAGTAGTATGAATATGGTCAGTTCAAAAGGAAAGAGAGATCTCTACCCTCTTAATTTTTCCTCTTTAGAACACTCAATAAGAAAACAGGCTATTACTTTGTCCTCACAAGTCTCTCTTCCCCCAGCTTTTAGCTATACCACTATACTCTAACTAGAATTTTTTTCTAAATTACTGCAAAATATTTAGTTGGTTCAGAACCTTGACACCTGAGTGCATTATCCAAAAGTACTTGATTGTTAATACATTTAAACCCAAATTAAAACCCTGATAGATCAATGTCACCCTGCTCCATAGGAAATGTCTGTTTTGTCTGGACTAAGTATTTAAACAAGCTATGCCAGTAAAATCCAAGCATGAAGACCACCTGGTTAGCTCTACTTTAAATGGGTATGATCTAATTAAAGGAAGCAGATTCATATTCCTATAAGACTAAATATGCAGCTCTTCATAAGCATAAATCAACTTTGAGAATTTTTCTGTCTTAGCAATACTAATGTGGCGGCAAAAAACTGCTTCTTTGCATCACTGTTGCCAGTTTACTGGTTTTATTTAAATACATCTTAGTGTTTTATACTGCTGCCTACCATCATCTGCGCTTCCTTGTTTAAATCCACAGTAACAGAAAAGAATTCCTGTTGTCTCTGATGTTCCATCTGAGGTAAGGATTACAGTTAAGATTAGTTTAACTTTATTAATATGCTTTTCCCTATTTGTTCATTTTGGGTTTTTTTTTTTTTTCCCCAAAGGGGTTAAGCATTTTTGAAAAGCCAGATAAATTAATATGGTCAATAGGAAGAATACAGAGAAGAAAATTATTTAAATACCTGACACTTGACCTTGATAGCCTATCCACAAGTAAACACTGCAGCCAGTTTTGCATGTGAGTAACTGCTTGTTATTTGGTACAACTATTAAATACCAAGATGGGGAAAAAAAAACCCCACAATTTTCTTGAAGGAAGGCTACAAACATATTCCAAAATACATACGATACATTCCAATACATTTAGAAGCAAGTTCTACATTATAAAAATCCAAATTTACAAGCAGAGTTACAAAATTAGGAGCTTATCTGAGTGAAATAGCATCTGTTGCAAATTACACAAAACCCAAGAAGCCAGTGAGTTACAATGAATCCTTTACTTACCCCTTCAAAACAAAAGTGTCATTTAAGCATAGCGATGTGCTAAATAACGCACAGATATCATAGAATCATGGAACAGTCTGGGTTCGAAGCAACCTTAAAGACCATCTAGTTCCAACCCCCCTGCCACAGGCAGGGACAACTCCCACTAGAACAGGTTGCTGAAAGCCCCATCCAACCTGGCCTTGAACACTTCCACAACTTCTCTGGGCAACCTGTTCCAGTGCCTCACCACCCTCAGAGTGAAGAATTGCTTCCTTATTTCTAAGGATTTGTAAATCTACCCTCTTTCAGTTTAAAGCCATTACTCCTTGTCCTATCACTATATAACCTTGTAAGAAGTCCCTCTCCGGCTTTCTTGTAGGCCCCCTTCAGGTACTGGAAGGCTCCTATAAGGTATCCCCACAGCCTTCTCTCCTCCAGCCTGAACAACCCCAACTCTCTCAGCCTGTCTTTATAGCAGAGGTGCTCCAGCCCTCAGATCATCTTCGTGGCCCTCCTCTGGACCCGCTCCAACAGGTCCATGTCCTTTTTATGTTGGGGGCCCCAGAGCTGAACACAGTACTCCAGGTGGGGTCTCATGAGAGCAGAGCAGAGGGGGAGAATCACCTCCGTAGACCTGCTGGTCATGCTTCTTTTGATGCAGCCCAGGATACAGTTGGCTTTCTGGGCTGCAAGCGCACATTTCTGGTTCATGTTGAGGTTCTCATCAACAAACACACCCAAGTCCTTCTCCTCAGGGCTGCTCTCAATCCATTCTCTGCCCAGCCTGTATTTGTACTTGGGATTGCCCCAACCAATGTCCAGGACCTTGCACTTGGCTTTGTTGAACTTCACGAGGTTCGCACAGGCCTCAAGCCTGTCAAGGCCCTTCTGGATGGCACCCCTTCCCTCCAGCATGTCAACTGCACCATGCAGCTGGGTGTTGTCATCAAACTTGCTGAGGGTGCACTCAATCCCACTGTCCATGTCGCTGACAAAGATGTTAAACAGCGCCAGTCCCAATACTGACCCCTGAGCAACACCACTCATCATTGGTCTCCACTTGGAGATCGAGCCATTGACCACAACTTTGTCACAGAATCACTGATAGTCAATGAATACTGAGACAGTTTCATCGTGAAGCTGTGGTTGAATTGGAAGCAATGTATAAAAAAAATACAGCCAAACATTAGCTAAATGGAGAGAGAGGTGGAGAGCTTGGTTTATATCACCGAATATACAGTATTATGTAATGATGACCAAAAAAATTTTACAACAAAGGAACAAATTTTAAACAATGAAGTGGCATGCTTTATATATTAAAATAAGCTGTGAACCTAAACAAACAGTTTAAAAAACTAACAGGGGGCTCGTCCTGCAAATTTCTAATTGTATTTCAGTCCCATGGGATCTCTGGATGACCAGGAAATCAAGAGAGACCCATTAGATCCTACTTCCGCAAATGTTTATGTACAGTGAAGCTCAATGGGTAAAATCAAGGATTTGCCAGCTCCAGTGGGAAAGTTGCATTGATTCAGTAAAGGCAGGATTTCATCCTATTAAAGACTACTACTCTCAGTGTGATTAGTCATACGCACCTAGTGGGGAAAAAATCATTTGCAGCATGTTAGATATCAGGTGATGAGTGTAGTTTTAGAAATCTAGAATAAATCCACAAATCATTACTTTCAGAAAGTAAACAGTAAAACACATCTCCTGAATCAGGCTAATCTCATATTTATATTTATTATAATAATGAAAAACATGTTGACAAACACATCTTAAAAAGGTTAATAAAAACAAATCCAACTAACACATAATATAGATATTTTTCCATCTGCATAGATGAACACATAGCTGTTCCAGCAAATTTTATTCTAACACCTTTAACAATAGAAGTATCAACCGCAAAAAAATCAGCAAGCCACTCAAGACAGTGAAGTACTAAGCTAAACTCCAAGCTATTAAACTTGCCCACCCAAGTCCACTTGCAATTTTGGCACTTCTGCTTTATACTGAACCATGCGAGGACATTCCCAGAACTCCCCATTCAGGCTGAGCTACCATATAATTTTAAGGGATTAGAAAACATTGCAGTTGCCAACACAGTGTCTGGGAGTAACAGTAAGATTCAGAATGATTAAATTAAAATACACTCTGGAAACAAATGCTAAACATAGCAATCAAAGAAAATGGATGTCAGGCTAATTAGAACCTCAAACTTAACTACAACACTGATTTCAGGACATCTCTCATTACAATTACTTTTCTATTTTGAGACACTTTGCAGAATTTCCCTTCTATTAGTAAAATCTTGAGAACATGTGCCGGTACATTTGGAAATAAAACAGGCTTCTCAAGTCAAAGTGCAAAGGTCACAAAATATATTAATTGCTTACGCGAATACCTTGTCTTTGAATTACAAGTTTTTCATAATTTCTTCTATTTTTCATTCTGAGACATAACCATTTCAAAACAAAGGAACATCATGATGAAATGTAAGTTCTATAAAACTCAGTCAGAAACACAGTCTGTATAAAACTTGAAGAGAATTCAGCAAAGACATTGGAGTTCAGTAGGTTTTACTAGCAAAAAAAAAAAAAAAAGATGTTTTCAAAAGAGTCATTCAGTGAAGGTAAAAATTGTTTGCGCAAGGTGCCACAATAGTAAGTTTCAGACAAAGTAGACTGTTGCACTCCTCCACAGGTGAAGTACAGCACAGACCACAATAATGCTTGCTCCACAACAATACCCAGCAAATAACCTTTACAAACTTGAGTTGCACCCTACTTCATATGATATTCAACTTCTATGCCAACAGTTATTGCTATACAGGTGTGATTATTTTCAGTGATATAGATTTCATTTTACGGGAGCGAGACAAGTATTGAGAGATCAGAAATATCCTACTGCCAAGTCACACAGCAGGTGGACTTATCCTCATAATGAAGAAGCAAAGAGCTTATCCCCCTGCCTGGGACCCTCCATCTATAGAAAAAGAAAGAAAACAAAAAAGGAACCATCTGAAGTAACATTACAGTGTATTCAATGGCAACTCTTCAGGTGGTGATCAAAAGAACATGTATTTTTAGGTCACCGAATTCGTTGTGCTGCAGATAATGGCCAATGATGCTCATTCTACTGCACACCTGGAACTGCACCTTCTAACTCTCTTCTCCTAAACTGACAAATTAAGAAAATTCCCACCTGAAATACCCTGCTAATTCACAAGCACAAAGCCCACAGGAACAGAATCAGGTGTAGTTTTCTTTACATGCACACCTGCCCTAGCCACACAATAAACTCAGGCAGTGCATTCTGCCCATTAAGCCTAGGAGTTAGACCTTAAGCAGAAATCAAAAAATAAAACCAAAATAAGCAAATGTTTGTCCCCCAAACTGGTTCATCTTATGTTCAAGATCAGATGAGCTGCAAAGCTAGTAATTATTTTAGTGTGTAAAAATTATTTTATCACAGGATTATTCTGACAAAGTAAGTATGTCTCACCATAGTGTATGGATTGATGTCCAATAAAGTAAATACCAATGTTATATATGCACGTACATATTTACAGGATTGGGGTTTTATTATTAATCATAACATTCTATGTTGTCCTCCTGCTGCAATTCTAAATATATCTGAAGCTATATGGCTTTCTAATATTAATTTCAAAATACATTATTCAATGATGCACTTACAACCTCTTAGCCTTTGAGAAATATCATGAAACAAAGAGTTCAAAATTGGCAAAAGTCCTTCAACCCATGTCTTTGAAAACACAACTTTTTCCCTACTTTCAGTAGGGCAACTGCTAACTTCACTCATATCCCACATTGTTTTTCTTTTCCTTAAAATAAATTAAAAGAAGAGCAAACAGATTAAAGAAACTCATTCCAAAATGTTTAGTATCAATTCTCTGCTGAAGGAACAGCTGTGTGGCAAACTTGCCAATTTTTGAGATAAACACATTTTTGACCTAGCCTTCACTACCTATGTACCCTGGTATGCTGACATAAAAGCAAGACAATTCAGGGCAACCTAAAGGGGAAACAACCTCTCACCTTCAAAAAGGTTTTGGAGGCACACTCAAACAGATTCAAAGTTCAATTGGACTCTAATTCCTAGAAGAAAGCTATTTTTTCCATAAAGGAAAAAAGTGTTAAAAAGCTTTCCATCAAATACACAAGAATTAATGCATTTATATTGCAGCCTTCCATGCAAACATCTCATTCCTTGTCTTCCTTTATTCTAACAGGCTGCTGAGTCTATGGAGGAGATGGGACAAGATGTGTAAGGTCTTTTTTAAGTCCTGCTGACCTAGACTAAGATTCCCACTGGGGCTTCTAGAAGTGGGGGAGCAGAGGAAAGAGGCAGCAAGTGTCAGGTACGCTTCAGTGTCTGAAATGTCATAATTAACCTTGTAACTTTCTCTGTTTTAAATCTAGAAAAATCTCCTCATTGTCTGAGCAGAAGTTTATGAATAGTTCTACTGCACAGTATTTGGATTAACAAATAGTACCCTCAATTACACAGAGCAGGAAAGAACTCTTTTCAACACTAATATATAACCACACGCAAACACACCCCACTAAATTAGTAACAAATGCTCTTACTGATTTTGGCTGAGATAAGCTTTCTGATAAGAAAAGATTTTCCTTTCAAAAAAAGCTTGATTTAAACACTTGCCTCGTTCTCCTGATGTAATACAGCTGAAGTTCATGCCCTGGCTCAGTCAAATCTAACAGTTTTAACTTAGTTTCAACCATTACTGGTCATAACAAGATGTATTCAAAAGGGTATTTGTGTTTGCTTTATTCTGTTGCATCAAAGTTAGGAAAACACATCTGGGTAGTGTACATTCTAGCCACACTGCAGACCAAAAATCCAGATAAACGTTTTGTCTAGAAGGATGACTAAATAAGTTGGCCAAATATCAGAACAAATTCACTTTGATGTTTCAAGTTGGTGGAGCTCTGAAACATGACCTAAATTATACAGTTACATCCCCTGAAAGAGTAGCAACCATCTCTTCCTTTAGCATCTGCTGAGGTGGGGAGGGTGGTGTGGTGGCAGGGAAGAAGGAAAAAGAAGCATTTGTTATGAATGCTGGCAGAATTTAACATAAATAAAATGGTAGGAACCCAAGTAAAAACATTTGTCTACGTTCACTCATATTGGTGAATAGTTCATATTCATACCTTTTTCAAGACCATCTGCAGTGCTTGCCTCCACTGTTACCAAAAATGCCTCAGAGTCTGCTTAGAGCCCATAGAGAAGGATGGCATTTGAGATTTTATTGAAGGTGCACGCAGCTGAACCCAGACTGCACTGACAGGTTCCATGTAAGAAATTCCCTCAGAGTGATGCTGAGTCACTTGCCAAAAATTAATGATGAAAATATATAAAAATATATAAAACCTCATATCAGGTGTAGAACTAACTTACTGAGCTCCATCTATCATGTAAGAAAGCAGTCAGCTGGCATGTTGTTAAATGATAGGACTGGAGAGAATTACTGAGCACCATTCCTGTGGGAAGAAGTACTAAAGAAAACCTGCTGTGCAATGATAATATGAACCAAACATTATGTTCTTTTCTAAATGAAAAATTTCTAGGGGAAAATATAAAAAAAAAATTCCCAAAGAAAATAACTCCATTGCAAAACTTACCATTAAAGGAACTGGAGGAAGAAATGTCTCCTACCCTCACAAAGCAAAGAAACTATGAAGAACCACGAAGGCATGCAGCCTTGCTTTCTTTTGGAGCAAATACAAGAACGTAGCTGTTTAAAGCAGAGTGAGGTCCACAAAGACAAATTCTAAGAGGAGGTGGCTAGTTTCCCTTAATTTCCTCTATAAACTGTGGAGGGACCATTGTCTTTTTTTTATTTTTTTTTAAACCATAGAAGTTAAACTTCAGTGCCTCTGATGCCTGAAGACCCATCTTTATCTCCACTGACTACAGAGGAATTCTAACTTCTCTAGATGAAAACTGCTTTTGTGAATCTCGCTCAACCATAGCGTAACAAAGCAAACCCCACCTATTCAAAAGATATGCATAGATGAACTTCAGCAGTAAATACTGTAATAAAACATATGAGAAATAGTATCAAAGGACAACTTCATCTCATTAGAATCAATCTTCATTATCAAGAAATGCCTTTCCCTTAACTTTATTGAAATAAGCAACTGAATAACAGATTTTAAGCAAGATGTTGCTATATGCTTAAGTACTCCAGTATAGATGTATTGTTGTGCCTCACCATGCTGTACATCAGGACGCTCTTAAAATTTCTCCTTCCTCTTCCTTAAAACCAGCTATAAATGTTGGAGGACATTACAAATTCTATTTTTTACAATATCAGCTACCCTTAATACAGCATTTTCTTCCAGTGTTCACAATACTTCAAGACAAAAGCAAAATATAGAGAACAGCCAATTTAATGCGATCAGAATGATTTTTCAGAGATTTCCTTCAAAACTAAAGTACTGAATTCAAGGGAAATTTTTGAAAAAATAGTAACTTAACACTGCACTGAGCATTGAAGAATCTTGTTTGAATTTTTTATACTTACAAATTAACAAAGCATAGTAACCAATTTTGTAATTTATATATTGGTAATTTCCTACACAGACACACTTTGTTAATTCTACGTGAGGGACATTTCCAGCCTTTCACTACCATTTGGAGCTATTTCCATTACTTCCTACAGGGGAGTCTTTCAGTTAAAGGCACAGGTTCTTTCTCACATTGAGGACAAGGATAACAACACACACACTGAGGTTTCCTCAACTGGCAGTTTGACTCCCTCTGTACATACTCAGTTGACAAAGCTTTAACTACCAGTTTATAGCAACTGTACGTTACAGTCTGCACGTCACTTGCTTGATTAGCATTCCTCATCTCAGTAGAATGACTGAGCTGCCAACAAAAGTAGCCATGGTAGGTGAAGTAGTTTCAAAAATACATTAATAACCTGCATCCTAAGTTATGTCTTTGTGAAAATCTCACTCTTCTTCAAAAGCATGCATCCAGAAAGCAGCTATCATTGCTTTATTCTGTAGTAAAAAAAAAAAAAGCTACCCCCAAGACTATCAGGTCTTGGCACTACTCTAAGCCTGTAACAGCCACTTGAGGCAAGAGAATAGAGCAATGACTACATCACACCACTTACCAGCCCTCCTGCTCGGGACATCAGAGACACCTCAAACAATTACCTACGATCAAATATAAAGTTATCCACAATACAGTTAGGTTCCATTTTCCACAACTCCTGTTTGACTGGGACAATGTCTCCTGTAAACGACTATAAAAGTCTGCCCTTCCTCCCTTTATCCACTTCTCTTTAATATACCCTTAAAGGACAATAAGTGTCTTGAGGTGTGTACACATCAACGCATGCATTCTCAGAGTCAGGTCTTCACCTGACAGGAAAAGTATAACATCCAGAGTAAATTGAAAAAGGAGAATAGGAATAAGTGAACTGTTCAAAGCATGTTACATACTGGTATTCACCACAACTTTTTTCTTCCACATAGTAGTAGCACAATATTAAAGACACAAAATTCCCAACACTTTCCCTTACTGTGAATAGTAACATGTTTTAAATCTGCAAAAGCAGCCAAGAAAGTGGTCCAATCTAAATTAACCACAGACATTTTAGTTCCCTTAAGAACAAAATTTTAGTACATTTGGGTTTGGATTCATGATCTATACAGCTCAAAAGTTAAATAACTGGCTGTAAGTAAACTAAAGCTTTACCTAGAAACTGTTAAGAATATTTCTTTTCCCATTGAAACAAGACGTTCCAACCTAAGCCTATATACCACAAACTTCTCTGTAAAATGTAAAATACAGTTTAAAAACAATCAACATAAACCCAAAGCAAACACGTACACTTTATTTGCGGCTCAGGTGGTTAAAGCACAATGTTTAAGAAAGGATCGATGTGAGAGCTGTTGTTTGGACCCCTGGGGGCCCTTCCACAGAAAATAAAGTTCCACTACTTCAACTGACATGACCAAGGACAGCACGTAAACACCATACTATATTAAAGTTATTTTAAGTTGTTTTATATTTTCTGTGCCACAGATAAGACATCTTTGTAGTATTAAAAAAGCTACAGGTAAACAGCATTCTGTGATGGGGGCAAGTGATTTTAGAATGCTGTAAAAATGGTTATTGTCTGTTTGAACCTTAAGTTTTATCACAGGCATCAGTACACTGAATTCACATAGCAAGCAAGTTTTGAAACAGAATACTGTATATTGTAGACTCAACTACAACATGCATCTATACTATAACAAACAAAAGTATTAACAAGTAAGACCTAAAAACTACAGTTTAGAATACACCTCACCTGCCTCTGGGTAACTGAGGGTCACAGTGCTTACAGGCCAAGTTATACACAAAAAGGCTTATATGTTCATTAGAAAGTTATTGCTTCAGAAAGTCTCACTGATGAGGTTAACATTAGGGTAAAATGGACCACAAGTTGGGATGGGGGACGGGGACGGGGGGGGATGACGACACATGGGGTGGCGGTGGGTGGGTGTGGGTAGAAATCATTCTATCCTGCAGTCATCATTTCTAATATGTCCTGAGCTCTGTAAATTAATTAAGTAAATTTCTCAAATATGGTATGTGTAGGTCAAACTTCATAGTCTCTTTTTTTCCCACAAATCTAAAAACATGAATATCTGCTCCACACTTGTTCTATAGTAAATCTGTAAAAATTAAATACTGACTAATTATAAAAAAAAAAACTGACTCTATTAATAAAGCCAGAAATTTTCCTTAAGTCACAGAAATATTTGTCACTGGCTTCAGCATAACTGAGATTTTACATGAGGAAAAAATCAAATGCAAAATGTAAACAAGCTAGTAAAATACATTTCCTCCAATATATAATCCTAATTTTTAATCATATAATTATATATAATATATAGATATACTAAATATATATAATTCTTAATACATAATTCTATTCTTAAATAGCAGTTTTCTGTGTGTGGATAAAACATATTCTGCCACTATAATTCATAATAATATTCAGAGAAACAGAAAAACTGAAACTGCCCTGAACTTCAGCAAAGAGTTACCCTGCTGTAATAATTCACTTGATAAAAAGTAGCGCCATATTAAATGAAAAAATTCTTTCCCCCAAAGTTAGTATTTAGCATTTTCAAGATTTGAAGATCACTACCATTATCAGGAGTTATTATCAGAGTACTGATGGACAAAATCCCTTTCAAATGGCAAGGAGGTACTTCTGTCAGTAATTATCCCTGCTAATTTGGAAACTGTCCTCTTTCATTTAGTCTCTTCTAGCAACTGCTCCTCTTATCTGTTTTTCTCCATGTGATATCAGCCAGTGCCTCTCTCTGTTCACCTGCTGCCTCATTTAACAGTCTTATCCCTCCATAATCACTTGTTTTCTTTTAAAATATCTTCCAATTTTCAACATTTAACTGGGTAATTCTCAATTTATTTCTTTATCATCAATCTATGAAAATATTGCAAAGATTTTTTTTTTTTTTGGTCACGATATAACTTCTAATGGCAGATAAGTTAGGAGCATACCTTATGTATGACAGGATGTCAAGATACTCTTTTGTTTCAGCTTTGAGGACGATGTTTCACAGATGACATACGAACAGATTTTACAAAAAGGTATCACCTGAACCTGTAATGCATCTACAGCTCCTTGAAAAGCAGTGTAGTTTTAACCCCCTTCTCCTTTATCTTCAGGTACCCCCAATCTTCCCTATCCTGTTCTGGTGATTTTGCAAAATAATATCCATAACAAACAGTAGAAATGGGAGGCAAACTACATAGAATTAACAGCAATGGTAGTTACAAAACAGAATCCTGAACATATAGCTTTTTCCTTAACCACTGCTTAATAAAATTCAGTAGCACATAATCAATAAAGAGTTTTGTGGACACTGAACATAAATTATTTTTTTAATAATTTAAACTAAACATATAATTAAAGGAATATAAATAAAAATCTCATATCTTTCCATAAATTTGTATCACTATTATTGATTATATTATACTCCTACTGAACTTTTGAAGACAACTCCATTTCAGCCATTCCATTATTTTACCCAAGATTAACGTCAGGTCAACACCCTTACACTTACGAACGTCAGCTTTACCCAGTTCTCTGGAACTGCCCTCCTTTGTCACTTCTTATTAACCTTACTTGTACAGGGAATTGTTTGTCCAAACCTTTAAAATTCTTATATATGACCTAAACTAAGGATTTTAAAAGGTTTATAGTAATGTTTAATATTCTCTTTAGTGACTACTGGAAACTATTACATCTTTTGATCGGAACACAACTTTTCCCTTTAGATGAATGAAGAATATATATTCAACATTTCTGCTTCTTGAAGTTACTAAGTCACATCACAGCTGGGAAAAAAAATTAATAAAGAAACACTTCTAATGGAAAAAAAGTGTCCAATATGAATGTACCAGTCTCAGGTAATCAGAACTTTTCAGATTCTTGGAGATTTAAATGCAAAATAATACTCTAACATCCTTGTTTGCAGAACAGCCCCCCTCATACTGACCTTTATACATACATTTCAAAACCCATCAGAAGAAAGCTGGAGGACAGATATGCTATTAACTGAAATAGGCAGGGGATCAAGCAGGTTTCTTCCCTATTGTGCTGTGGTCTTTTATCCCTATCTTCTGTTCTCAATCTGACCAATACTGCTTCAAGACACATAAATACCTCTGCAGGAAGGAAAACCCACACCTGCACTAAACTTATTCTTAGAGCTTTTCCTTTAATCTGTGTCACAAATGTAATTATGACAACTGAAATAGCTGTTAATTTTTTAATTTCCTTCTCTTCCTCTCTGCTTCAAGAACATCTGATGCCACAAGTTCAATAAGCAAAATATCAGCCCATTTGCTTTTAAGTTAACCCAGTAAAATATGTTATAACTCATTTTTTTAAAGAGTTCAGTTTACATACACAGAAAATGTAGATTTTATTAGCAGTGTGTTTTTAGATTTCATACTATGAGAAAACTATCTCAGTATGCATACGGGTATTTTAATATGTAAACACATTGTGAAATGTGTTTGAAAGCACTAGTGACATTTATGACTATAATGCTGATGTGCTTGTCAATTCACTACAAGATGATTATACTATCAAATAAGGTCTTGAGTGGCTCTTATTAAACTTTGCATTGTATTTTACATTATTCAAACTTTGATTATATTACAAAAGCTTCATCCAAACTGGAAGGACGCAGGCAGTTATGTTCCACGGTAATACAGCATCACTCAATAGTATTTTACTTATAATCTGTGACCCTCTAAATTGGCTGGGACATTAGTTTTACTCAGGATTTGTCATGGGAGTTAAGATATTCAGGAATCAACCACTAAGGATTCTTGCATTCTATTCTCCACAGCTAGGGAGAATACTGGATAGGATATTTATAGAAGAGCATATTTTGAGAGAGAGAGAATTTGTATATTCTCTCTATATATGGAGAATATGTATATTCCATATATAATATAGAAAAGGATATTTTTAGGGACACATCTTCACTGCTGAGAACTATTCTCTCAAGAAAGCAATTAGCATTTAATTTGAGCAACTGTCAGGCAAAACATGAGGCTTCTCTGGTTCTATTCCTAGTCATTTTTAGGAGTCAAACAAGTAAAGAGCTTTTCCCTATATCCCATTAAAACTACTTTTATTGATGTTCAAGTAATTGGTGATGTGACAATAGGCACCAATATACCTGTCAAAACAAGTACATTCCATATATTACCTGAATAAGATCCCTGTAATTGAAAGGCTAACACATTAACCCATGGCGCCATGTATTATGTGGGTAGCAAGAAAAGCATGTATTTTCATAACGCCTTCACCACTTTCTTTACAACCTTATTCTGACTGCTTGGCAGCCCATGAAATTATTTTAATGTAGAAATGCCCAATTTTAAAAATAAATTGGTCTCTTTAATCTTTTTCCATAAGATATTGTTTTAGTTCAAGAACTAAAAGCAGCAGCAAGAGCAGCAAACTCCCACCACTTTTTTCATATCACTGCTAGGAACATTGTAGCCTGAACTTTTTCTCATTCTAACACAATTTGTAATTGCTTTAGAATGCACTAGTTGAATGGTCGTTAGTCTGAATCATTATTCTGGCTAATTTTTACTCTGGTTTGTTATAAATCTTAAATAAGGCTGTCTGTTAATAAAAGGTATAATTTGATTTTGCTTAAGCTCACTTAATTATCATATACTATAGCACCAAGACTTAAGGGCAGGTTTATGACTTCATTTCGGTAAGTGGTATCAGCCCCTTATCAAAAATTTTGCATACAAGCTTAATTAAAACATGATGGCAAACAAAGAATTAGTTGATTTAAAATGCAAATATAAAACATATCCAAAGTATAAAGCATACACCGTATATCACTATAGGCTATATACTAAAGTACAACTCTTCATCAGGTTATTTAAATGTGCAAAGATTTTTTTTTTTTTCAAATAGGTCAGAATCATAGAATCATAGAATCGTTTAGGTTGGAAAAGACCTTTAAGATCATCCAGTCCAACCATTAACCTAACATTACCAAGTCCACCACTAAAACAATTAAGGGTAGAGTAGCAATTTCATGTTTCCTGGCTTAGTGGCTGGATTATTTTTAATGAAAGTAAGAACTAGGAATCATTAAGATTGGAAAGGACCTCTAAGATCACAGAATCATCAGTCCAACCATCAACTCAACACCACCATGCCCACTAAACCATGTCCCAAAGTGCCACATCTACCCGTTTTTTGAACACTAATCTGTACAACTCCTTAGAAAAAGGATCATAAAGGACATTTGTGATCATAAAGGACAATTTTATAAGCAATGGTCCTCCAGGCCCATGAGGTTAATTTGAATGGCAAATACATTCCTAACAGCATAAGATGACTTTTATTGTTTATAATTAGGTTTCTCTGTCTTCTTCAAGCCAGTGAAAATTCTGTCTCATTAAACTGACAAACTTTTTACAGCCACCTACTTCTGACGAATAGGAATATATCCACGTGAGGAATGTCAATGAACTTCAAATAGTACTTTGTGCACTTTGACCTCTGAAGTCAAATGTACATGCAAATAAAGCCTTGAAATGGTTCAAGAAAGCTATTTCTACTGCTGCATATTAAAATGCAAATTGCAGGAGATTAGTCTAATAACTCACAATTGGTGACCTTAAAATAATTTGCTTCTAATCCCCACTTAATTTAAAACCAAACATTTTAATAAAGAGCCTCTTTATCAGCTCTTTTCCCCATCAACATTTTTTCCCCCTTAACACCTATACTATTTTTCTATAGTGTTGATTTGATGGTATTTTCCCTTCAGTGGGAATTAAGCAAGGGTCGCCACTGTACTACCAAAGAAACAGAGTACTTTGACTGAATTATTTCCTCTATGCATTCAGCTGCCTTCACGCTTTCAGAACAAACTTTACTACCTTTTTTTAAATCTTTATCTTAGCTAAAGAATTTGATTTAGTAGAAATGTTACAAGCTCTTTGCATCTCAGGTGGAGAAGAACATAGTGTCACTGGCGACATCTTCCTCTTTGTCCTAGTTAGTATTATTAAGACCTTTTTAGTGAGTATTTTAACAAGTATATGCTTGATTCTGCATCTTTATCTTAACTTGTCAACAAGCTCTGCTCCCCATGGAAACAAACAATAAAAGACTAACTTGACATCTTTAACAAAGGCTCTGTCCTTCAAAGACACTGGGGTGAAGGAGCAATTTAATTAAGATAGGAAAAGAAGCTGCCAATCAAATTTTAAAACACCATTCATTAGACAGGTTAATAGATAAAGAGTGCCACAATTTCTGGAATCCAATCTCTTTCACTGCTGCGAGCAATACCTCACTGAACATGAATTGCTAAAAGGATTGACATAATATATTTTGGGGGAGGGAAGGGTTAGAAATGTTCACATATTCCAGTGAATCACTCTGCCATAATGCTTGCAAAGTAACTCTGGTGTGTTCCCCTTGGGCAAACACCTGTTTACGAATTGGGACATATCATTAAAAGTGACTTCACCTTCTTTTACGCTCCATGCCAAATTCAGTGCAACTCATTTGGGTTATGCCAGACCAGCATTCCATTCCCATGTTCTGGACAATTAATTGCAACCTTCAGTTTGACTACTTATCTAAGGTGTTTAAAACAGCGCCTGAAAACAGGGAGAGAGACAGAAACAGCTTTCAGATTTTCCATCTAAAGAAATGGTGCCACTAGCTTAGTTAACACAAACACACCCTCGAAACCTACAAATGAATGAGGCAAGTTACTAACTCACAAAGTGTACAGAACTTCTCATTTATTCATTGATGATGTCATACAAATTTTTAGAGGAAACTTTCTTAAATACCAAAAGATAAACAAACATGTCAGCACACAGTGGAGAAAACATTCTACTTTGAAAATTACTCAAAGGACTAAAAAAAGCCTTTTGTCATCAACAGCATTTTTGCCAAATTCAGGTATGCAAATTTTTTTGCAGAGATTTATATTTTGTAGGTCATGTTGAAAATTTTTAACCAACTCTAAGAAATAATAAAGTAAAATGAGACTATGTATCTATTCCTTTCAACAACATCATTAAGTCACATGTGCAAATCAGAAACCTAAATCAGCAATATATAGGCTACTTAAGTACCATAGATTGATGTTCAAATGCACCAAATCTCTTCCAATAATTTCAGAGGATACAAATACTCTAAACAGCTGAAAGTTCATTGTTATTTTAGGTACGTAAATAAGGTGTAGGAACCTAGAGTAGAATATGTAAATTTTAAAGTGTAAAGACTGGAACTTTTAATATAAATAATTATTCACCCATCTGACATTTATTACCGTACATTGTCATTTTATTATTGCCATCAGTCATCTATTCTTTTGATTGTACTGCATAACTGTAGATAACAGTGGTTAGAAATAACACTATAAAAATTGATGGAACAGCATAAATATACACTGGTTTAGTTGTAGTGGACCACATCCTGGTTACTAGGCAGATGTTTGCCTTCTGCTAACACATAGTAAATGCATACCATGTAAGCCAAAATGGGGTTAACTTCCTACATCACTTGCTCCAATATCAGAGACTTCAACGCAACGATGTCAGCTCTGTGCCTATACTTTCTGCCTGACCTGTCTCTACCATCCGAGTGAGCACAACACGCTCTGCCTTGTACCTGCTGGACTGCCTCACACAAAGCCCACAAGTAGTCCCTGCTGCCAGGATCTCAACATGCTCTAGAGGACGTTTGAGACACATGCCGGCATACTGTCCCCACAAGCAATTTTCGAGGGAGTTTTGGAGCCTCTCCTTAAAGGCAATATGGACACAGGGTCTGTAACCTCATACTCCACCCCAAGCACAGCTGTCCTTGAGTAATTCTGAGTGAAACAAGATTTACTTCAAAGCCCATGACAACCAAACAGAAGACACAGGCTTCCCAAAATGCCTCTAACAGGCTAGACTGGCCCTTTTTCTGGTGCTAGACTTTAAGAGGCAAGATCTAAACATGCCAGCTAATGCTTTTCTCAGGTTTTATGCAAGACCAAAATCAGACAGACATAAGGGTTGCACACTCAATATTATTGACTATTAAGACACTACATTGATCTAATAGTTTATATCTAACATTTGCATTTAGATTCTTTATTTATAATGGAAATACAAATTTTAAAAAACATTTTTTAAACCTGAGAAAACTATTGCAAGGCTATTTCTTAAAGGCACTTGATAAAAATAAATCATCAAAAGAATTAAGATGAAGTCGTATTACAGTGTGTTCTCAATAGTATATACATGACAGTTCCCTGTGTGTTTCAAAAATATTTCATAATAGTAGTCAAATTAGAGAAATATTTGCCTTATATATTAAGCCTGTAATGAAAAAAATCACTGCTTGAGTTGTAAGACTACCAAAAAGAAAGGAAACTTCTATTAATAAACTTACTTTTATGGAATTATGAGTAGTTTCAAAAGATTACCATTCTTCACACCCCCTTCTTCACACTAGACAAACTAGAAAATTTACATGTCTTGTACTTCCAAATAAAGTTAAGGGTGACTATAACTGGTTAGTCCCATTGCCTCCATAGTCTTTTTGAAAAGGTAAGGATAACAAATACATTTATGAAAACTATATCGAAGTATTACAGTAACAGGGACTTTTCTTGCTCATTATTTCAAATAGTCATCTTATTTCATGAGAATGGCCAATTACCAGTTTACCTGGAAAACTGACATAAGCAGTGCATTAGAGTCCCACAGTCCCATCCCATCACTCTAGAAACCTTGACATGGAAGTTCAATTGCTGTTGCAGCTTACTCAAAGTCAGATAATTAAGCTCAGCTCTTATGACTTAAGATGGGTAAGTTTCAAAAGACATGATGTCTAGCTGAATCAAATTAACATCCTGACATTCCATTGTCTGAAGGCTGATCCACCTGTCTAAGTCTGAACTTTTAAAACTGAGCTAAAATATTTCGAGGCCAGGGGAGCTTTTTGAAACAGTATTATTATGCCTGTGTAAGGAAACGTAACGAAAGCTTCCCTCATTCTAGGTACAGATGGCAGGTCTACCTCAGGTGACTAAATTCTCATAACTTAGTTATGGCCTCTCAGCAGAAAGTTAACACTCTCAAATGAGACATTGTATCTGATCATGCAAGATCTTCTAAAACATCTCAATGCAAAGCATAATTCTTTACTCCAAAACTTTGGGGATATTAACTTTTTCATTGTAGTACATTAGGATTCATCATATATGAAACCAGAAGTAATGCATGTAAAGGGCAGCCTGAGAGTGGCAACTTGAAATGCCAGCACAGGTACCACTGCAGCATATATCCATGCGCGATGCATTAGCTCTTCTTAGACTACCTCTGCATCATAAATCAAAAGTTTAAAAAATGGAGTGTCTTTCATTTCAGAAAAAGTGTTTGTTACTTGAAATTTCAATTAGAGACTAAAGGTTCTTAGCTGAGTTCTTACGTTATCTGAAGAAGTTCACACTTCTTTGTCCTTATCCTCAACCTCCAGACACTGCATCTTTGAAGCTTATTAGACACAGATGTCTACCACTACCCTCTTTTAAAACTGAGTACTATAGCAAGGACAGACTCTTCTTTGTAAGGCCAGTTTAACAGTTGAAATCCATGAATTTAAATCCACCACTGAGTATCTGAACAATATTGTTTCCCTCCTGCAGCTCTGACCTGAATATTAGGAAAATATTTCACGTTGTTTTCTGGTAGCTACTTAATAACATTAAAAGAAGGGGGAAATCACTTGCACTTAATTTTGTTTTGGTAGCTTTAATCATTAAACAATAACTACACTTTCAAAAACTATGGGAATTAGTGAACCTTGAGGAATGTACCACTTGGCAAATGAAATTCCAGTAGTAAATGCCGTTTAGAAGTGTCCTCAGAGATTATCAGTAAATTGTGTAAGCATAACAGAGGATCCAGTAGGAATCTGAACAGTTCTGTCCTGAACACTGCATTTCACATTTTCATTAGTCACCTACAGCATGGAATGAAAAATAAACCCAGACACCAGCACACAACACCACATCCTGAGGGCATACCAAAGAACAGGATTAAACTTTCAAATAATTCTGAAAAATTTAAGATTTTAAAAGTTTGCTATGCAACAGAAGCAAAGAAAATTAAATGCTGCATTTAGGCAGAAATAATTAACTGTATAATATAGGGGCGGGTATGTCTAGGGTTACATAGCAGATCTGCAGAGAAGGATCTCAGCATTTCAGATTTTGATTTGCTGTAAACAATTCAATGGTATTCTGCTATTGCAAAGAAAAACCCACCCACAGGATAGTGCAATGTATAAACAGTGATTGCGTGTATACATACACATAAAATAAACCTTTTGTAAAAATTGAAAGCATTGTTCCATTTTGCTGGAAAAAAAGTCACCATGAAAGGACTAAATATTAAAATGGAAGACTCTTGTTGACTAACAGTAATCATTTCCATGCCACTCCATATGTAGAATTTCCCTCTAATTTTTTTTTTTTTCCTCATATCTATGGCTAATTTGTTGTGCTGTTCATTAGACAAAAGTTACTTGCCAAAAAGTAGAACGCATATTTGCATTTTAGATTAATGAGTTGGGGGACACGACTAGATCCTTTACTTGTACAGATTAATTGCAGAGTATTACAAAAGCCAGGAGATATAATAATTTTGCTATCTGTACCCAAGAATTACACTAAGTATTCCTGAAATGGACATTGCACAAAAAGAGTTTAAAATAAAACATTTTACCTTACTCTATGCTAGAAACTAGCACAAATACCTTAACCAATGTTTTCATAAAACATGGCAAATCAAAAAAGCCAACAATAACTTTTTCCACCAAAACACAGTACTTCATCAAAATTAATTCCACACATCATGTACAAGCTTGAGTATGCAATTATACAAGATCTGTACATTTGAACATAAGAATTCTGTAAGTAACTTACTACATCATAGATTTGAAAGATGACACTGATACCTTAGAATAGCGCAAAAAGAAATAAGGGGTCCTGTTCTCCAATGTGGCTGAGCTTTGTGCAACTGGTGCATTACACTGTCTTTCAGAAGTGAACTGAGCCACTTCTACATAGTTATCTGTAGCCACAGGAGCCATGCAGCTAGTCCCAATTTATCTAGTCTCAGCAGTACTCGAGTATGACCCTATATAGGGATCTCTTGAGTAACTAGTATTTCTATATCCTCCTAGGTCCTAAAAAAACAAATCTAAGAAGGTAAGTACAGATGGCACAAGATTCTCTAGCCGCTTACATGAACAGGTCAGTCAGGTGCAAGTCAGCTCTAGCCCAGAAACTTTAGTGAGGTGTTTTTAGCACTGTGCTAACCCAGTAAGCTTGGGCATAGCACTTCTGTCATGGTTTAGCCCCAGCCAGCAACTAAGCACCACGCAGCCGCTCGCTCACTCCCCCTACCCTGATGGGATGGGGGAGAGAATCGGAGGAGTAAGAGTGAGAAACACTCCTGGGTTGAGATAAGAACAGTTTAATAATTGAAATAAAGTAAAATAGTAATGCTAATAGTAACAGTGTGATAATGATAATAATAATAACGATATACGAAGCAAGTGATGCACAATGCAATTGCTCACCACCTGCCGACCGATGCCCAGACAGTTCCTGAGCAGCGATCACTGCTCCCTGGCCACCCACCCCCCCCACCCCCCCCCAGTTTATATACTGAGCATGACGTCATATGGTATGGAATAGCCCTTTGGTCAGTTTGGATCAACTATTCTGGCTGTGCCCCTCCCAGTTTCTTGTGCGCCTGGCAGAGCATGGGAAGCTGAAAAAGTCCTTGACTGGCATAAGCAGTACTCAGCAACAACTAAAAACATCAGCATGTTATCAACATTCTTCTCCTACTAAATCCAAAACACAGCACTATGCCTGCTGCTAGGAAGAAAATTAACTCTATCCCAGCCGAAACCAGGACAACTTCACACCACAGCTTTAGAATTGCAGCACGGCCAGAATTAATTCATGTCTGCCTGTAATAAATGTGTAGATATACCCTACCAAAAGCATAATTCTCATAGGATCATTTCTGATACTGAAACAGTATTGTTGCAGAGCCAAGCATCTTGGCCAACAGATGTAATGTTGAAATGTAAAATATATGTGGTTGCAATCTTAATTTTAGCTCACATCTCATCATTGTTACTAGAGGAAGAAAGTGGCTCAGTGTTGAAAAACAAGTGCTTCAGCTCTGGGCTCAACTCTCTGCCATCAATTCCTCATGTGCTAAATAACTAGAATAAAATCTCACACCTCAGTCTCAAATGACAGATCAAAACTACAATATAAATTATCCAAAAAAGAACTCTGTTCCACCACATTTCTGCCAAATTACATAACATATTAGGTCTAAACAAAAGAAAGTATAATATCCAACTTGGATGATATACAGCCATGTCTCCATCCGGTCATGGAGACATGGCTATCCCACCTGTTTTATTATGAACACATCTTTCATGTGTAACACATCTGAAACTTTCTAGAAATTAAACTGAATTTATGCTGCAAGAGGTATTCTACAGTTACCTTTATAACCTCTGTGTTTTACAGACATACAAATACGTATTTGTATACACTATATAAATATACATCCACATATCAGCTATATAAAATAAGCATGAGGAATCTGCATTTCCTATGCACTTTCACAAAATTGTCATGAAATTAAGTCAAAAATTAATACAATTTTCCTATTTAACAGGGCATACCGCCTACACTAAACAGAACTGGCCCTTTTCAACAAGGACCAAAGCAGTGTTATAATACAGATTTTTCAGAAGTGAACTGTAGCATAATGCAACTAATATGCATAGAGCACACTCTCTCAGGACTAGTATTCTGCTGCCAGAACAAGGGAGGCCCACTTACTCAGCTGACCTCCCATCCTGAGAGGTATTAGACGACTCCTCAAACTACCGAGTCTCAATCCTGGCATAACTCCAGTACTGCACTCGTTTCATAAATGTGCTTTCAGAGCCAAGACATCTGCGTACTTCAGTGACATGCAAGTTATAAAAGGAGTGTTTATATCCAACTTCAGTATAATGTGAAAGTTTAGCAGCCACAAGACAGCTTTATACAGCGACTGGACATTACTTAAAGGCTTCATTGTACTTCCAATGACAGTATTCAGCAAAATAACCAGGACTCTATAAATTAATTACACTTTCTTCTAATAATTACTAAACTCTCCTGGGTTTATCAATAAGATGGCCTGAGCATCAGAAAACATGGCAGGAGGCCCAAAGACTGATTTAATATTTATCCCTACTGACCAGTACTTCCCATTGTCATTGTTCACTGCAGGAAACAAGAAAGTAAGCTTCCAATCATACAAAACGTAGCACTGCAGCTGCTGAGCTGCACAGCCTTCTGGGCATGCTTTTGTCCCAGGGGCCAGTTCTCTGAGGGGTAACCTGACGGGACCGAACTTCTTTCATGCCCATGAATCCTATTCCTGACATGGCATTTAAAGCCTTCGCTTCTGTTCCCTCGCAGTTCAGTCTTCCTACATGTATCATTCACTCTGGTAAACTCAAACTGGCAAACACCACGTACAATCAAATGTTTTCCCAGTGGTTTGGAAGGAATGAAAAAACAGTATTTTCAAATATCCGCCTAGCTCTTTCAGACAATAATGGTATATACTGCTTGCCTACAAGAATTAATTATTTGTCTTCCAAAGAAAGCTGGACATACAGAAAGCAACTTATAAAATGCATTATTATGGTGTTTTTAAAAAGCCACTGCTATGAGCTCAGAGTGCAAATGTATTTTATCATCATTCATCATCATCTGAATCTGGGTGGAAAAGTCAGAACTGCTAATAGAGATACCTAGATAGATACCATATTGGAAAAGGAATGCATGAGTAAGGATGGAAGAAAACACCTGAAGAAAAGCACCATTTGTACTTAATCTTCCATGGAAGATGTTCCAACATTCCCATAAGAACCATACCCACTCTGCTTGTTACTTTCATCTAATGTTCCTGCTTTCATTTGCTAAAAATTCCCATTTTAGATTCTTAAACACATAATTTATTAAAATCTACAGTGAAATGTATATGAGCACACCTTTAAATAAGTGAAGAATAGAGTGGTGTCAGGACTTCAGCAATTTGATAGAATAATCTACATAATCTTTGCTGACTATAAATTATTTTATATTTTAGTGTTATCAATCATACTTGCCTACTTTTGCTTTTCCTTTGAAGCTTTTAAGGCCAGATTAGCTGGGACTTTGACTCATTTTCAGTAATAAGAAGAAAAGCAGAAGCATGCAGTACTAGTTTGGAAAAGTTTACAGATGCTTTATTTCCTCAGAATAGCTAGAAAGACATTCCTCTTCTCCCTTTCACCTTACAGATTCCCACTGCTGCTTGCATCTTCCCATGACTTTCTATACACATACCCCAAATTCCCTGCCTGGTGGCTTTCACGCTCTCCTGCGTAAATTGCCTTTCATTACACACATTCCCTTGTACTCCAGAATTAATGTATGTCCAATACACCACTTTATCTCCTTAACCATTTACACTCTCACGGACAAATATCTGAAGGGAAAAAGCAGGCCCGATACAAACATTTCACACAGATTGAGATTTCATCATTTTTATCAGGTAACATATGGTTAAAATTTAAGATTTTGATCATAATTCTTAGGAAAGTTTGTCAGCAAATGCTGCCAAATACATAGTCTTTTTCCGATAGTTTACAAATTAATAAAGATTTGGCAGGGCTCTTTTTTTTCCTCCTCACTTTACTGATTTTGAGGCGAGATGGTAAACTCTGTCTTTTCCACAAACAATGAAATGAAACCCCCATCTTAAATGTGTAATTCAGCTCCACCTTAATTGCAAAGCTGCAACTGGCTCCTTAAAATGTTTTATGCCCTTTCTAGGTACATCCAGTGCTGAGGCAAGTGCAAATAAATTCAGAATTCTTCAAGAATACAATATTTAAATACAGTACACAAAGCTGCTTCTGTGGAGCTGGGGTCAGTACTCAATACATTACGTTTTCCGAGACAGCTCTACTGCCGCCTTTCCATAAAGCCTTACTTGTAGAGGGGGGGGGGGAAGCATTTTTCTGTCAAAGAGCTCATCTGCTAGCACTGCAATGAATACGACATTTTTAACTACAAGATGAATGTAGTGTGAAATGAACACAGGTATCTATGATCCTCCCAGCTCTAACTGCAGTTGTGTTATGAATTTTTAAATAAACATCTGGATTCCCTTTAGAATTTAGCTGGGAAGGGAATGCTATGTTGAAAATAGTGCATTGGGAACAAGGATTCAGACTTGTTTCTAATGCAAGAAATCATTTGTTATGTGGTTTCTGTATCTCTAATGAATATAAAAACATACCTACATAATAGCTTGAAAAATATAATTAACAGAAAAGTACAGATTTTAACACTTTCATTTTGCAGGTTATTCGACAATTTAAAATCTCAATGCAAACATAGCATTAAAACTTTCCAGTAGAATTTTCAAAACTATTCCATTCTATGGAGTTTGAGTTTTGAAATGGTCATGCTCTCAATACAGACAATACAAAATCATTTAAAGAACAAAAATACGAAGAGTGGAAAATAATAATTCAAGAGAAACATTCATTTAGCTTAATTTCAAAATGTTACCTTTCCAATTTTCCTCTTTTATTCTTAGGAAATACAAATAAATTTAAATTTCAACATGAACAAGAAATCTTTACATATGGTCCATACAGAAAAAAATTTTAATAGAATATTCTGACAACTACAAATAATTGTGAAAACCTGGAAATGGCTAACACTAGTTAACAGGCTAATTTTAGTGACTCAGCATTTTCCAACAAAAAAATACTTTGTCAAAAAAGCTAAATATGTCCACAGAAGAGACATAAGGAACTCCAGAAAAATTAATAATGCTCTATGTGTAGGGAAAACATAAAAAACACAGAAGACTAGTTAAATGTGGTGGAAGAAAAGAAAGCAGAAAAAGTAAGAGCAAGAAAAAGGAGAGAGACATATCTGCAGTAGCCATTCAGGATGCCAGAAACAAGTGGCTCCTGGACATCTAGATTTGTAGGTGTTAAAAGACATTGAATTAAAATAAAATTCTGGAAGAAAATACAATGAAAGTAATAAAATTACTTGCAATTCAGGCTCAAAATATTTTACTACTATTCTTTTCAGGTGACAACCTGTGCTATGAAACCACTGAATAGTATCCTTAAGTATGCTTTCAATATAACAATAACCTTGAGCTAGAACAAAACATCCAATATAGTAGTAGCAATAGCTTTAAAAACAGTGATTGCGGAGTACAGTTTCTCCTACTATTTCACCCATAAGGCTCCATAGTGTAGTCTCAGTATACTTGCCTTTTGCTTCAAAGAAAAAAAACACATGAACATAAACTGTAACAAGCCCTCAGCAAAGCTGAAGTATTCCCAAATCTCTTCATGGGCCACCTTACTTCAATTCCTCTAGCAGTGCTCTACTGCTTCCTCATAATTTATTAACAATCCTCACAAAGACTTTTTTTGCACTTCTGAATGGAATATCGATTGCCACATTGGAGAACTGATGTTTGTGTTTAATTGAACATCTTCATCAGTCTTCCTCCCACTACTTAAACATCCCGCAAACTTGTAATGTGAAATTTGTGAAGATACAGAAAATTCCACTGTCTTAGGGTTACAGGTTTACAGCTTCACCACTAAAAATCAACTAGCGGTTTAAATGGATGATGAAACATGTCTCACGTGGATCTTAAGCTACATTTGAAGCAATACACAACATTGCTGGAAGAGAGCATCCCATGAGCAAAACAAGTAACACTGTCAATCCAGTTTTTACATTTAGAGGATGAATTTCACAGATTAATCTGCTGATCTGTTATTTTTCCTAATGCTATACACAGCTGTAAGCCTCCAACTCTAGTACCTTTGACCTGAAACGTGTAAGGATCGAAATTCAGCAAGCCAACCTGGTAGAAATATGACTGTTGAAACATACTAAAGTACACAGTGAAATTTCAATGCCAAAACAATATTTGTTCCTGGATTTGTTCCTGTTGTTGGATTTTGTCCACCGTTTTTTTAATTATTGGTGAGACCGTTGGTTTTTGTTTCAAGAGGAATTGCAAAATCAGATATCTGGACAAAGATCTCAAATAGGATTATCAGCTCCAACAAATTTATCAGAGCAATAAAAAGGCACTTAAAAAGAATATTTCAAACATTAATATGGAGCACAGTTCGCAAAATTTACACAAAAATGTTTTAATAGGAATACATAGTTGAAAAACTGAAAAGAGAAACAAAGGTAGACGGAGAAAGAATTTCCTAAGATGACAAAAATTCTTCATTTTACTCAGTATGATTAAAGAAAGAATAAGACTCAATGTCTTAAGAAATAAGTCCTCTTATTACACTATCATTTGCAAATAGCATTTACTGCTTACACTGCACTTTTAGTGCACACATGTTAGTACCGTTTACACACTAAAATGTAGCAACTTAAGATTGTAAAAGTTGTCATAGTAAAGCTGAGAAGACATCCAGATCTTCTAGTATGAGATCTCATAGTATATTCACTGGATCATATGGCCCACAATGCAACTAATTACATGTGATATATAAATCCTAAATATCTAAGTGACAGAGACTGCCTGCTGGACCTAATTATTTGTTTTCAACTGCTGTGTTAAGTTATCAGTTTGAAGCAAGCAAGGAAAATCTGGCCCTAAGTGTGTTAAACTTGAAAGAAAAGAGAACCTGTTTATAGAATTAACCCGGAATTATATACTAGCTGGTAAATTCCCTTGCTGTTATCTGGTAGCTGCTGAAAATATATTGGTAAGGTTGGTATGCAATCCGTTTGTGTTACACTAGCAAGTTTTTACCTTCCTGGAGCTGGCAGTAATTAATATTTTATCACCTGCCATATTTTTAAGTAGTTTATATCTAGCATAATGCTGTTCTGATATATATACTAATCATATAAAATTACTTTAAAAACCACACACTAATTTTCACTGAGTAGTACCTAAAAACATCTCATTTACTGTACTTCATTCGAGTTTCACATCTGTATCGATCCTGACTGAAGACCACAGCACACCGAGGGCTATCCTTTAATAGCTTGAATGACCAAAAGGGAGAATCTCTTCTACAGATGGTGTCTGCCCAGCACACTGCACATGGGTTCGAAGTCCATTTGATGCTACCCCACACCTGGGGTTCCCAGCATCTAAAGGGACATAAGATTATCTATGCTTCTTACAGTGTTAGCTCCAATAAACAGCATTGTGAATGATACCTTATGGAGTCCGAGTGCCTTTCTTACTAGGATCATAACTGACCAGGAGCTTTCCAGTGCAGAACATCTCGTGCCTGTATTCTCTTACCCTATTGCTCGCTTATCGCACTGCAGCTGACAAGCCCATGGTAGCTTGGGGCTCTACAGAAGCTCCTGCTACCCACTAAAGACTCACAAAGCCAAATCCAGGAAGGCATCCAATTGAAGCTGCATATCTTTACATAGGACCCTTTACACAGGGGTTAAAGCACTGCCTGAGAAAGTGTGGTAACAGGTCCCAACCCTCCTTAATTCCTATTAAACTCCCTAATCATCCGGACGAAAGGACCCTGGGATGGGACCCTCCAAATCTGGACCTAAATGAAGTAAGGAATGCAAAATTTTTAATGCCAGAAAATAAAGAATACAAACTGCAAGCCAGTGAGTAGTATCATCTTATAATCCACTGCTCTGTTTGGCTATGGCATATCCTACTCTGGCCAGACTAAATTCTTTCCCCGTAACTGTCCTATTCACTGGAATGCATTCAGATGTAACTACTCTTGCGAAGGTCAAATACCACACAAGATACTGCAAAAATCTTTTTTCCTCATATGCTGGATATTATCAGGTAAAGGGGGGAGGAAATACACCGGGGAGGGGTTTCGCTGATTTTTGGACCATTTGGTTGAAGCCTCTTCCCTGGTTTTTGCAAGCAAAGAGGTTCATCCTATACTGTTTTAATTAGGATTCTGATCAATTCTTTAAAAATAAATTGTATAATTGTCTGAAATTATATATGTACATGCTGCAATTAATGAAGATGTAATATTTTAACTACTCGGTCTACTCAAACATGTTTCTGAAAAACTGGCATGAATATGTTAGGCAATGAATCAAAGTCTGTTCTGTGAAAAGTAATGAAAAATCAAAGAAGGCCTGAATATATAAGCTCTCACTGAAAATAGTAACCTACCCACATTTTCTATACTAAATTCTACTCACTACCTCACAGATAAAATTTTACTACAGTGAAGACATGATAACACTGCTGTAAATAACTGAGTTTTCTCTAAGTCATTTTCATCTAAGCTCTGAAAGGTCAGTGTTTTGTTGACATAAGTTCCAGCATGCATATTTCCTTGTCAGAGAAACAGGAAAAAAAAAACCTGTATATATACAAGACAAGTACCTTTCAGAACATCCAGAGCCTGTTAAAGAATGCTAGCCTACTTAATTCTCCAAAAGGCTGAGCAAATCCTTTCCCCAACCCCAATAAAGACAACCATGCCTCCTGGAATAAGCACACACTTAAAACCAAAAATACACACTCTCCCTCACCATAATTGTTTTTCTCTTAAACTTTTGTTTTCTATTCCTTTGGTATACTCTTCCTGGACTATTGAATCTATTCCTTTTATACCTCAAGCTGTCTCCCTCCCTCATTTTATCTTATTTACCCCTTAAAATCTTGAGACTCTTTGCCACCCCCCATCTTATTTTTTCAGAATCGTGGGAGTCAGTTTGGTTGATCTGTGAGCTTCTCATTTCTCAGACAGCCCTCAACTTTGCTCAGGCTCTCCCTGGCTCCAAAGATAAAAATCAAAAAAAATATGGTTTCATAGATACCAGCCATTTCTCCTTCATGACATAACCACCTTAAAGCATGGGACTTTTTTTTTTTTTTTTCAGTGTTCATGCCAGGAAGAGATTGTTTCATTGTTTACACAGCTGTTTTAAAAAATGAAAACATTTGAAAAAAACATTCTTCAAACTTTTAATTTTATTTCCTTGTAATTCCACATCCTAAGTATGTAGGAACTAAGATATTTTTTAAATTAATCTTCATTCATCTGTCTAGAGATTTCAATTTTTTTATGGCTTGGATTCTCAGAATATTGAATGGAGAAATCAATTTTTTTCAGAGAAAAAAAATGAAACCTTAACTATTCACCTAACCAGACCAGGCCCGAATCATTCAGTCAATGAACAGATTATCATTGAATCTGATGGACATTGGGCTGGGCCTATTGCACATGAAAAAAGTGCCTGTACAAAATGTTAAAGAAGCAAATATTAAAGATTCAAATGAAGAAGTTCTTTTTTTGTACTAGCATTAGGCAGACCTTCAGTAATCTTAACCATGCTCAGTAGTTGGCTCTGGCACATATCTAAATCAGTTCTACACACAACAATTTACATGATCAAAATTATACCCATAGGATCATACATGTGGACCAAAATGCCAGACTATTTTATCTGAAGGCTGGTTTTAATTCTGCTCTTGTTATTTTTGTAATGTGATGGTTTTAGTTATTTGGCTCTCCTAAAGACTTTAGCTATCAGGAAAACAAAGATATAATGCAAGAACTAAAAATAAACCATTTCTGATAGACGTTCTGCCTTTCACAATTTGGTTTATAGGTCTACAGTACATTTACGATTCTCACTGCATTGGGGGGAGGAAGGGGGAACAAAGTCTGAGTAGTATCAATAAGGTGCTGTTGTTCGCTCTGTCTTGTCACTAAACGTGAAATGGGATCTGAACCACAGCACAAGTCGCTGTACAAAGACTCTTCACACAAGATTACCACTGCAGAATTCAGCATAATGTTGGCATTGCTAATGGGATGAAACTAGAACAGTATGAATAATACATTACATGCACCAATCAATGTTACACTGTAATGGACTGATGGAAAATAAATACTCTTCACAAAAACCAAGGAAGAACTTTCAAACACAAATATTTTATGATTATTCATTTATTATCTTTACTAGATGAAAAGAATCAACTGTGACAAAAGTGTAAAAGCAGCATAAATGTTGCTTTATCTTTACCAAATATTTATTATTGCTTTGAAGCATGACTAGCTTCTGTACTTTCTGGGTTTTCTTCTCCTCCACCCTCCTTTTCCCTCCCAATCAGGACACACAAAATCTAAATGTCCACTCCTGTTTTAAATAATTTCTAGGCCTCTATAAATTGATTATTTGGATTTAAAAACTAAGACAAAGTAGTATGTGTAAAAATAATTTGTCTCATGTTGTCTTAAAGTTCCAGATTCTCTTTCTCTCATCAGTGTGTCATCTTGCCCATCTTCTATTCCAAGTACAACCTCTACTACATTTCTCCAGGTCCCAGTCTTCCTAAACTCTTATTTTCTTACCCAATAGCAACAGCCATCTACACACATGTACCTCCCTTGAGCTTAGATCAATCTTTCTTAGTCTCACTAGCACTGATAACTATCTGTAGAGTACCTCCCTACACAGTACCTTACTTCAAAATAGTCTGCACCCACCTCTCTTCTAGGCTTCACAAATCCATCCAAGGCTCAGATCTCCTTCCTTACTGCCTCACAACCTCCATGAACAGTCAGACTCTGTGCAGATCGTGAATACCCCCTACCACCTGCAGTGCTTGGAAAAGTAAAAACTGAGGCTGCAAAAGGTCTGGTATCATGATAACAAAGACAGCTGTGTTTTCCAGGGCCCTGAATCTCTCCTCTTTCTCTGCGTGCAGTTCATCTGCTATAGTCAGTCCAGGAGCATATAGTTTGTACCATCATTGAATCAAAAAAAACATAGGCACATCATATTCTCTTCAAGTTATTACTCCACCTTCTCTTTTCCTCATCTCACAAAAACTGAAACAGTGAGCATGCTCTTTGTAGCCACTATCTTAACATTCTTCCTGCTTGCTGAATTTTTGAAACCTTCATTCTACTGCTTACACACAGAGGCTCTCAAAGACTAATGACTTCTTCATATATTAATTTTAGAACCAACCTACTGACTCCCATCATGATAATTATCAAGGCAAAATTATCATCCCAAAGTCTCCTCAATCCAAAGGGCTTTTATGACTATCTTCAGGTTCAATTATTATGATTATTAAAACTTTGCAATGATACCTCTATCTTGGCCATCTGTAAACTCTGCAAGTTTTTCAAATTGTGATTTCAGATCTATCAGTAGTCTTCCTAGCAGAATTCATGAAGCAACCAGCAACTAAAAATACAAATTTAAAAATTTAAAATTTTACTACACAGAATTCCCACTCAGCTGGCAGGTATACAGCTGGGTCTGCCAGAAGGCCAAGTCAGAGGCCGGCTCCTGACTGCTGTCAGTGCCAATTCAAAATATGTGTTTTTATAGCATTAAAGCAATGCTTCTGTTAAAAAAAAAAAAAAGAGAGAGAGAGAGAGATGGTGTTTGTCTAAATTCTAAGCACTTTATTTTCTATCTTTCCTTGTTTCCAACTTCCAAACAGCAGCGAGGGTAGGGAGGGGGCATGAAATTAATCAGTGCGAAGGTACCTATTATATTACAAAAGGACAGAGAAATACTGTCTTAGATTGTACAATATTTGAGGCAATGATTAGTATTTTAAGTTTGCACTGCCTGCAGAGAAGGGTTCCAACTTGAGTGTGGCCACACTGTGCTACCACAAAAGAAATGTTAAGATTAGGAATACTGTAAGTCATTGCCACATGTCCCACACTATTCAGAGAGAATTTTAAACTTTTCTTCATGATTCTTACGGCCTGCGTTTGTTGACCACTTTTTCTTTACTTTACCAAGACTAACAACATGCTCTGTAAAATTAAGCATCACTTTCACAAGAATAATGACCATTCCAACAATCACATTTTCTCATCAGCAAGTGATTCTTAAATGTATTCCCCTTTGTCTTCTTGTAAATAAAGTCTTTACAAAGCTGAGGCAAGAAAAATACTAGATGAGCTTCACACCGTTCTTGCTCTGTTAAGATTTTCTGGTATGGGAAAGGTCAGTAACTAATTCCCTTCAGACTACAGACTGAGACAGATCCAAAAATTTAAACAAAAAACAGTATTAGAAAAGCCCATAAATGAACCCAGAATCATCTTATTGTGTAACAACTTTCCTAAATACCTCCATGTTTTATCACTCTGACCTTATCCTTACCCAAGGATATTAGATTTGTTAAACTCAAAACTTGGTTAGGATTTGGTGTACTGAAATGGCAAGATCTTCAGAAAAAAAGAAAAACTTTATTCTGTGCTTGCACAGCATCCAATACACTGGGTGCCTTGAGCATAACTGCGTCTATAGGTACTCCAGAAATTTAGAGTTATTGCACACTGCATTAAAGATCCTGAGCAGAACCAAACCCAGGCATTTTCAACTTAAACAGAAACCTTCTTTTACTGCCATCTGAGAGATTCAAGGTCACAGTAGAAGAAAATCATTCAGCATACATCAGAGACTGTTACCACCAGCTGCTAGAGCCAGAGGACACAGGAAAATTGTGGAACTGTTGGTTGCTGCAGACTGGAATGCTAGGATAGCCTCCTAAAAGCCTGCTCTAATTTCTCTCCAAACATCCCTCCCTCCCTACTCCTTCAGCATGGCAACATTAGTTTCTCCCATAGTTTTTTTTTTTTTTCCTCCCATTTCTCACACTGTGCCCTAGGGAACTGCCTCACTTGACCAGTGAGGAGGAGGAGGAAGGGACTAGTGCAACAAGCGATACCCTGCAATTCTACTGGGCAAAGACACCTTTGGGAAGGGCCACTTGCAGCAAGAGGGGAAGGCTGAAGGATGAGAAGGCATACTGTGGGGATGATGGGTCTCCTGTGCCCACAAATGAGTGGACGGGGATCCCAGACTCACTCATCATCTGTCTCCCATTTGACCTGTTCTTGTTGATTAGTGAGCTGAGAAAGAACTCGTCTGGGAACATTTCCCATTTTAACTTTGGCAGTGCAAGGCATTTTGAAACCCAGGATCAGGAGGACCAGGGGATCAGGCTGCAACCAAAACAGTGAAAACATAAGCCTGCTCAGGGCTCTAAATCCAGATTCTGACATTGGAACAACACTAGAAACTATTACTAAAAATGTATGGCTTGATTCAAATTATATAAATTTTAACAGATGGGTTAAGGAAAACTACATTCCTTTGAGATTTCTTAAGAAATATTTTACATATCCATTTTAGTTTTCAATCGCTGAATATACATATATTCACTTTTTTTTCTTTAGCTAAATACATAGCTCTTACACTCATTAACATGTCTTAAGACTAAATTTCCTCTTTTCAGCTTCTGAAAACTACTACTGGCTTTAGTGTTATAAAAAACTATGCTTCTAGGTGGTCTCCTCACTGTTCTTTTATATTGCTAATATATACTATGCCTATATCATGAAAAAGTATCTTAAAGTGAGTTTAGACACACAGACATATAAGTAACATGCAAGAATCCTTTTGCATCATTGGGAATTGTCCCCAAGATTAAACTAGAAGACTGACTCAAATTGAATGCATTATCCAGAAACAAGTATTTGCACACTACTCTTAATTTACATTTTGGAGGGTCAAGGTAACTATGCGATCTTTTCTTAATGGTGACAATTAAAGTAAGGCTTCAAAAGGCTAAAGCAAATTTTTGCACGTTATGGTGAAACAAAGGCCAAAAAAATAAGGCTTGCTAACTTCTAAGTAATCAAGCAGGGGAAAAAACCACCCAAAACTTTAGTAGCTAAAATTATAAAAGGCAGGGGAGTCTAATAGCATAAGTATGGGGAAGAAGGGAAAAATCCTGAATTGTAATTTCAACTCTTCCGCTAGCTTGCAGTCCAGCCTCCGATAAATTACTAACCAGTAGCATTTAGCTACATACAATTCAAAGTTCTGTTTCTATTTACCAGGAATGCTTGAGAGATCTTAGACCTTACTTATTCACTATATATTAACACTTTTTTAATGATTATTTTCCTTGTAAATTCTACCGATATCTCAGAGTTGCAGAAGGAAAAAGCTGCAGAAAGAACTTAACTAAACCACAATCATCTTCTACAGTTCCTCCATAATTTATTCGGTATTTTATGCATTATGAGCTCCTTATCTAAGTTCTTTCTTTTTTACAACATACCAACTCTTGACAGGAAAGCTAAACATATTTGCAATATTTGTCTTTTGCTGCACTCTGCTGGAACAATCCATTTTTCAACTGAAAGCAACATTGTTCTGTATGCAATGCAAAAGTTAACAAAAGAGAGAAGCAAAAATCCAGGAATCTTATTTCTTGTAAAAATGTACTCTTTTGAAGCACATGTATTTTTCAAACCAGAATTTAGACATTTAAATCCCTATTTAGTTGACCTAATGAAGTGGTCTATTTTCAAAGACAGAGCACCTGAAACAGTCCTAGACAGAACAGGAATAAAGAGGGCTCCCTACTGCTCAGAATAAAACTGCAACAAATTAAGTACCTCAATAAGGCACTGAAAAGCCTCTTGGCTTTTGGAAAAGTCGGATTTGCATGCATCATTTTAACTATCCTTTACCTGATAAACACACTATTTTAAAAAAACAACATATGCACAGAAACCTAACCCCTTCCATTTGATCCCTGATCAAAATATGAAAAAATTAAGAGACAACATAGGTTATTATAACATTCACAGGAAATGAGACAAACTTTGAATCTCTTCAAAAAAATTACTACAATTTACTGGACATTTTATGAAATTTTAAAATCTACAGTCCCATTTGTTTCATTAAAAAAATGAAGAAACTTACCTGGGAAGTACAGACCTCAGCTTGTGTTAACAGTTAGAGCTATTAACCCCCATGATAATTCATTCTGGCTTAGGATCTGCTCCAGAATCACCCAAACATGCTACACAAATTAAATGTGACCTCCTACTAGAAAAATGCACCTGTGATCAAAACAAAGGGTTATGACTTTTTTCTCCCTCCCCTCCGAGAGTAAACTCCTTTGCAGTGACCATAAACTTCAAAAAAAAAAATTTTTTTTTGAAGGGGAAGTAACACAGATGCAACAGAACAGAAATGTCACAGGCTTGTTCTAGCAGTCTTCTGAGGGCAATGAGGAAAAGCTTTCACTCTTAGACCTGTCTTGGGAGTTGCAAAGACAGATGTTGGCACCAGTCCCAGAACACAAAGCATACTTCTCAATTTTTACTAATACCTGCTAAAATTGTATCTTGGCATTTTTGCTCGGAAAGAAAATTAAGGAATGACCCTTCTTAATATTTTGTAATCCACATAAATCTCAAAAACTCTTCTCGGGGAAAGTTTTCCACAGAACTTTTTGGGGTTGGTTTTTTTTTTTTTTTTTTTTCAAAGAGCAACAGGGCCTCTTAGGCAGTCATTGTCTTTACAGGTTGCCTTGCTGAATTCAAAACCAAGAATAAATACAGACAATAATCAACAAATCACTCAAACCCTCACATGAATAATGAAGTAATGGTTTCAGAGCTTACAGATATAGAATGTATGAACAGTGACACAGGAAACAAAACATGAAAAGAAGTTTTCGGAGAAACTATCTACCTTCAAAGGCTGAAGTACTTAGCCTAAAATTGGACAAGTCAGCCTGTTTCTCTGTAAATGCACTGCTGGTATTCCCCCCACCACTACCCTCAAAAAAGTTTAATAAAATGCATTTCAGAAATTAAAACTGGTTTTCACAGGAACAAATTTATATACTAGAGGCCAAATGTTTCTCTGTTCCATAGGTGGGTTTCCCACGGAAGAAAAAACACATGAGCAAGATGAAGACTTGTATCAATGTGTTTTTCTCCATTTGTCTCTGGTGCCTTTGTTAACAACAAAAGGTCAGTGATATCGCAACAATGAACATAAATGAAGAGTTATACTTCAAACTGTAACCACGCCAGTCTGCAATTTTTAACCTGTAACGTAACAAAACATATGGGAAGAACAGATGAAGGAACTTTTTGGAGACACTGGGCTTCCAAAAGCAAATGGACAGTGCAGGCAGCAATTTAAGACATAGATAAGGAGAGCAGAAGTACTGGGTAGGAATCAAGTCAGATAGACAAATCTGTTGTAGACAAGCTTCCACTACAGTGGATCTCCAGACAAAAAAAAGTAAAAGTAAAATAGGGAATCTTTGCATATGACAGGGAATTTCACATTGTGGACTTATAACTAATTGCAATTATAAACTACAATCTCTTCACATGCTTTTATACAAAGGAAAAAATAGCAAAAGATAAAGCAAAATAAAAATGCAAAAATACAATCCAGTAGCTGCAAATAAAATATGAAAAAATAGATTAAGTCAACCTGCAAGCTGTTCATAACTTCTGCAGTTTATAATTTCTGCATATAATTAAAAAAAAACAAAGACAAACAGGAGAAGTGATCTTTAAATTTGTCAGAGAAGACAATTCAACAGATGTTTTAATGAATCATATTCCTTGTGATCCTGATCAAACAATACAGACTTCTTCCCAAAAGGAGGTAAAAATCTGAAAGATAGCTATTAGTAGCCAAGAAGTGATCTGCTTCATCTTTGTTTCCACAATAAAAAGAGAAATTAAGTGTATCAGATACTCATAAAAGCTAAAAGGAATAAATGTAGCTAGAAGACATAGAACGTATTGAAACACAACAGCCTTTTTGAAAATACTTATTTTAAGACAGACTTTCAATTGCCTTTTGGAATGTAACAGACAGCTAATGCAGGATGAAATGCTCATTAAGGAGAAATGAAAAAGTAAGGAAAACGCAAAAAGTTTACTTTTCCTCCAGCAAAGCATGGAATTTTCTCAAAACTCTGAAACCCCATTCAAATTAGAACAGAGGCAAGGGCTACTGTTTTCTTTAACATGACAAATCTAATTAGCTAGCAAATATTTAACCAATAGCTAGAGGTTGCTCTTTAAGTACTAAATAATGAGATGTAATTAAGGTAGCAAAGGCAAAAGGTTACTAATTTAGGGCATTTCTATGGTGTACTGTTTAAATTATAGGTTTTATACAAAATGCATGGGCCAATGCACAAGAAAAAAATCCAATTTTAACGGAATGCAGAACAAATTAACATTTTAACATTATAATACTACTCAATTGTATAATGGGATTTTGCTAAGTGTCACAGAACAGAAAATAAAAGTAACACTCCAAGGTATGCTTGTTAACCTCTTCAAGCTAAATATATTACGAGTCTACTGACAGCAGTAAATAGACACATTGTAACATGAAAGACTCTGAATTCAAAGGCCTTTAATACATGTTGCTTTTTCTAAATAGATTGGCCTTAAGAGTATAAACAACGAACAAGATAAAAATTGTGTTATCCATACCAAATACTTTCCAATTTCCTAAAGGGAAATGGAATGATACCTTTAAAAATACCATTTTAAAAATCCAGTTCCTGTGATACATAATGTCTTTTTCTCCCCTTCTCCTTCCCATGTTACAGGAATTTAGCCTGACAAGTATAGTCTTCAGTACCCATACATAATATTTTCTAGGTTGACCAAAAGGCTTTTTGGAAAAATACAAATATAACAGCATTACAGCTGTTAACAGTCAAAACCTGCCACCTCAACACTTCAGTGTCCTGGTTGTCCATCTAAAAAGGGACTCAAGCAAACACTTCATTTTAAAATGTCTAAATAATACCAAGTCTGTACCCATAACAAATGTTGCCAATATTAAAACATGAAATTTGCAGCCACAAAACTTTGTCAAAGAACTCAAGGCAAGTAGAATGGACAGAACATTCTATTTAACAAAAGCATTAAAATACCTCTGTAGTTATGATACTCATCATTACAGTCATCGTCCTTCCTGACTTCTGACCCCCTCAGTTCATTACACCAACCTTTCCCATATTAACCACCCTTTTCCTTTCATACTGGTTTAAATTATCCACAACAGAATAATTAAAGGCTTCACAATGTAGAAATACCTACTGTGTGGAAGTTAGTAGTTAAGCACAACTGAGACATAAAATAGACCTGTTGAAATGCCAACTGGCAAGAAGAAATAGAGAAGAAAGTTCTTTTCCCTTTTGTTTTTGTCAATTTACAGATTTAACCAACAGTTTAACTCCAACATAAACTGTATCTTTAATAAAAGAGATCTAAACTGGGAGAATGACCACACAAGTTACATTTTTCCTCAGAGAGGCAGTGGCTAGAGCACCAGCTCTGAGCTGATTGCAAGGAACATACACACAAAGAAACAGATTTATTTTTTTTTTTTTAATAAAGTGTCTACACTTTTTTTTTTTTCCTTCAGGAATCCATAGTCTGCTACTATACTGCCTCTGGTAAGTCATACCAAGCAGAATCCTAACTTAGCTGATCAGGAGCATGCAATGAATACGTAAGCAGCATTAGATGTATTGGGCAGAGCAGGGGACTGATGACCTGAGGTAATTCCCACCTCTGACATTGGTCTATAGGGTAGACCAACAGTCTATACAAGTCATTTTGGGCCAGCCATCAGCAGTGACTAAATTAAATGTCACACGTGTAAGAGTAGCCGAGATCAACAGAACAGTGACTTAGATGCTCATTCTCTATATGTTAACGGAAAAAAGTAGTTGTAAAGACTGATGTAAAATTACTTCAGATTAAGTTAGCAGACAAAATAGCTTGGTGTTGCTGGGTTTACAGAAGAGATAAAACAGTAACCAAATCCACTACAATATCCAACTCACACCAACATCTGCAAACATTAGATGAGAAAATAATTTAGTTAATTTGTCCCTCAAATATTTATTTCCCAGGTGGTTTGTGGTTTGTTTTGGGTTTTTGGTTTGGTTTTTTTTTTTTGGAGAGGAGGAGGTCTTTGTTTTGTTTTACATCAGAGTTTGGCATAAAATGCTATTAAATTACATGACTTACATAACTCTCCCCCTTATTATTTAGTTGTTGGTATAATGAACATGTAAGTCAACACGAACCCAAGCATTTCACTGAATCTGAGCATCAAAGGTCTCAAATATTTACTCGGCATGAATTTGAAACCAACATATACTTGCCATCCAACCAAAATGCAGAATTATAATCTATTGTACATCAAAGAAATCAGTATCACTTATCATGAGCTTACACCAGCAAATGATCTAGTTCAATGTTACTTCAGCTCCTTGAAGGTACAGCACCCATGTATACTCTGGTAAAACAAGTATAGTAGCCACCCAAAAGCAAATTATTAAAATTACACCAGAAGCCACCAAAAATATTCTTAGTACTGCATGCAGAAATTAACCAAAACTGATAATAATTCAATATTCACTTAATTCATCACATCTGGACCACTCAATTAAAATAAGCAACTTCACAAAGATCATGTGTCCAAACTCACAAAGTAACCATTGTATCTTAATGGTTGGACTGGATGATCTTAAAGGTCTTTTCCAACCTAAACGATTCTATGATTCTATGATCTTCCACCATGTACGCTCACTAATTGTTCTCAGCTATATAGCTTTTATGCCTCAAATGCTTTTGTACTGCATAATTACAGGGCTGATACAGAAAACTTTCTAGGGAGCAGGAAGTAGTGTTTTCCATCCTTCTATGAAGACGGTATCAATTTTTTTATTCAAGTTTTGATTACACTACTGCACAGCACTTCCTCTCTTGCCTATGGAGTACATTTCTTCCAGTGAAAGAGCCTGTCAATGATTTAAGCTTCAGCACAGGTATCTGATATTTCAGATTGAAAGAAATGTCATATCTGATAAAGAAATAAGGCTTATCAGTATTCCTTTCTTTGGGGAATTGTAGCCAACCAGTTCCATTTTCACTCATTCAAATGCACACAGGTTCTTTCAGTCCCTACAGAAAGCCCTCATATATGGTCTGGTGAGCTCACGTTAGGCTGAGGATACAAGATCTACCCCTACAAAGGAATATTTTTTTCTCCCTTCCAAAAAGGCATTAGGCAATGAAACAAATGTCACAAGAAGTGCCAAATAACATTTGTGTCACAAGAAGTGACATAAATCACTTCCTGCCGTTGCCTTCAAAAACCAGAGGGTACAATCTGCCCATACCCCTGAGTACTGAATCAAAGTTTGGGCAATCATCTGATAGATCACACTGGTGCAACAGCTCTAAAGCAGGAACCGCACCCAGGGCAGAGTAGTGAAAAAAAATTAAATAAAAATCACACCTCTGGTCCTTTAGGGATTTGAATGGAGCAGTGGGTGTTCAAAGCTGGTTATTCACAGATTTAAGGGGAGTAATTCAGTAGATAGGGCTGTATGACACAGCACAGTGTAGTTGACACCCTCCTGTGTGGAAAATGTGACAGGCCAGACTGAATGCAGTCCAGCAGACCCCAGTTGAAGCGCTTTGTGCCGTATCTACACCCAAGGACATTTTACTTCCAACCTCTTTCTCTTCTGATGGTTGTATTGTTTCCAGCTTTTATATGTGTGTAACTTCCTCCACAAAAAAACCTTTCTGAAAACATGAGCAGTTTTCCCTATTTGTCCCACAAACTGGCTGACCTCAAGAGAAGACTGTCCCCCACTGGAGCAAGTAATTGCTACCACAGACCAAAATACAGAAGAGTTGTGCCAGCAATCCCAGTATATGCTTCCCAAGCACAGCTAACTACTTTCAGACATTTTTTTAATACATCTTTCAATAAAAAAGGGGCTTTGATGACATTGTAAGTATTCCACTGTTAAAGCTAACTAAGTCGTAGGGAAACAGAAACATAGCACTATTTGAACACCAGTAAAATAGAGAATTTTAATTATACGTGATAGCCAATAAGCTACTTTTAGTAGCTATGAAAGAACTACATTTAGCAGAAACAGCAATAAAACAAGGGAAGTTAAATATAACTCCTCAAAAGAGCAGCATATTTATTCAAGCCAAAAAGAGCTAATTTATACTATGGGTGTAGTTCTCACTGACATTATCTGGGGAAAATTACTATTACAGGAGCTGGTGCGATATATAGCCTTTGAGTCATGCATGATAAACCCTAATGGTTTTGCTTTGAGGTAAAAGTCCTTAATAATCAAGTAATGAATCACTCCCAAAATGTTGCATTCCTGAGGCCATGTGTCTCAGAAGCATGACTCTAGAGAGAATACTCAATCATTAATGATCACTTTTGAGATTTTTATCAACCAATTAATAAGCAAGGAAAGGAGTTAAGGGGCTTGAACAAATAGTTAATGGACCTTTAATGACATTCCATGTGTTTTAGTGAATAGAACATAATGAGTTTTATTTGTCACTGACCACAAACCACCAACGATTGAAGTGCTTCACACATTGCAAGTGTTAAAATAACGCAAGGAACAGTACTTATGCTTTCAAAAGATTAGAAAATTATGTTTACTTAAAAAATTGTAATGCCCATACTTATTTCATATTACACCTATGTAAGTACATTACAGATTAGAAATAAAAAGCCTAGCTTCCTAACTCAGTAGAAGGACATGAGGTAAGGAGAGAAAAGGGAAGATGTTTTTTTCTTTAGTATATTAGGTGCTGGGCCTGTTGGTATCAACTATCACAGAAATGAAATTTGGGCTTTTAAGATATACAATTCTAAAAAGACATTCAGGAACAATTCTGAAGAATAAAATGAAGATATGATGAATTATGTGTATATACACATATATATGCATGTGCACACATACACACACACGCCTTTTTGTACTACTGCCTATAAATTACCTACACCTAAGGAGGGCAAAGGCATTTGCCTTCAATATACTCTTCATCTTTGTGCTGAAATCATTACAGAAATATCAAAAGAAATTACTCCATCTAACAGCGTGAAACCACCAGGGATTACTATCTAGAGTATTTCCAGTTAGCTAAAATGAAAAACTGACTATAGGGAAGTCAGTTCTATCATGTGAGTCTGCAACCAAGTTCTAGAAATAACAGACCCAAAAATCAAATGGGAGGGTGTCATTTGATAGCTGGGAGAATCTTATTCTGAGAGGAGAGAAAAATGGGAAACAAACAGACAGAGGCAAAGAGGGGAGATTGTGCTTCCTTTCAAAAGGCAGTGACAATATCCAAATCTCTTGAAGAGCTGAAAATAAGTTAGAACTTTTCAATTAGGACTGCTCCGTTTTCCACACAGCTGTATTTTTCATGCTGTCTAACAACAAAATGCATGTGCGCATGCACATTTTTAAAAATTCCTTCACAGAATTTAATTATAATTCACTGTGTCAAATACACATACCTTCAGTAGTGGGGAAATTCAGTATCAGGAACTGGTCGAAGCTGGAAGAGGTGTCACCAGTTTGAGTTAACCAGACCCCAGGAAACTGAGCAAGAGAGATACCAGATACAGGATCGAACCTAATGCACGTGCCTAGAGACCGAAAGACAGAAAGCACCTGCAATTCTGCTTGTCACAGCACCCAACAGCACAGCAAAAGGTTAGAACAAATCTGCAGAGAGGGATGCGGACAGTCACAGAATTGTTCCACACCAGCTGAAAGACCATCTCCAACTGGGAGCCGCATAACTACATTAGTGCAGTGCTACAAAGAAGGTGTATTTGTACCTTTTTGTTCAACTTTGACACAGGCGCAAAGCTTCCAGATGGCATCACATTCGCATCTAGCTGGTGTTGAACACAGGTGAAGCAGATGCGTGACAACGTGCCCAGGCATAAAGGCAAGCCCTTAAAGACTGGGCCAGAACCCCACATCTTATAAACCAAGCTCTCTGGAATAATGGTGGTTTAAGTTAGCTAAGGATCTGTTCTGAAAACTGATAAAAAGTGTTACACAAGAAGGACAAAATATGCTTACATTTAGATATTTGTCAACTGTTAATTGGAATATTTGTTTTCATTTGAAGAAATCATATGATTCAGAAGATACAATTCAGAATCAACTAGTTATCTCAATTGTTATAATGATTTACACCCAAAACTAATTTTGCCTGGTAGTGTCAAATACTATAAAATGGACGAGAACTGGCACACACTATTTTAATACTTAAAATATTTCAACGCTCTTGCTTGATCACAAACCACAATGAAATAGAGACATAACATGCATGAATCAGCAGCACTAGGGTGAAAATTCCTCACAATTGCCTTGTTAAGTAAGATGTGCTCAAAGGGATTCTAACTAAGTTCTTGCAAGTTCTGCCCAAAATTCAGATTAATTACACATTCTGCTGAAACCTCAAGTAACAAATATTTAGTGCACTTCCTGTGGCCTCCTAAATTACATCCAGGGATACAAAAGATTTTCTTTTTCTCCATACATTTAACTTTGAAAGTTTATTGTATTACAGCTTTCTCTTTTGGATGCTTTTCTAAAAAAACATTTAGTTAACACTTTAACATGAGCTGAATGTTCTTTTTGTGTGTGTATTTTAGAGCAAACAAAAAAAGGCGTGAATCAGATCCTACATGCTTTAATCAGGTGTTGCTCTAATTTTTTTTTTCTTTCTTTGAGAAAAAGAATGCTACAAAGTTAGCTTTAGATTTGGTTATTTAAACATCAACTTTCAAGACTACAATAGATCCTGTCATGGAGTACGGCTACTCAGTGTCACTCTTAAAATAACATGGGATTGAAGGGCTCCAAAAGGATCAAGCCAGTTGCAAGAAAAGTTATCCATAAACAAAGAACATATGCAAGGACACCTAAATACCAATCCTGTGCAGTGGCATGAAACTGTAGGCCAGTCTTAGGTTTTAGCAGTTAGCATGAACTGAGGAACTTGTAGCACAATTGCTTAAATTCCATCTCAAAAACAGGAGATGGTCCATCTTTCTGTTCAAATCAGGCTACAACAAAGAAACAGTTGTGTAATGAAGTTCATAAAGTCCTGAAAATATTAAAAGCACCCTTCTTCAAAACTGTCATATGAACGAAAAAGGGTAACTCCTGTGGCATTACTAATTAAGAGAACCAGTGCATTCATTTAGAGACACTGGACTTGCAAATAGTTCGCAAAATTCATCTGTTTCTCCAGAGGTCTCTACTGAATGCTCAAGATCCCCAACTAACATGCAGGGCTGTATACGTGAGGGACAGCTCAGACCAGAGACCTCCGGGAAAATGGCTACCCTTACATGCAGAGAAAGCTTTCTCAGTCATAGGCAACAGATTCCTACACAGTTTACTGCTGTGCAAAGAATTAAAATGGATCCTCCTGATGGAACTGCCTTCTTTATGCTAAATGAGGAGTCATGGTATCTCTACCTGGAAGCAACTGTGTTTGTTGACCACTTCTAACAGACTGATAGTGAAATGCTACACTTACCTTCCAGTGCAGCTAGCTATATGAACAAGATAAACAATATAGGAATGCTGAAGGGAGAACAGATGAGGGATATTACACTGAAAAAAAAATCTTTAGGAGTTGTTTTTGTTCCTATTCCCTGTAAGCAGTAACCTATGAGCACCTCTTGAAATCTGAAAGACTATTTGAATACCTTTCCCCTTGTTTCAAGCAGAGTTTTTAAGTGAAAAATGCCTATGCGCATGAATCTCTTCAAGCTGCAATTCATATGCAGAACTCACAAGATGCAAGACCAAGACCAGCCAAGATAAATACAAGCCATATACTAAAGAAAGCAGAAAGAGCTGGACAACTTGTAGCTGGTTACAGAGCAAGATCTGAAAATTACGTTGAAAGCCACTTTATTGCTGCTCACAGCCAAGTATTTGTGAGACAGGTTATCCAGCAATAATATAAAGAAAATTACTGTGACAGAATAGCTGAATTAGGAGAAAATAAACGGAATAAACTTGCAGCACCAATTAGTTCTAGCACTTCTGTTTAGAAAACCATGTTAGGTCCTCTTACAAATGGCAAGATGCTGTCAAATCTATAAAGTACCTTAAAGAAAGAAAAGCTAAAATGTATCACCAATCAAAAATAAAGACCCACTATTGTAAACATGTAGTTATTAAGCCTAGATGTCTAAGGTTATGCAACTGCTGACCATTTATGTCAGACTTGTTCTGTCTGTCCATGCCTAGTAACTGTCGTTTCCAAAGACCCCACAAAATTTTACAGTGACATGAAGTTAGAGAAATCAAGTTCCTCTACATATTTTTTAAATTAGCAGACTAGAAGGGGAGAGACACTATTAGTATTTCTACTGAGACAGGGGACATCATCCATCTTGTCTGGTTAGGTGGCTACCGCTGGTCAGCACTAGTGCACTGGCCTGACAGTGCACGAATAAGGAACTGACGGCAGGGTGCTGGGGCCATGGGTAAAAGTTGAGATGTCAGTATTAGAAAGCACAAGCAAGTTAGGGGTTTTACAGGCTGGGGATGAAGAAGTCTCAGAACATGGGGAAACCTGAGGCACTGTGCAATAGTGGCATGAAAGAATAGGAGTGGAGCGATGCTTACTACATAGGGTGAAAGTGTGGGGATATAGGACAAATCTAATTGTTTCATGATTTGTCTTAATTTTGCTACTTTTTATTGTAATACAATGCAAGGTAGACGCAATGGCTTTATCATTACATTTTTTTGTAAACTTGAACTGTTCAATCTTGTCTCAGATTCATGTTTTAAGTACTTAAAATTGGTTAAGCAACTGTTAGTGCCCTAGGAGAACCCCACCCCACGTTTCAAATTCATCCTTCCTCCTCTTTCCCTAAAAGAATGTAACTGCAGTAGTCTTCTAAACATGGTTACAGACTTAAACACAGCTTACAACTAGACACAGCTAGTATTGCTTAGATTCACTAGGATAAAAATCCACATGGGTTGAAATAAGAAATTGAACCATCCGATTTTTATGACACTTGTTAATTCCAGCTTGCACCTGGAAACCCAAATAATGTCAAGAGTCAACGCATGAAAATTATAATTCCAGGCTAAGAACCTGCAGCTACTGCCAAACTATGATTTTTTTTTTTTTTTTAATATGACAGAAAACACATTGTAGAGATGAAAGTGTAATTTAATGATCTTTAAAGCAATAACATCTCCAGTAGGCGAGCATTATACAAAGTACATGCTGTTTACAACAGCTACCATAAAATTTGCTGCAATCTCATTCCATATTTGAAGTCCTTTAAACTACAAAACATCTATGCAATCTCAGCTACTGCTGAATTGCTTTTAAATTTATCTAATTAAATTCCTTTCTTAGAACAAGAGCTAGCAGCATGTCCAATTGCACTGGTAATTTTTTTAACCAGAGATCAAGAAATTCATAGGCATGTAAATAGCATCTATTGCAAATTGATTTTTCCATTATTCCCCTAGAACCTTCCTACAAATCATTCCTAACCACCATAAGAATAACATTTCCTTTTTCTAATATACAAGGCTACTACATATATAACAGCTTTTCTTTTCCTTCCAAAATGGAACACCTGATGTCACTATTTGTTAACTGTTGTTAATACTCACTTAAATCTATTTAGACCTATAGTATTACTTCAGAAAGACAAATTCTAGAAGAAAAGATCAAACAGAACTATAAAACCAAAAGCAAGCTTTTCATCATTGCACACACTGATGCCTGCTTATACATTTCTCTGTTACTGTGAGGATGAAAAGTAGCGTTAAAGATTCCTTATAATAAACCCATTAGTAATTTTATTGTAGCACTAAATACATCCTGCCTTGTTGGTAATGTACAAGGACTAATACAAAAATTTAGTTCGTAAACAGAAATGCTTTTTACCAGAGAATCAAATGCAGCTTGATTAATTTTCTCTGGTTTGGCATCTATAGGTTTGACACACATTGTACATCTACCTACATATCACACAAACACAACTGTTACTTGAAGTTGAAAATCTGAAAATTAACATTTACAATCTATGCCAGTTGTAAAATTCAAATCAGTTCAGCAATTCATAACGATTTGCAGGTGGGCAAAGAAACTGTACAGAGTAAGTTTAAATTAGGTACATATCACACCTAGGCAATGAAACTACATGAGTTGAATATTCACCATTTTTTCATTTGTATTTAAAAGGCTGTTCACACAAAGGTTATATATCTGCTGTATAAAACTGTTCTGATGCAAGGAAATAAGGGAAGCAATAAGAGGCACCTTTGTATGCCTGTGGATTTAGAGAGGTTATACCGTTACAGCTTCAATTTAAAGAAAATCCTAAGCTGTAACAGTTATTCTATTAAGAAGGTAACTCAGAGCCCCAGTCCTGGAGATTCTGGGTTAAAGAGAGTAATAAAATCACACACTCATACTAACTGGAAACTCCTTCCTGTTCTAGATGAAAAGGTTTTGAATACACTATAAAACCAAAACATATACATGTCCCTTCTGACTGCGAAACCCAATGTAAAAAGTAACAAAACCTTTCTTTGTACATATTAATTACTTTGGTGAAAAATGAGGGGATAAAACAATGCAAATTTTTCTTTTCTCATTATAAATATATTTAATGTAAGGGAGGAGATGAGATTCTCAGACAATGGTAAGAGAATAAAAATCAATTTCTTTTCTAACAGAGTATTTTGTTGTAGGATTTATCACACCTATTTTATTACAAATGCCCCTAAAACTTCTACATCGCTTTATTCAGAGTTCAATCCAAATTCCACTGAAGCAAATAAGAGTCATTCCACTAAGAGTCTATAGGGTATGGATCATCATTCTTCATTTAATGCTTTCTGCACTAGGAAAACTACTAAACACAACCATGGTGCTCAAAACAGACAACTTTCCAAAAGCAAAAATAGAGACAACTTGTTTGAACAATTCTTCTGAAAAGAGTAGTCTCAAAAATACAATCATATTAATTCCAATGTCAAAAAGGCTACACGCTTAAAAGAATTTTTGGAGTCAGACTTTACACTGTTCATATTTATCTGGTCTTGTTATTCCTTTACTGAAAACACATGCATCATATTTTAATATTCAACTATTTGCATTAGATGTACTTGTCCAAATAAGGACAGAAGATGATACGGATTTAAAGAAAACAACGTCTTTTCTAATATAGGAAATGCATCATCAATCAATTCCATTTCATCCACGTAGCAAAGAGGCAATATTAAATCCTACCACAGCTCTCACTTTCAAAACAACATAAGCAGCAGTGGGGTCTCTATGGTAATTTCTATTTTACTACACTTTTGTTTGTACTAACAATAACAGCATTTCTTTGTTGCAAGGGGATTCACACAAACAAAAGAAAACAAAGGAAATCTATCAAGAAAAATGTGAGCTTGCCTAAAACAAAGTTTTAACAAATGTGGAAAAATGTAAGCATTTGTTCTCTGTAAAGAAATCTTTTTCCTCATTCCCCTTTCAACCACACTAATTCTAATTAAAGAAGCTTACAACAGTCATTGTTAAGAAAAGTACCCATCTAATTTTGGTTTGAAGGACCTTTTATTTTATAAGCTTCTGTGATATTCATCTATTTCAACTACCTGATTTTTGTCATATTCTCAGAACTCATCTTTCAATTCTACTGCGTCAGAAAACAGTCACGCACATCCCAGTTGCTTTTAAGTTTAAAGGCAATAGTTCTACACAGCAAAAGCAGACTCAAGAGACTGACTTTTATCTTTAGGGCTTATTTAGTCATGCTATTTCAAAGTGTTAACAAACCACCCATCTACCACAATACCTAGTATTTCTTAAAGTAACCAGAAAACTCCCACTTTGAAACTTAAACCATCTCATAATTAACTCATTCACAGTAAAGATTGAAATAAAGGCAAATCTGAGTCATGTATAATCATACATGGAAAGGCAGTTTTCTCCAATTCAGAGAAATGTTTTCTTAGAGCAAACAGTAAGGAAAAATATTTTTCCTTATTAATTGTTGTGATATACATCAGCACATAAAGGTAAGTCTTTTGTCCAGCAAGAAATCTAATTGTGACTCAGCTTCTCTAACAAGGCATGTTAGAAAGTAAAATCAGATCCTCTGACAGAAAAGCACAAAACACGTAACTTCTTAGCAAAGGTGACGCATCATGAAACAAGGGTTACTCTAAAGCAATGCAGTTCTAAAGCTGAGGCAGGAAGAAGAAAAATTGTTTTATTCCTTGTGTACTTCCAGTATGGGGATGGTTTAGGAATTAATTTTTTTAAAACATTGTTCTTCTGCAGCCATTGCATTCTGAAATGATTAGAACATAAAATCCCCATAAAGAAGGACATGGTCAGCCTCAGACAATTTTGTTGTGAATATTACACCAGCCAAACCATTCCACCAGTTTACAGTGTACCATAAAATATTTACACAAGCTATGAACTATAAAATATTTTCACATGAACTATAAAATATTTACACTATCGACATCAGTTAGAAAAGAATGATGTGCTGTCAAGCTGGTGTGACCCAGGAGTAAAGATTCTGTGGTCACAGATTAAATAAAACTATTGCAAATCATCTGGAAAGTTACAGGGAATATTAGGTTAAACAAATTACTGCTTCCTGGTCTCTTGGATGGTAAATGTAACCAGGAAAGCATAGCTTATATGCTTTAAGCTAAGTTTTACCAACAATGTAAAGAAAGGTTAGGCTCATAATCAAACTGCACTGACCTCTCTGAATGTTCCTTCTAGCAAGGTGTCCAGATGTTGAAGAGGAGCAGGAGTTTTATCTTTGAATCGTGTCAGCAGTCGCCGTTCAATAGCTCGAAACTGTACAGCCCTTTCAGATAACAGCTCCTGAAATTTTTCAGCATTCAAACGTAGCTGCAATTTAAGGGTTTTCAAGAATTCATGTTAAGGGACATATATGTTATGTATGCACATTCCAAATGAAATGGAAGAATGATAGTAAAATTTTGGGGAGAGTGTGTATTATTCAAATATGACAGTGTTGTTTATACCACTTTCATATTTTACACTCCTTGTGAAGTTTATTAACATTTTCAAGAATTATCATTTGCCACCGAAATCAAAACTAATTGTCAACAGCCACAATAATCTGTGAAAATGCATAAATATCTCATCAGGAACCCTAATAACAAGACTGAAATTTCACCACCAGGGTGAAAGGCTGCTTCTTGCTTTGGTGTGCTATTTATGACACATACACACAGTGTATTGGACTTAATATTCATTGCAGTAGAAAGTAAGTGGTTATTCTCTTAAGCATGAACAGAAGTACTAAATTCTGCACTGTTTGAATGATTGTCTTTTTCTGAAGTGAAATATATAAAAGGAAAAATTTTATATATACAGATCAGCTACAGCAACAAACTTTCTTGAAGTGCTCACAAAACTTTGAACAACACTATACATCAAATGCCCAGATCATGAGTTCTTCTTTTATCTTTAATCACCTTACCATTTTCCAGTACATGCCTCTAACACAAAAATCACTAACTGAAGGTGAGTCTTTCAAAAAGCTGGGACTACTCGGTACAGCTGACATGCTGTAACTAGCAGAAGTTCTCAGAAGAAACATTAAGACACACAGCTTTCCAGATGTGAGCATTATGACACCTACCCATTTTAAAGTGCCCCAAAAATGAGCAGAAACATTAAGTTTCCTAAATTTAGAAAACAGATTATATTTAAAAATAAGCAAATGTACCATTCTGTCAGTGCATGATTACGAAGGAGTTCAGGGAAGCTAAGAGAAAAAGAAACACTATGCAGCTTTTTTAGAAGTAGGAGGAAAAAAGGGACATCTCAGGTAATATTCTCCCAAGCTTGCCAAAAAAGAGTATGTTGAAACTAACAAGAATGGGAGCATTAGGATCCCCTTGATAGATCATTTGATACTTTTTACACCAGATAATTACTGTAAAATTTCAGAAACTTCACAGTAGCCAGCTGTAACATAACTAGATCCCAAATTAGCATTCCAGCAATCACACCTACATTTCAAACTTCAGTGCATTTAAGCTTGGGATACAATCTAATGAAGCCTATGTTTAAGGTATTTCTACAATACCAGTCACAAAAAAAAAAAACCCAAACTTTTTGAATTTCAAATTAGTTGAAAGACTAACAGAATAACTACTCATGAGCTTGAGAGATAGACCTCGATCTAGGCTGACTCCTTAAAAAAAATCCCATCCCAACTACAATTTCCATCTTTCTGTGTGGTGGTGGCTCCACCTCACAGAAAATTTGGCAGCATGAAAGAAAATCCAATAGTATTCCTCACTCTTACATACATATGTTGCTGCTTTTTCCCATTGCACAATTTTAATAGAAATTTTCAAACAGCTATTCTCTTCTTTTACTGGAAAGGCGGGGGGGGTGTGCATATATTTTATTTTATTACCACCTTCTACAAGCTAGCTGAACTATTGGGAGATTTTTTCATTGTCATCTGCATGACCAAACAGGAAAAAGTAATTACATTTATTTTCTATCTGGTCTGGTAAACTTCCTTGGGCCTCCAGTGCTAATTCTAGAAGGGCAGTTAGTTCTTTAAAATGTGAAGGGACTTTTTATATAATTACCAGGATGATTCAGAAAAAAAAATTGCTTATGGCTTCATTACTACAGAAGAGTAAAACAGCCTAAAACTAAGGACAAGTTTTAGAAACAATTTTACAATTAACATGACATTAGTGAATTAAGAACCCATGGCTTCTGTACAGGCAGTGAGCAGAAAGGCAAATACTAGTACCATAATTTGTATCATTTGCAGACTGCACACTAGCTACTTGCGCTCTGCTAATCACAAGGGCTGTTTCAGAGACAAGGCATACTCCATATGTTAAAAACTACATTATGATGTTTTTCCAGCACTATCTTAGATGCAACTTTTTATTTTCTGAAAGCCAAATGCCTGTGATAGCTACAGTTATAATCTGATTAATATAGTACTAACATACAAACAATTTTTAAACTAGCAGAACATTAACAATTTGTATATTATGTAACATACCTCAAAATGTCGATCAATTAGTTCAAAATATTCTTGCAGGGGAATTGAACCAGAAAAGGTACATGCAAAATCTTTGCAGTTTTGCTTCTTGAAATGTTCTTCGAGTCGAAGCGTAAGCTCTTTTGTTATCAGCCAAAGGTCTTCTAACCGATCACTCTGGATCCTATATCGTTCTTTGAAAACAAGAACAAATGCAAGACTAATAAACACACATTTAAGCCACATACATTCACCATACAACACAGTTTAGATAACACACAAATTTAACTGGCTAACTGCATCCAAAGTCTATATGAGATTTTCGTAAGAGATACATGTTCACTAGTGTTAAAGAAATATTTGTATTTTATTGATGTCAGTCCTAAGTACTGTCTCTTTTATCCTAACTTTAACAGACAATTTTGTAGCACAAAATGAAAGTATTTATTGCTTCAGGACTACTTACTTCAGAGTATGGGCCTGTTCATGAAGAACAAAAAGCTATGGAGAACCAGCATAAGGAAACAAGAGAATTACTGGATGATATTAAAGTTATAACAACAGGCTGTCTGCAATTCTCTGCCATAACACAACCTTAGTGAGCTTTTCTGAGGGTTGGAAGCAGAATCAGGCTCAATTCATTTTGGACCATGACAGAAGCACAGCATCCTACACATCCGATAACAGTGGTGACAAACTAACTCCAATCCACCTAAAGTCTTGAATGTCTTTTGGAAACGGTTATTGAGTTCCTAAATAATACACTCAACATAATTTTTATTACATCTCCACTTCCTAGGATATCTTCTAGAAGGAAAAGTATTACTCTAGTCATAGACAACAATATTCAGAGATTTGACAGTGCTACGTTTCCCTCTAGGTACAACTAATATTAGTAGAAGGTGATTTTCATCCATCTACACACTACGGCTTTGTAAAAATGGCTTAGTGTAGAAATTAAAGTGTTAATATAAACTGAAGTGAAAAAACAAGTCCTGTTAGCCACTGTTACCTGTCCCAGCAAATTCATTTAACTTATCACATTTTAGTGAATTTCAAATTATCAAGCTAGTGGGATGAGATTTTATTTCTGTTGTTTCTAGTCCACATTTGTATAATCCTTTCTTCAGTTTCCAGAAAGTCAGAATTAACTAAATGTTGAGAGGAAAACATTGTGGAAAATCTAAGCAGCATTTTAATTTTTTTTTTTTTTTCAGATAAGCACTTTCAAACAACAGTTCCTTATTTCGTTTCATTACTCATCTACCAATACCTTATCCAAAATGACAGGCAGAAATGCATCTATGAGGAAAATTGTTGCTGGGGTTTGATACAAAATAGTTCTTTTTTTGCCCTTGTTAACAAGGTTCACAGTAAATCAAATTAACCAGAGTTCTTTAGAACTTGAATGTACTTATTTAAAATTTTCTCAACATTAGTAATTCAAGATTGTTTGACATTACTACTGGCATCATTCCCAGGATACGTATTTCACTGAATAGAGAATGACAAATTCTGTTTACAGTGTAACAGGAAAGAAGCAAGTTTTATTTAAAAACATGCCTGTTAAAGAAAAGAACACCATCTGCTAAAGATAACATTCAACCTAATATCCATTTTTTAAACACTCACAATGTAATGGCTGGATTTAGTTAGTTGTATCATCATACTTTGCCTTAAGTGATTTTTTCCTTGAGGGAAATTAGCTCAGATGTTTTCAGGCCAAATCAACAGTCATTCCATTTATAATTGACATATCTAATACATTAATGGTTTAAAATGGATAAAACTAATTTCCTCCAAAACGCATATTTAGTTTCCATACATTGTTTGTTGGTCAATACAAACACAATCTAATTTTACCATGGCCTGAATAGCACACATTGCAGACATTTGCTTTACATGATCTTCCAGCTCTCAAAAAAGACAAATTAGATTTAGAAACTGTACAAAACTGAGAATCTTTAGTTGTACTAAACACATGCTTTAAACAGAAATACAATGAAAAAACTAAAGAAATAACTGTGCTTCTGCTCATCCTGTGCTTTTACAACAGTTAATCAACTTGTGTTAGCTTTCTGTTAAAATCAGAAAAATTACAGAGAAGTTGCAGAAAATTACAATAGATTTTCAGAAAATTCTCAAACAGAAAGCAGGAGACTGAGGAGCACCAATAGGCTACATTGATCACAAAGGCTTTTAACACTACAACAGCTTGTCCAACTAGCACAACCTGTATTAAGAACGGCTGCACCACCAGTAGGTTATCTGAAGGAATTCTAGAAGATTCAGTTCACTTCTCAGCTAGGAAGCCCACATCAGCAGGAAAAAAAAAAAAAAAAAAAAAAAAAAAACCAAAAAACCACAACGAGCCACAATTAGCAGCCAAGCCTTCTTTACACTTAGATTAAAAGACAGTTTTAAAAAATTTCAGCAAAAACACTTAAAACCTTAATCTACATGGGGCAAGCTTCTTTTTAATAGGTATTAACTGTCAAAATGAACTGCAGGCTGGGCTTCTTTGCAGCAGTCCTCTTGACAGGTTGAAGTAACATCTTCAATTACTATGCTGTTCAAAATGGATTAGCTAATACAATTAAAAACAAATGTGAAAACAGATGTCATTCACATTTGCAGCTTCAGCAGTGAAACCCATCTGAACCTGGAGACTTTCACTCCTACATGCAATTCTTCCCATTCGGAACATAAGGTCCATTTGATAAGGGATATGGAAAAAGATGTCTTCTTCTATTGTCCAATATTAACTTCTTTCATGGACAACCAGAAATAAGGATTGATCACTCCCAATGAACTTCTTTACTTTTCTGAAACACCCTTACTTCCAGTCACTATTTATCTACACATACAATTTTCTTTTTGAAGAAATTTCCACAATGATAATGTTGCATAAGCACTTTTACAAAGTATAAACTCAGTGTTAAATTACATAGCAGAATAAGGACCTCCCAAATACATAATTTCATCTGCATTCATTAGTTACATAGAAGATTTGTCCACTCAAGCACAATCATTCTATTATCATTAAATTCTACCAAACAATGCTTTTAAATTATGGACAGTCTCTGTTCATAAAAATATTCTGAATTATGCTTGAGTAGGAGACCTTTTACAATTTTTTTAAAAAATAAGTTTTACTTGGGTAACATTTCAAATAAGCAAACCCCCCTAAGAAATTCTGTAATCAACCTAATCCAATGCATGAAGTGGATGCTGGAAACAGGCTGCTAATAGAAGGTGGCATCAGACAACTCATTTGTTTTCTGAAGTAAGGATTCCCAGGCACAAGAAATGAGTAGTCACAGTAAGAGAAACAGATATTTTGAATCCCCTTTGTAAAGTGAACTTCACAAGTAAAGCAGTGTGGGAAAGTTTATAGCAAGACTGCAAGAGTCATTCCTAGCTAGTGAATAAACAAACCTGAGAGGAAAAGCTTGAGGGTTTGGGGTGGGGGAATTAAAAGTTACAGCCTCACTAGTAGCTAAAATACATTAATTACACAGACACAAATTTGTCCCTTACACAGCATCAGATTTAGCAACTTTGCAAAACAAAGTCCAAACAGAAGATTTAAATTGTAATCCAGAAAAAAGTTATTTATAAATCCTTTAAATTCTGTAGTTTTTAGAAACTATCATTGCCTGTCTAGTTAGTTTAAACTGTTTAAGACCTACTATTTAAACAAATATTAGAAACAAACTAACAATAAACCAGCATGCAAATAATGCATACACAAACAGATTTGAACCTTAGAAATGCAAAGTGATTCTTGGTACAATGAAAGTTACTCTCCAGATGGTTTCTGTTTTTAACACATTTGATTACATTAGAAAAGGTATTAAATATTATCTTATAGCTGATGCCACCAATATTTATATAACCCATCGTGAATACCAATTTTTGAAAACAGTGAGGCAGATTATTTTTGTTGCAAAAGAATTTCACATGAACATACTAGATTCTGATTTCTCACTCAAAACAGTTTTCATAAAGCATTCACGCAATGTTCCATTTGACTCTGCAATGCGCAATAGGTATTCTAGCTTTTCAGTTTGTTAGTCTGCTGTATTAAATGAAGACTTTTGTGCTCTGCTGGCATGGAAAATGCTAAGCACAATTGAACTGATTTGGTTCCAGTGCAGATGCCAAGAAAGAGTTGAGCAGTTTTACAGGGCAAGACTCTCCAAAATTAAGAGAACCAATCTTTTTTAAAGAGCACAAACTCACAGGCAATTGGAACATGACTACTTAATTCACAAACTGACCTATACAAGGTCAGGTAACAGTATATCAACATGCATGTTCATACATTCTGTAAACATAATAGGAAGGATACTGAATCCATAATCCTATACTTACAAAGATATACAGGCATCGAAAGATAGAGACAGGCATTTATTTAGATGTAGAGAAGCAAATAAGTAGGGTCTGATGCCTAAAGTCAAGGATTACTGAAAGTCAGTGGAGAGTTAGAAACTTGCTTTTTAATCCCTTTCAAAAATTCCAGTAGGCGACTACTTCCAAACACAGGTGTTGAAATACCTTTGAGGAAAACAGGGTTTTTTCCATTATTATAATGGCAGTATTAATTCACAAATAAAAGCATTGCTAAAAAACTTGAAGAAAATCCAATTCCTTCAGAGAATTGTCACTGTAGTGTACTCTATTTCGAGTATGGGGGTTTTTTTTTGCTTTGTTATAAAATTTTGTGCCTTCCCTAGTAACATAATTGAGATACTTGAGAGGGGATAAGAAACGGTCAGTTAATACTTTGAAACTCCTGTGTTAATTCTCACACAGTGATTATATTTCTTTGTATGATCCACATTCTCGTTTTGTACATATATTAACTGATGATCAGGCCTCTTTTACATTAATACTCATAGCACTTACGTGATGTTTTTGAAGCAAGAAGTGTGATTTTTGAACCAGTTAAAAACTGAAATCCTAGAACATTTGCCTGGTCATCCTCAGACGGATCAACAAAGTCTGAAAGAGAAAGTTAAGTACAGGTTTTTTTAGAATTTGACACTACTTTCAACAAACCTCAAGCCACAGCCAGGACCATATCAACCTCTGCATGAGCAATTTAAGAAAGGCTATCTGAATGAGGCTGCTCCCCTTCTTAGAGCTCAGAAGAACATCAGCAGTAGTTTGGTATACCCTCCCTTCATTCACAGGTGGAAGCTGAGCCACACACTGTTGCTCTTCCCCAGACTGGAAAGAAAAGTTAGGTTTCTCAGAGGTTCAGTCTGTACCTTCTAAAAAGAAGTGTGATTAGTGTACAGCCCAAAGACTATCACCTTTTACTGGTCGCAAGGTCACCTTTAATTCAGATATTTATGCAAAAATTATGTGGAAATTGTCATGAAAATGTTTAAGTGCGCTCTCTTTTCAGCTTTCAGCACAGAGCAAAACAAACATCTAGCTTGCTAAAACTAACTACTCTGCAAAATCCGTGTATGACCACCTTTATTTTCATTCTATGTAGTGGATCATACCAGGTTAAAAAGGCTCAATTTTAGAGTACCATATTTTCAAAACTACTCCATGTCACCTCTCCTCCCAACCTTCCCCTAAAAATAAGGCAAAACAGGGAGGAGAAGATATACAATTTTCATTGAGTGTACAAAGAATCCAAAGTTCCTTCGCAGATCACATCATGAACAGCATGCTTCCCACCCTGCCCCCATCACTGAAAACAGGATGAACCAAAATCAGAAGATTTTAATACCATCTTCTGGAACACATTAGGCCTATGCTTTGTGTTATATTTTCAACAATGCATCCCTAGGTTAAAAATAAAAATATAATGCTCTATTTTGAAAGCATTATTGCTTAGCCATAATGGAAGCGTATGATTAAAACCCCAAAAATGCAGACCTCTGAAAAGAAAGTTTCTCTGTTTCAACTAAGTATTACACAGCACACTCATTTGAGAGAAAAGGTATATTTACCCTCAAAGTGAAGAAAATCATGCTACCAAAAAACCCAACCATGCCTACTCCACTGCTCTGAGACAAATGTACTATATAAGCTTTTCAAAAAGAGATGCAGCTCCACCTTAAAAATATCATATTGAAGTTGTTGGCCCATACAGCTCTCTGACAACTGTTCCAGAACCTCAGCCCTCTGAAGTTCAGAAACTTAATCACTGCCAGACTGAAGTTATTCACAACCACGTTATAAGCTCTGCTTATTCATTTCTTCTTGTGCTAATATGATCATCTAGATCTATGATACAGACACAAAATATTTTCTGAAGGCAACTGTATTCTCTTTTTTGCCTGTGTTTTATTAAGTTAAATGAGTCACCTTCTTTTAATTCTCCTCTTCGAATCCCTAGATAATGTTCATAGCCTTTTCCTACACTTTTGAGTTTGAATTAATTTTTATTTAATATCAGCAACCAGCACTCAATGTGCCAGTGCATAGTAACATGATATTAGTTTCCTGTGTGGAAACATTTTGTCTAAGTTCTTATTTGTTTGCTTATGATAGTACCATATTGTACCACAGAGTATTCCTGTGGTAACTGCCACCTCCTTTACCTATTCCAAATTATAAGCACATAATTATAGGAGAAATTATTTTCATAACATTACACTTCATAGTACTCAATTTCATTCTTCTTTTTCCAGTCATAAATGGTACCTAATTCCTCCTTCATAATATTTTAATATGCTCCTGAATATAAAACATAGCTCAGGTTTGTGCATAAGAAAATATCACTAAGTACATGTCTTCTTTTCAGTCCAAGAAGGTTAATGAAATTAAAGTAAGATCAGCTCCAGACTGATATATCAAAAACTCCAAAAATCTTCCTCCAAAGCAACTGTACCCCTTATATACAATATTTACCACTCTTGCTTTGCCCTGCTGTCCTGGTTTCAGCTGGGATAGAGTTAATTTTCTTCCTAGTAGCTGGCATAGTGCTGTGTTTTGGATTTAGTATTAAACTGGGGGGAGATGGCCAGGGGGCAGCAATCACTGCTCAGGGACAGGCTAGGTGTCAGTCAGCAGGTGGTGAGCAGTTGCATGACTTGTTTTTCCTCGGTTTTGTTCCTCTTTTTGTTGTTTTCCTTTTCACTACAATTTATCATCATCATTTGTTTGTTTGTTTGTTTATTTCAATTGCTAAACAGTTCTTATCTCAAACCGTGAGTTTTCTTTTTTTTGCCCTTCCAATTCTCTCCCCCATCCCAGTGGGGCAGGAGGGTGATCAAAGTGGCTGTGCAGTGCTTAGTTGCTAGCTGGGGTTAAACCATAGCACCTGCTTATCTTTTTTTAAATGAATGCATGTTTTCCCCATTACAACACCACTGATGCAATTTTATCTAAAATGATTTTTCTGGATACATAAAAATTAGATCTATATCATGCCCACTGTGTAAAGAAATCCGCCGTTTTACCAGAGAGATATACTAGTCCAGGTGGATTATTATTGAAATATTATGCCATCATGTCTTTCAAAATATACTTTTTAAACATTCTAGCATTAGCATTGTTAATTACCTCATTACTTCACACGAACAAACAATTCCTGTTGGAGTTTCTAACACATTTCCTATTATAGATATATTTAAAAACCTACCTGGAAAAATGGTGAGAAAACTGATGGAAGGCTTATTGGTATCAATAGTTAGCTTGTGGTTTGCTGCTTTTGAAGGTTGAGCTGGAAAGCAAATTAACCGCAAAGGCAGCCTGAAGTTACACTGTGCAACTCTCAGTATTCCTAAAATCAAAGAACACAGATTCATCTTTCATACCCGTATTCTGAATACAAGATATCTCATACTGCTGTCCTCAAAGAGGTATAACAAGATATTTCAATGTCATTAAGGAATACATTAAAACAAAAACTATGTAAAATTCTTAAGTTTTGTTAAATTTTCCACCTAAAATACCTTTAAATTTGAATACTTTTAATTACCTTTTCAAGGGAACATTTTCAACTGAATGGGAAAGCAAGATTCATTAGCCAAATCCACTGCATACCTGTACTTATACCAATTAACATCCAAGGAAGATTAACATTTCATTTAATGCTCTAGACAAACAATTCTACTTTAACATAGATGACACCTGTGTGATTACTCCTGATGCTTCGAACACAAAACTGAAGTATGTACATTTTCATCAGGAATATCACAAACTAAATCCTTATTAAGAACACATTTACTGTTTTTTTTATACTCTTAAATAACATCTATGCAACCCTCATATCATCTGTCAGAGGTCTGTGGCTTAGACAAAAAAAAAAAATTTATCTAAGAGATTATTACCCAAAGGTATATTAAATTCTATCTTTCAATTCATGGCATCATAATAAAACAGAACTGTAGAACTAACTGGCTACTGCCTTTGGTATTGGGATCTGATACCATATGCAATTTTAGCAGAATGGTGCAAGAGAAAAGAGGAAGTTTTAACACTGACATTTAGAAAACATGTTCATTAGAATGTGTAAAAAGTTTGCTCAAATATAAAAATTTTTTTAAAATTGCCCGCATGTCAGAAATTGCCCAGTATGTTCTATGTGAAAGGTAAAAGCGCTAGTTGCTACGAAATACAGAGTTCTGGCTGCCCAAAAGAGCAAGATTATGGGGGTTTTTGAGAAGGATTTTTTGATGAAGCAGCTTGTTTTGTTTGGGTACAGATATCGCTACAGGCACCAATACTAATCTTATTGAGAACAGTATTAATGTGATAGCAACAAGCACTCATTGTCTCCCAGATAACCCACAAAACTCAAACATTAACCCCAACACTCACCTCAGCAGAATTTAACAAAGTATATTTTTAGAGAGAATAAAGTAAGTTACTGTCATGGATTACACGGAGACAGAAAAGTCATGAAACAGATAGCTACACAGAGGTTATCAGTCATGTAAGCTTAGCAGGTTAGTATAAAAATAGCGCTCAACCATTTAACAGTCATCCAAGCAACCCTTTTTGCTAACAATTTTGTTTGTTTGCTGCCTCGCAGATCTCTTGCAAAGAAGAATTATTTCTAAGACTCATCTCAGAGGAAAAATATTACTAGAAGGCTCAGATTCATTCATCTGGTTGTCAATTCATTAGCCCTTTTGGCTGGCTGATAATGCCTCCAAGTAACTATTCTGCAGCAGCTTGTAAAAAACGAAATCAGTGTAAAATGAGCAGAAAGCTGAAGACAGGTCGTCAAAACTAGTATATCCCTGAGTTCCAAGGAAAATTCCTGAAAAAATATTTGACAGTAAACCCATGACCTTTCAGAATGATTCACTCAAGTGTATCTTCATCATGACTGGAAAACTAAAATCTTTTCTTGATGACAACATAACACAAACATCTTACTATTGAACTCAGATATGAAGACTTATCAACAGGAAAAAATTAGTGACAAAACTAGCCAAAAAGATTTTGAAATATTTTTATATTTAAACAAGATGGTTTTCTTCTTGTTTCAAACCAGCTTCTCCTAGATAGTCTGCTCTCAGTCTGCCTAATTTTTCAATATTTCAGACAAAGGTCAAATCAAAACTGTATCAAATAGCATGTGGCTTTGGGAGGGGCCTGGGGAGATTTCTAGTTGATGAGTCCAAAACAACTATATGTAAGAAAACCAAGCCAAAAAGGTCCAACAAAATCTATCACTACAGTGAAAAACTCTTTCTGGTAAATGCTTTCAGAATATTTCTGAATGGTAGTAAAGAAACACAAAGCAGTAGCAAAGTGTGGGAGCCAGAACTTCCTCAATCCTTTGGTGTTAGGTCTAGTAATACATCTCACTTCATCTAGATTTGTGATACATTGCACAATACACAGTTTTAGCACTGTAATAAAGAAAAATGTGAAAAATCAGATTCTCTTCTAATCTGAAACACAACAGAAACTTTGTAACATTATCTCATAAGTTACTATCATTTAAAGGCATACTATGCACTTACCTGATAAAAGTAATAAAAGTTACATGCATTGTAGTTACGATTTCACTTCCAAATTACTCATGCATTCATCTTAATTATATTTGAAACATAATACTGATGTACATGATAAAAAACATTAAAGCTCAGATCTCTAATTTAGGATGTTAATTATTCAGAGAATTTATGCTTTCTCTGTTATTGACAACCCTGAATTTAACTAGTCCAGTGCACCTCACAGTAACCCAAATAAATTTTGTCCCAGATAATTCTACAAAGTTTACTGTGCTCCACAATATTCTCTTCAGCATCTTTCATCTCGAGTAGAAATTTCTTAAAACAAAATCCAAATCTTCATTTTAGAATGTTACCCTTTCAAATTACATACATTTATTTTTATATAATTTATACGTTTACTCTGTCTTTTAGTGATTTTTTTAAATTACTTTGTATAGCAGAAATCTGCCACATGGTGACAGCTATTCTTGGCAAGAGTAGTATTTTATTGAGATGGTTCAGGCATCTGTTTCCTGTATGGCACCTCAAGGTCCCCTGATATATCCAGAAACCAGAAAACGAAGGCAACCATTAACAGTTATCTACTTTTTTACTTAGTATGCTCGTAAGAGCATAAGTACTGAAAAACAAGACTCAAATATACATAGATCTATACGTATAACTTCTGTTTAGGAAAACTGCAAAACTGAAAACACCCTTTCAGTTGATCTCTAAATCTATGACAAGCAATGTTTTTTCCCTCCCCAAAACATGAGGGAATTTGTACTTAATATATATTTTTAAAGTTAGTAAAACATCTCCTGCAAGGACTGTATGTTTTCAACACATGTACAAAACTACATTGCAAAACTACCTTTCTCTCTTTTTAGCCTACCTATATATAAGCAAACTTTCCAGTCCTGATTTGTCTTTTAATTGTACCTTTTGCAAGTATCATATCTACCACAATTCACAGGTAAGTTTTGTACTGCTGGTATTCTCAGTTAGAAAGCAGCCTTTTAGCCTTGAATAAGATGTTTCCAATAGGAATTGGAATGAAGAGATGTTAAGTGACAGACCTACTCAGTCCAAACAGCATAGCATTAGCTACAAATCCTTAATAGCTGTTTTTTGCACCAAAAAAGCTATAATTTAGCTGCCTAAGTTCTTGCTGAAACTGAAAAAAAAAAAAAGCTAAAAATACGGTAAAGAAAGAACATACAATTGTGTTTTCCATTTCCAATCTCAATGCACAAGGCACTTAATACTTTGCGAAATTCCTGTTACATATGAGAAAGTGCAATATACTTCATCAAGAAATGTCTTTACTACTTTCTATTTTCCCCATGGGTAATTGTCATCTTATGTCTAAGCCTTATTTACTTTCAATTTTCTTAAATATTCACACCATAGCATCAAACCAAGGATAATAAGAACTTATAGAAATAATAGGTAAAATAACAGCTCCCTTCCAAAACTGCTTTATTCAGCATATTCTGCCACTCATGAAACTTCACATTTTTTCCATTCACTCACCTTCAGGATTGAGCTCTACCGTATAACCAGCAATGGGACAAAAGAGAAAAAAAAAAAAAGAAAAAGAATACATAAGATGCTACTCAAATATGGAAAAAAGGAAATGTAGTAACAGGTTTTAAAGAACTTAAGCCACATTTGTTAAATAGACAATACATAAAGACATAATACTAGCCAAAAAACGGACATGAGACCACATTCATCAATAGTGCAATCCCATCCAACTGAATGACTCATTAACCTTCAGCTGTATGAATCCCACACAGATACGCTGAAGACTGATTTGGCCACAAATATGGATATCTTAAAAAACAAAAGAGGAAAAAGTCTCTATTCAGATAAAATGAAGTCACAAAGGCACCTAATTTCTGTTTACCAGCATGTTACACTTAAGGATTTGATTGCCTTGTACAAGTAACACTAGTATTCGTATGTAATTGAATAGAGTTATCCCAGCTTAATAATTTAAATGAATATCCAAAAATTCAGCAAGATCTTAATTATGCTCCTTTATCTAGAAGTCTTCCAAATTTTACCATTAAAGGTAAGTTTTTAAAATTCCTTCTACAGTTCCCTAATTCTGTTAGATGTCATGTCTTCTGGGGATGTTTTTAATTCCATATAAACAATCAAACATACTTAAGATACAAGATTTCTTTACTTCCCTAATCAAAAGACTTGCAAAATCCAACCTCATATCTAAAGTATAAGAGTAAGTTTAACTAGTATCACCTGAAAGAAATAATACATTCATATGCTGGTGAGAAATACCCTTTGACACTCTGGTCTTGCAAAACAAAATCACAGAAGCAGACCACCAAAACAAAAAGCAAGCTTTCAAAATCAGAGGATCCAAGATGCTCAAAAGTATACTACCTATATAGTTGTACCACAAAACCTGTCTAAAGCCACATCATTAAGTTGGACACTTATGAAGGTATAGCATCTCATTCACAAGGAATAAGCAGTCAGTCACAACACAGAGGGACTGAAGTTGTAGAAGCTGTTTGGGCAGGCTCTCAAGAAAAAGAGAAGAGCACCCTTTTCTCTCCCACCCTCTGCATATATCTGCAAGCCTTGTCTAAAGAGGGTAAGACCAAGTTCTTTAAAAACATGAGTTTCAGTTTTGTCCAGAAATAAACATTTCAATCATCACACAGCCTAGACTATCATCATTAACACAATGTTTCGAGTGAGAAGTGATGGGAGGTAAACGCTTAGAAGTGTCTACACAGGATAAGGTACTCAAGACCACCACCCTTCACAGAAGCTCTAACTCCACATGCATTTCTTTGATGCCAGACTACTCCATGTCACCCTTCCCTTTGTGCTGGCACAGCTCTGTGTTTGCACAGTGAACCAAATCAGCAAATCTGGCTGAGAAATAACTGTTGATTTTGTGAGCACAACAGGGGAGGAGGTGCAGGAGCAAAGCCAAGCAGTGAGAAGTGAAGAACAGACAGCTTAAACTGGTTTATGCTGCATTTAACTTAACATGGAAGCCCTGCCTAAATACAGTTTCTCAATAGCCTGTCACATTCACAAGGCTATGTGTAAAAAACTAAGCTAATCAGTCTTCAGTTATGGATAGCAGGGTAAATTTACATATTCTACCACTAGGGTCATTAGGGCATTATAAAACAGAACAACTTAGTTCCTATTCCTTTGGGTTAGTTTATTTGTTTAGAATGAGTATGTTCAACTGTTAAAAGGGAAGTGAGGAATAATCACTCCCAACACTTATCCAAATCTTCTCTGTGGGGAGGCAGTTATTGTCACATTTCTTGGCAGCCCAGAAGGCTGAATAGTCATAAAGATGTAATTAACTTGTCACTCAAAGAGGTGGTTCCTTAAAGAGCAGAAAAGAAGCAAATTGATAGGACAGGGTGGGAAAGCTTATGCAGCTGCTTCCCAAGCCATAAGCGTATGATTTTTACCTCTGTAAGACCAATTACATGACTTACCGATACTACGTAAAATATTAACTAAAGCTGAAGACTAGACTTTGATACACATTATTTCTTTAATTACTACTGCCTTCAATTTATTTCAAAAGAACATTTTTAAGAAACATGTAAAGAAAAAGACCTCAAAAAAGGCAAATCAATTTCAAATCTCCAGTGGCTTACCTGTTGGTGTATTATATGAAACCACACAATTTCCTTCTAGTTCTGATGGAGAACAATTCCCCTTCAAATAGACAGACAGGACTACAGTTTCAGATGAGTCTGGTTCTAAAAAGAATACAAAATTAATCAAGTAATAGGAGCATCCAAATGAAAGCAACATATTTTCTAGCACTTTGAGAAATATTCTACTAAATTATGATAGTTGTTTCCATCAGTTCACCTTTATCAAATCACTGGGCATGCTTTTTTTTAAATCCATGATTTGTAAAAGGCAAACTAGTCTCTCCAACTTATCTTGAAGCATAACCAATAGAACAATTCAGCACACTGAGAATATCAAAACAAATGCAGTTTTATATTGTGATTTTAATATTTTACAAAGCCATCAGCTCTTTGCTCCTGTCAAATGTTGAGAAAACCTAAGAACTGTCCTTTCAGATGAGAGCAGCAGTCAATAAAGCCCTGTTTCAATAGGGACCATTACTGCACATTTCAGAGCAGAAATGGTCTGCAGTCCCAACTGAGACAGCAGGACACACTCCTCCGGTCTTCAGCTCCACTTACTCTTCAAGGCAATCCCACCTGCAGCCTTATCAACAGAGTCAGAAAAAGGCTAGAATCACCAAACAGTTGATGCTAAGTTGGGAACATATGCTAGACTGTCTACAGGTAAACAAACTTTCTGTCCTTGCTTTTAGCTCAGCAGTGTCATTTCTACATAGACAGAATTGCCAGCAAAACAAAATGCCCCAGCAAAAGTACCACAGAATAACTGGGTTGGTTTTTTCCTCCATCATGAAACAGCCACCCTGCCTCACCTCACCTGCCATGCATCATACTGCAATCAAGGAAGCAAGTCCATTCCTTTCAACTTTGCCTTCCTCCACCAAGCAGTATCTAGAAGCTGCGGAATGCAGGCAAGGCAAATTTGTAATTGCTTTAACTGCGGTATATCTGCAACAGTGCACTCAATGGAGGCTGGACTATACCTTTCAAACATCCTCAGAAAAAGTAATATGATACAATAGCTGTAATGGCACTATAATAATTTACCTAAATCATCAAAGATGAACTGGTCACAGGTCACTGCTAATGGAGCTTGTACACATACCGCCAGGTTCGGTTTCTGTGCAGTCACTCTGCTCTGTATTGTTATCTAAATCAAATGACATACAGAAGTATTTACAGGAAGCAACAAATTAATCTCTGTATAGCAGAAAACAAACACAACCAGCAAAAAGATATGAAAAACCTGCAAAGAGCAATTCAGCAACAATGTTTAAGAATGACTATTTTCCTTTTGCAATTCTTATTTACTTACAACCAATAATGGAACACAATAACTTGAAAGATTACAAAAAACTGAGGGGATTTCTCATGTTCTTTGTAATTTTAACTGAAGACAAACTAATGCTAAAATGTTAATTAAAATGTTAATGTTTTGCAAGTGTCATGTGCACTTGTTCTAATGTAAATAAAAATAAAATGTTGCCTCTTTCAGGTGGCTAAAGCAAAAAAACGAAAAGAATAAAAATAAAGCTAAACAAAGAAATTTTCTTTAACTGCAAAGAGCAATGCATATTCTTCTGAGTAACTTCAGAGTCAAGTTCTATTTGATATTTTACTGCAAACAAATTCTAAAATTCAATATACAGGATATCCAGCACAACTACAACTCTAGACTATGAATGCTGACCTAACCACAAACCTTAGAACGGCCCTGGTTGCTTCTATGGTAGGCAGTTATTTCTCTGCAAAACCAATGCATATCAAAAGAATGTCCTTAACTCAGATCTAAAATGAAAGTATAGTGGTGACTGAGATCTGAATGTGGTCTGCATATACACAGACCATATCTGCTATCTATTATCTGTTTTGTATTGCTGGTCTACCAAGGAGCTCACTACAGCCAGGTTAAATCAGTTCAGGAAAAATTATTAGTTATAAAATGACTCAATGTTAGGAAGTTTGACTATTTTAACAGAATTAACATCATTTTGGTTAACATTTATTTTGGTTTAACAACACACTTGGGCTGCAAACAGGCCCTCGGATCATCCATCGCTACTAATGCTAGCAAGGAAGGATCACATCTACCTCTGCGCATGTATCAGGTACACTTTGCGTCATTTTCTGAAGCCAGAATCTCAGTAACATGAACAATGAAGATGGAATCAATAGCCTTACAGATGTTATGCCAATTAAACAAACTAAAAACATGCAGACATGAGACTGCACACTTCAGAATTTGTAATCAAGACAGTGACATTTAAAGTTACTGGCAAACGTCACTTCAGTGCACTTCTCAATTGTTTTTGGCTTTCTGCTGCATGTAGGAACCTGAAGTGAAGAATCCTCTTATCCAGAAACTTTTGTCAAACGTATCTAAATTTATTAAAACTTTTCTGACATGCCTGTCATTGGTGAACAATTATATTAAAAACTTAATTTTTAAATGTAAGTGTCACAAATTCTAGAAGTTTTTTTACAGCACAATGTATTGCCTGCAGATTTTTTGGGTACAACAACCACCATTACAATGGCCAAATACCATTCATTAGTGACATTACCTAATTTGCAGAAAACATGTAAGGTATGTATATACATTGGTTGCAATATTTAATTTTAAAATTTATCAAAATTGTTCTCAACTTGTCCAATTTCAGTGGTTAAGTTCAAATTAGTCTGACAGGAGTCGTAACATGCAACTATAATGTACAATTATTTCTTACTTTCATAAGAATCAATGCTTATAACTTCGTAAATATTAAAGAGTTTAATCCATTACTTAAAAAGACTTTTCCATCAACTGCAATTAATTAGAATGGAGACATATGAAGATCAGTTAATTTAACTCATCACAGGAAAAAATATTCTGGAGAAAACTGAATGCATAACTCCTACATTTACTATTTTTGTTTCATTAAAAGGTGTAAGATGCATAAACAAGAAAACAGAATGGGGAATTTTAAAGTTTTCCCATTAAAAAGCTTATCAAATACATAAACACAGCCGCATTCATTTTAAACATTGTTTACCATTGGCCTTATAATAGCAATAATGAGCAGATGAGGGAGAATAATGGAAGTTACCTGTATTCCCAATACTGAAATAACCGCTCTCCCAAAAACTGAATTTGGCAATTATAAACACAATACTTTCCTCTGTAATAACTCACTTAGACAATATCCTGGCTCCAATGTAAACTAAAAGCTGATAAATTCATACCTTTCTGGAGGTAATTTAAATTAACATTATATATTTTAAGGTACCCTTATATTCACAAACAGCCTGATTCAAAGTCCAATGCTATTCATCTGAACTTCTTTGAGCAAAACTGTCACAGACTTTCAGGATTATGATTTTATCCTGAATCATTTTAGCATTTAAAAATACAAAGATGTTGGACCAGGTACAACTAAACCACATTAATCTAAGGCAATCTGGTTCAACAAATAGTCCAGTTACCCTCTGAAATTTTCACTCAAGACAGAGGGAGAATTTGCAAGGTTTTCAAAAATAGGTCTCCATTGATATTCCTAGAAGACCCTCTCAAACTCAGAAATAAAAATCATGATCCTTTTTATATATACTGAGAAGAAACTACACTTGCACACACACGCATGCACGCGCACACACACACACTTTCTTTAGAGTCAGTTACAGGCAGCAACTCATGAAGGACTGCAATGATGTCAATTTTCAAATTAGATTTTCCTAGCATTTTTTTCACTAGCAAAACCTATGAAAGTCTTTTTACGAAAGGAGTTCTATTTTTGTTTATTGACAACTAAAAAGGCAGCTGAAGATAAACTTTACATTTCAAGTAACCATTTATTCCCTTTGAAAAGTGTTGGAAAAATTATTCTTATAACTTCAAAAACAACTTCATTCCATTCTAATAATGTTTTTGTGTCTGCTTCTTGATAAGCCTATCAAAAATAAAACTCCAATCACCTTCTGACTTCATCAGAAGGCTTTCTAGAACAACACCTAAGGAGAAAAAGAGTTAAGTGTGTATTACATTCCAAATTTTACACATTTTCATGATCTAAGTGAAATACACAGAAAGAGACAGGTTTGTTAAAATTTGCCACCGCTATTTGAATGCTACTGTTTGAGTTCGGCACAGTACCTTTACTGTGACTGATGGTACTGCCTCTGCTTTTACCTCACTGTCAATGGCTTGCTGTGAAGAAAAAGATGAAAACAGAGTAAATTCAGTATTACACATGAATGAGTGAACACAATGAATGCAATATTACTTTCCTACCATCAACTTGGTAAACAGGGAATTAACAGTAAAGGACTTATCATTCCTATGACAGATTAAAATACACAAAATACATTTCTGAGTTCCTTCTGAAAATGTAAAGGCTCTGTTTGAAATTGCCTGCAAAAAGGATAGCAAAAGGTCATGAATCTTGTGTATATAAGAAACGAATACACCCTGATGTATATATGTATATTTGAAACTGTTTTGTTTGGCACACTACTTTCCACTGTGTATTTATTTAAATTCTGGAAATACCTTCAGTTATTCAGTAGGGAAAGGTGACTTCCAATCTGCCAATACATTATATACACACCAGAGTATGTACTATAAAATCACCACCCACTATCTTATAATCAGAAATATATTTTGAACTTCAAAAGAAAATTATAGCAGGCATCTTACTATCTTGCTAATTTCTATTTCAACAGGCAATTCCATCTAATTCAAAATTCATCTTGACCTTGCAGTCTGTTCTAGTATCTTATTTTATGCTTATATTTCATTTTGCAACAGGTCAGTCCCTACAGTTTAAGAAAGTGCTCCTGTTTGTTTAAACTATTTTATTTTAAAGAAACACTTCACTTCTGCTATGATACCAAATTACTGACTTGAACTTACACCTTCTCATGATAAAAGAGTAAATTAAGAACAATCTGATGGCCTCTACCCCACCCCTTTTCATCCCAACATGCCAGTATAAGGTCCACATCTGCAAAGTTCCTAAGAAGTCAAGAAGCTGGTAGGGTCTCTGGGTTCTAGAAATAGGACTTCATTTGTACATCGTGTCTTCTTCAGTTAAAAAAACATAGCTACTTTCATACTTGCTTGTCATGCCCACTGTCTCTGGTGACCAGTGGTTGATCCTGAAGCAATAGCAGGGGTGCAAAGAGATAGATCCTTACCCTATTCAGCTTTCAGAGATCAGCTGGACTTCCTGGACCAGAGGCCATACACAGGAGGTGGTGTTAAATAACCAGAATGGTCCTCTACTTGCTTATCTAATCCATTTTAACACATCTGTATCGTCTTTGTTTTTACCACACAAATCACGATTTAAATCTTTTCACAAGTGCAGAAGTAGTATCTGCAAGCCTGTACCTTCCAAGATCACTGCAGAAGCCCTAAAATTGTTCCCACATTTGCTGTATTGATCTTTCTGCATGAAGTATCTTATCAGATTTTTCCTTTCTAGATGACTACTGAAGGAACCCCCAGGAAAGCCTACCACACAGGAAACGAAGATACATGGACAGCCTTGGGAAATAAAGATTCAAGGTTGTGGTTCGGTTGATATATTGAGTTACTTATATATGAAATAGACCATTTGCATCTGGAAGGTTAAGCAAGTGAGCACAGCAGCATTAGAGCATTCTATGGACCTAACAGTTCTAAGGGTTTGAGCAGATTACTGCAGCTAGCCAAGACCATGTCATACTGTCCTTTTTTCCCCACAGACAAGTGCTAGGACACTAGCACACATTATAAAGAGGTTCCTTTATCAAATAACAGTAGTAGAGGTAGCAGTAGTAATAGTAAGAGAGTTTAAATAAATTTATCAAGTGTAGATATAAAAAAAGTATTAAAAAGCAGCTCCTTGTGTATTTTTTAAACAGTAAATAGCCCTGAAATCAGTTTTGCAGAAATTAGGGGCCAGAAATGACTAATTACAGATGTTCTAGTGCAATGAGTATGTTCTGAAATATTAAAGTGAAAAGTTTTAAGAGACAATATAAGGTCTCCTGAATCTTAATTTGAATTACTTTTATAAACTACACATGGATACAAGATGAATAAACTAATATTGAATGATGCCTTGCCAGAGAAAGATTATTTCTTACAATTCATCTTTGAGTGGTTTGTGTATTCTATCTTTAAAAGATCTACAGGGTGACACTTCTACCGTTTCCCCCCCATATTATTAGCTGCTCACCATTACAAATTCTTAGCACTACAAAGTTATCCCAGATCCTAAGCTCTCGTTCACTTACATTTGCTCAGCCAAGAATCTAAAGGTCCCCAGACAAAAGATACTAAATAATTTTAATAATTCTAGTTAAAATTATTAACAAAAGTGTGTTTTAATTGATGGAAAACCGGGGGCTATGCAGAAGCTCAGTCCCACAAATATAAATACATAGTAATCACTATCTATGATCAACCATTATTTACTCATGTATGAAACCAATGTTTTCAGAGCAATTTCCTTTTTGTACAGGTACATACTGATTCTGCATCCAAATCCGGCGAAACTTCTGCTGTGACAATTAGATCTCTGTGTTTTTCTGATTTGGGCAAAATATCTGAAAGAAAATCAGCTCTCTTTAACAAATATGCAGCCACATTTCTAAAAATAATACAATTTCAACAGCATCAAGTTTCAGACTTACATCTTTACACCTACTAGTGTGAAGGAAAAAATAGTAATGCATATGATTTTTGACCAAATAAACTTCCCGATTTTATAAGATTTCTACAGACAACCAAAACCTGAATCTCATTCTGGATTTCTGATTTATGTATGAAAAAGAATTTAGATGCATTCTATAACAAGATTTTACACCTACTATCCATGATCTTCAGAGACCATAAGGAATTTTTAAACTTTTGTCCTCACATGCATATGCTAATACACCTATAATAAACAACCATCTCCAAAATACACACTGCAAATCTTGTGGCACTTTCATCTACATTATTTCATAATGAATACATTAGACACAGAAAGATTCTGTACCTAATAATGCAAAATTAAAAAAGATTTTAGAAATGCCTCTGTGTAAGAAGGTACATGAAAGTTTTATATACAGAACGTTATATGAGGCTTGGTCACAATGTATTACCTGATAATTTCCAGGACTGTCAACATACAAGGCAAAGAATGCTATGAACTCATTTATATCCATGATATAAAACATTATGCAGATTCACATACGTAAAAAAAGTTGCAAGGATGAAAAGCCTAGGCACTTAAATACCATGAGGAATTATATAATCTCCTCTTAAGAGTTCAGAAGTCCAGTCCTATGGTATTTGCATTTTTCTGAAAAGCACTTTTATTTCTTAATACTGAATGTATTGGAAAAAGAAAAACCCAAACAGGAAATGTATGGTTCCTAAAGTAACAAACAGTAAAGACTTCACGTAAAGGGGAAATTGATGTTAACTGAATAATTGAGAGCACGAGCACGTTCAGAAAGCTGCAAGAATTTTACTATACATAGGGTCCTGAAAATGACCCAGAACTAGTAGGCAGCACATTATCTCTCTCTAACAAGAGGGCCAAGGGGAAAGATTTTGATGAAGACAGAAAATAAGTTTTCATTTTCTTGTGCTCAGAGAAAAATGCCTCCCTTTACCACAAGGCAAAAAAGCAAAACCAAAACATATTCTTCTAATACCACCTCCCAAAGAAGCCTAGGCCTGTTTCATACTGCCACAATTGCACGCAACTGGTTCTGCCAATTACACATCGCTTAGCACAATCCATTCCACTTGTACAGACAAGAAAATATCTTCCTTTTCTATCCCTTCTTAACCGTTTCTCTTCAGGTTGCTTCTTCAAGCAAACTATGACGCAACTTCTGTCATGCAGTCATTTTTCTATTAGAAATAGGACAGAGATCACAACCAAAGTTTACGTATAAGTATCAGCTTTTTGTTACTATTAAACTGAGCCAAAACACCTATGTTTAATCACTTATGTCACCCAGAGTGGCGCAAGTAACATTAAATTTAAGTTAGTATAGCAGTTAAGATTTTAAAATATTTCATCAGTTTATAATGTAAATCCTTATTCTTCAAAATGTATAAAACATCTTAAGTTCAACAGTTTAATGGTCAGCACTGGACAGAAATACAAGACATTTATGGAAATAACTACTCTAAGGTTTTTTTTTATATGATGACCTAATTCTAAATACCTTCCATGTTTGGAAGTCAAAATGAAACAAAGAAAAATTATTTCCATATAAGGGTAGATATTTTCAAAACAACACAAACTCTTACTGCACAAGTGTGGATCCAAAAGACAGAAAATTCAATGGCCCATTTTAAAGATCATGCTTAGGAGTAACTTAATGGTGAACAATGTTCAAAAGTGTTTTGTATTCAACCAGACATGATTAGCAGTTATTTTAAGACTTAACTAAAGTTCTAAGAAAAAAGCCAAAATGAAACAAAGCCAAAACATCTGAAACTGAAAGGCATTCTTCGTAAGTAAAATGTTTTGTTGTAAAAAAGGTTTTCTCACAAGTTTTACATCCAGTTAAAGTCAAACACAACATCATTAGAGCATCTCTCCACAAGAAAAAGAGCATTCATAAACACTCATCTGAAAACACCACTGTAACACTTTAGGTCACATTAGAAAGATTGAGGAAGAAAAAAAAAATTAAAAGGAAGGGAGAATGGGGAAAAGATCAACAATATTCACAGTAAACTTGTCAATCACACCATGACAGTTATTAGAAAAGTTATAAAGGACAGCTATGTTTCCTTTCTCTCTCTCTCTAGATCTTCCACACAATATGTTAAAACTAACAAACAGAAATTGATTCACTTCAGATAGATTTAATCCTTCCATGCTTTTCTTTCCTTTGGTTACAATAGCCAGACAAAACTGTCACATACTTAAAGAAGGGCTGCGCTAAAAATCAGGAATTTACCCACATCTACATGCTTAAATAACCAATTACTGGATTTGTAAAACTGAATAACTGATATTAGTCTATCACAATAATGGACAAAGTTATATACAATTACAAAAAAGAAATCTTTGAGTTGTAGAATCAAGCTCATGACTGCAGATAAATCATTTCGTATTTTCTAGGGATTTCAACTGTGAGCTTTTTTGATCTCTTTTTCACACAGAAAGTCATGACTATTTCTTTAATGCATTTTAAGAACATGCTATCACCAGGAAAAGATCTTAACTGGTTCTTTCTACTGTCTAAGTTTTTTCCACAGTTTCTGTAAAATCACGTGCTTCCAATTCCCTGTGCAACTCAGATACGCTGTTTAAAAATGCAGTTATGAAAAAACAAAAACTTTGAAGGATCTTTGTAGAAATTATGTACTTAAACTTTATTAAGTATTACATTTCCTACAGAAATGTAATCATGGTTAAAGTATGAAAATAAAATATTTTAAAGTGCTAAGCAGAAAGTCAACTAAAAGTACATACAACTACAGAAAAGGGAAAAGTATACCTTGTGTTTTTGTGGCCTCCCTGATAATTTTCTGAAGCTCTTTCATTTCAGCATCAAATTCTTCATAGTTTATTTCCCTAGAATCAACCCGAGGAGCCTGGAAGAATGAAGGGTCAGTTCCAAGGTAGGAACATTGAAGATGCCCATTGTCACTCAGAGTGACTATAACACCCTTCAAGCCCCTGCATAAAAAAAAAAAAAAGTAAAGCTCATTAAGAAATTGTGAAGAATCACAGAAGCAATAACATTGAATTTATGCTGCTTCAAATGTTCCTTCTACACATATAATAGAACTTCCTGGTTTTAATGAGATTCTTTGACCAAAAGAAAACAACAATATTCATTCTTCAATTCAGATGCGTTTATTAATATTACTCCCACTTATTGCAATCACACCTAAGAACCAATCTGTGTTACATAGAGGACTAAAACATCACCCAAGTATCTCAGAATTCATATAATCAAGAAAGGTAAAGGAAAGGATCAGAACAAACAAGCTGAGCATACAGTACAGTTCTAAGCCTTTTTTATTCACAAATTGTTACTTAAGTTTTTCAAAGTATGGCTATTCAGGTTGGTACACAGGAAGAGGAATTAGCTAAATGGAACACAAAGTAAGGGAAGGGATGCATTAGAAGAAACCATGAACAGATGGAACGTGTTCACAGTGAAGACAGCAGTAGGACTTTGATGGCATCAGCAGCACCCCTAACCCATTCTTTGGCTGCTACTGTGCTGGCTTCAAACCATGGCTGGCTCTTCCCTGCAGTTATCTTTCTGAAAGGAAGCCACATGGATCCAGAAGATTCCCCTTACACTGCTCTGGGTCAATACAAATGAGTGTTTTATCAGCTACACCGTAGTCTCTTTTCTCCCAAGGGAATAGTACTTCATTGAATTTACTCCTACAAAAATCTCACTCATTTTGCTTATCTGATCATGTACCATGCAAATGCAAGATTTAGGAAAGCATTTAACAAATTATGAGACAACGGGGAGTACTGCCAACATTTTGCTTAACTTGAAGGTTATTCCTAAACAGAAGAGCAACTGAACAGTAAAGAAAGACTAGCATAGATGTTAACAGCAAAAGTTAGGAGAAAGATAACTTTCAGTTTATTTTTTAAAAAGCTTACTCTTAATTAACTTAAAATAAATAGAGTTTAATAAATGCAACTGTCATATAAAGCAAAGACAGATCAAATTTAATTCTTAGATATAAAACTTAATTTTGAAAAGAAAGCCCAATGCATTATCCCACTAATTAACCGTGTCAAACATTTCATTTATATAAGTGTTCAAGCTATAATTCACAAAGAATTAACAAAACTTCTCTCAACTGCCTCCTCTAGTACAATCCTCATTAAAAAACAGGTAGCTATATAAAAAACCCAGAATTCTCTCTGGTTTCCTATGTTGTCTTTTAGCACGGCTCCAGTACACACAGATAGGACACCTTGTTCCAAAATTTTCCATGGCAATAAGTAATTATGAAGGCAAACAGGTATCACAGATTAATTTTGATAACTGACAGTCCAATTGGACAGTTCAAAATGCCTTTTTTACAGAACGCTAAGGCCACAATCCCATTGTTGGTTTCAGAACTGCCATCAAATATTCTGGAAAAACTACGCTGTAACTGAGATCATCTGAACTCTGTACAGTTACATCGTAACTGCGTACAGAAATGAAGATCCCACTGAGCACTACAGAAATAAAGTAGTTGCTGCAGATAAGTTTGAGCTTTCTCTTTCTACAGAAAGTAATTTTTATTCAACGAATGAAATAGATCTCCTGGTTGAACTATGGAAACTGGTTGGTTTTTTTTTTTTTTTTGGACAACAGGTATCCCCAGTTAGTCCCTCGCTGCAGGTGGAACATGCAAATCTGAAGTGCCTTCTGGAACAGAACACACATAATAGGACTCAAAACACACTGTTCCCCCTGTGTATTATATAAGCTCAGGTTAAACAGAAACAGTCTTCTCTTTTGCGAATACTGTTCCTATTGCCACGGAAAGGCTTCCAGCTACCACCGCAATTTTTAACGTACATTAACATTCACTACAAAAACTAAGCAAACTGTAATAGAAAGCTGTCTTTGTGAGCACCATAAGGCTGAACATGCCAGACCTTCCCAACAAATACTTTAAGAAAGGAAAGTAGAAGACTTAGTACTGATTTTCAACTTACATATCCACACAGTACCTATGTTAGCAGGTACTACTATGAATGTAATGTGATGGTTAAAGTACGAAATCCTGTGAATGGGATGATGTATTGGGTTTGTGTGGCAAGGTTTTGGTAGTGGGGGGGCTACAGGGGTAGCTTCTGTGAGAAGCTGCTAGAAGCTTCCCCCATGTCCCATAAAGCCAATGCCAGCTGGCTCCAAGACAGACCCACCGCTGGCCAAAGCCAAGCCCATCAGCAACAGTCATAGTGCCTCTGTGATAACGTATTTAAGAAGGGGGGAAAAAACCCACACAACCACAGCCAAAGAGAGGAGCGAGAATGTATGAGAGGAACAATCTGCAGACACCAAGGTCAGTGAAGAAGGAAGGGGAGGAGGTGCTCCAGCACCAGAGCAGAGATTCCCCTGCAGCCCATGGTGAAGACCATGGTGAGGCAGGCTGTGCCCCTGCAGCCCATGGAGGCCCACGGTGGAGCAGATATCCACCTGCAGCCCGGGGAGGACCCCACGCCGGAGCAGGTGGATGCCCGAAAGAGGCTGTGACGCCATGGAAAGCCGGCACTGGAGCAGACTCCTGGCAGGACCTGTGGAGAGAGAGGAGCCCACGCTGGAGCAGGTTTGCTGGCAGAACTCATGACACTGCTCCTGAAGGACTGCACTCTGTGGAAGGGACCCACGCTGGAGCAGGGGAAGAGCATGAGGAGTCCTCCCCTGAGAAGGAAGGAGCAGCAGAGACAATTTGATGAAATGACCGCAACCCCCATTCCCTGTCCCCCTGTGCTGCTCAGGGGAAGGGCGCAGAGAAAATCAGGAGTGAAGTTGAGCCCAGGAAGAAGGGAGGGGTGGGGGAAGGTGTTCTAAGATTTAGTTTTTATTTCTCATTACCCTACCCTGATTTGACTGGCAATAAACTAAGCTAATTTCCCAGACAGTTGAGTCTGTTTTGACCATGACAGTAATTGGTAAATGATCTCCCTCTGTCCTTATCTCAACCCATGAGCCTTTCATTATATTTTTTCTCCCCTGTCCAGCTGAGGAGGGGAGTGAGAGAGCAGTTTTGGTGGGCACCTGCCATCCAGCCAGAGTAAACTCACCACAGTTGGCCTATTTGTGACATGTAAACTTGGGGTTTGCATCCATTATTTCTGACAAATTACAAACTCTCAATCCAAAGTGAGAGGAAATGGAACTAAGCATGAGTCCTGGTTTCTCTGGCCGCTTGAGTGTTTGTTGCCGACTATAGTTGGTTTTCTTGCTCAGGACTGGGTCTGTTGTTGGAATTACATGCAGACCTGCTCATCCTAGTTTTCTTAATGTCCGAAAAGCTCTGTACAACACACATCTGTACTACATTTACAGAATTCTGGATGGCACATGGAACAAATACATTGGGCTAACCCTGAGATCTGTATATGAACAATGCAGGGAGACAGATTATTCTGAATACTTGGACCCTAACAGAGTCTTGGTAAGGTATGCAAAAAACACCCAATATGTAGGACTTAATGCCTGCCAAGTGTTTGCAAGGAATTTTGCCATACTGGCCATGGGTGCAGAAAAGTCTTTAAAAAAGGGGTATTTTTGAAGCAGATGCTACCGTGCTACCAAATACACTGTCCCACACTTTGCTATTTAGTTACAGCAAATAATGAACTTGCTAAAAAAAAAAAAGGGGGGGGGGGAGGGGGGGAACGACAACAAGAGAGACTGCATCATGAGCTTGTTCCACAACTGGAGAAAGAAAAATGACACCTGAAAACAAGACAATTTCTAAAATTCTCCAGCAATGGCTTTGGACCATCTTAAAATTTCTTTCCTAAGGCTATGAATCTGTTAAGCTAAGAAGGAAAGATCCATGAGGACATCTGAATGTAAATCTAAAGGGCATGAAGAAATACAGCTACACTGTCAGCAATAAATCTTTGATGATATACTACTAAAGAATAATACATTCAAAAGTGGTTTGTAAATACAGTCCTTCCTATGTACCTTTAAGTAGGCAGTCATCTGCAGATAACCAGTCTATCAAACAAAACCAACTGAAATCAATGAGGCGATTTTCCTATATAAATTATGCTTTTTTTTAACTTCTGAGTTTATGTCAGCATTACAGAATGCACATTCAAAAACTCCATCTTAAAATAAGTTTATTCCAACCAACTTTTCTGTTAGTCATGACATCCTTTAAGTCTGCACTAGCTCTCAAAAGCACTGGTTTAAGAGAGCAGCATTACAAATTACACTTTTCTTTTGCTTCAGTTACTATTCTGCTGGGTCCTAAGAAGATTGTTCAACATTGAAACATATACAAATATAAAAAAGCCTTTTTCAGTAATCTTTCATTGTTAAAGCTGTCCATTAATTTGCACATCAATAGAAACAATTAGAAAAATATGGGTAACTAGTTATAACATATGATTCATAATATATTAATTTCTCTGTTGGAATGTTTGTCAGCCAGTCAAGATTGCTTTATTTTCTCAAGCTTTTGTAACAGTGGTTAAAGACAGCAGGGGGAGGGAGAGCATATTTAACAGTTTTATAGTAGTTTCCCCACAGCTACTGCACTCATACAATATCCCTGCAAATACCATTACTTCATTTGGCACATTTTGCACAGAATCTGGAATTTCAATTACTTGTCAAATTTCTTTTATTGTAAACTACTTTTTTTACTATATATCACACAATAGTCAAACTAATAGCAAATCTAAGGGGACACTTTAATGGTGAGGAACTCAAAGTATGAAACAAATTATTCTGGTATCTAAAATAACTTTCCAGTACAAAGCAACTCCTACACACATATGGTAGTAATTTGAAAAACTATCTTTTATTGGATTCTGGATAATAATGGCATATGCTTTTTGTAGGTCTCTTGCTAAACAAATTGCTCACAACATAATTCTTGAAGAAATTAAAATGCTTTGCGTGTTTCCAGTTATATAATGCCAAATTGATCACTCAAACAATTGACTTAGCAGTTGAATCTGCAATTCTGAGTTCTACTTGAATGACACAATCTAAGCCTTGGACAACTGTTATGACAAGGTCTGGTTATTGACACCATTTACAGCTTTAATTATTTATATTTATAATAGCACATAAAACTTCTACCTCAATTTCAGAAGTAGTCTTAATTGATATTACTCATACCAATCATTTTAGAAAACAAGATGCTCTGCAATACTACTTTCAGTGCCTTATTGATAATGTATTATTTATAAACTACTAAATTAGGAAACTAATTCTTGAATTGTGCTCAAGCATTTTGAATCCAATTCTCTCTTCATTGTATCATTCTCTGAAGTAATTATATGCAAAAGCATAGCTACAATAGCACTTTTTAGTTTAGTGCTTTTGAAAGTCCAAATTGTTCTAAGTTTCACTACCATTTCAATGTCATCTTAGCTGTAACTGTGTGAAGTATTTGATAAAATACTGAAGATCAGACTAGGAGTAATAAACTACAAGAATTTTCTAACATGAACTACTGGGAGTAAAAGTCAAAAGCCCGTCTTACTCTTACTAAACACACACTCCAAAATCAGACCTTCAGCTGAATATTTAAAGTATACCTGGTGCGACTCAGTGACAGCTACCACTGATTTTTAACTGGTTTGGGGTATCTGTGGAGCACCCCCAGGCTCCTTTGAAAACCCCTTCCTCATTTTAAAAAAAAAAAAAAAAAATCTTTGTTCAACTTTACATCAAAACTAATACTTGTATGTGTAAGACTTCCCCGTTCTGCTATTACACACGAAAACAGGTAATCTGTTTGCTCTCAGAAACTAAAATTCTTTTAAGGCTTTTTATATTATGTATTTAACATGCTTTGCACACTCTGCAGAGGGCATGCAAACATAATGTAATGTATAATATATACATACAATGTATAGTGTTCAATTATAATTGTTTAACAATATGTAATTACATTGAATATCATTAAGTGGTAAATAATTTCTGCTGTTGCTTTACAGAAAGCATTCTTCATCTTTCCCATTTGTGTGACAGTTTAGGATTGCTGATCTTAACAGAATACCAGACACAAATCTAGTGAAAAAAATTATCAAATACAGGTAAGATGAAGAGGAAAATGAAACATGATTTCATCTTGATAACCAGTAGAAAAAGCAGTTTAAAAGAAGAGAAGTTACGACTCGAACAACAGGTCAACACCTATCCCTTCTTATAAGCACTGAAATCCACTGAAAGTCAGAACTAAATAAAACCTGAATTTGGCCACGGTGTTACCATTTTGAATGCCTGAAGGATTCTCCAGCTTCCAGGTCTTATACAATACTTTCACTCTCTACTTGGGAGTGAAGACTTTTCACTAGCGCCTTTACATGGTGACACCACACAGCAAAACAGCAAACTCGTGCCTTACTGCACAACAAATTCAGACAAGTCTTTTGCTCGTATAGTTTTCTCTTTGAAAGAGACTCTTTGCCTAAAAGGCCAAATGCCATCCAACGACCAAATAGAAAGGAGCACCTTCCACAAACAACAAAAAGAAAAAAAGCAATGGAAATTCATTGGGTTTACTTTTACTGGCAAGTTAAAAACAAACACTACTCAGAAAAGTTTGGGTCAGGGGTCCTTTCTGCCAGGCTACTAGTGCCACCTGCAGGGCAGGACAACGAGGCTTGTGAGGGTAAGCCAAGCAGCACAGCTTTCACACAGGAGAACCCTAAAAGCTACCCTATGACATTAAATGAAGCAGGGTTGTTATTTTTTTTTTTTTAAACAGGGTTAGTATAATAGCTTAAGAGTTTAAAAGTAAGGGAATCTTAACAGGTTAAGATTTAACAATGCATGCAGAGGGACACACTTCCATGCAGGACATCCTCTTCTGATTCCTTCAGGCAGGGAACACACATGCTGGTACAGGCAGGCTAGACATGCCATCTAAGCTCATGCTACAAGTTACACATAAAAATAATTTTTATCTGAAGAATTAACCAACTCAGTTTCTTGGTTTTTAAAAATATAAAATCAGAACTATTTCAAAAGCAGTGAAGGTTTTATTAAAAATTAGCCAGCTACAAACTACAGATTTAAGTTAAAATCAGTATTTGTCACAAAGCAGAATAAAACCAGAATACTCAGATGACACATGCCTCAAGAAATATACGATCTTGCTCTAGGCAAAATAAATGTTAAACAGCTCTGAAGGATAATACATTCAAGGAAAAGTTCATAACTTCCACATTGCATTTCTTATTATCACAGTTCCACACTAAGACACTTAGTGGCATTATCCGAAATGAAAATGAATGTGAGCACTGATAAGAAAAAAAATGATTACTTTAAATAAGAGTGCAGCCTCTAAGTCAGAGCTAAAAATAATAAGAAACAAGAGAAATTACATTGTGATTTCATTTATGACAGTACCAGTGTTAGCAGTGAAAGGAATTAAGACCAACTGTGACACACCTAGAACATCTCCATGCTTCATTCCCTGTTAGAGCTACATCAAGAACTACGTATTTCTTCATTTGCACCTCCTTCACCTGAAGCCTAAAATCTGTTTCAGGGAAAGACTCCCTCACTGGAAGACAGGTACACAGCAGCTTCCCAAGGCTCAAAGGCTATACCAAAAGGTAGCAGCTACAGCATCGTGGATATAGCATCAGGGGGGCCTCAAAACCTTATCCTTCATCTACACCTTCTCTTCTCTCACTTCAAGATAGTGGTTGGAGTCCATTTCACTCCCGGCAAGCTAGAGAGGCCCCTAGCATAGCTGCTTCCAAAAATAAAGAGATGCAGGGTGCTATACCAATAAAATCTACACTCTAGTAAGTTTATTGTTTTACATAAAGCTTATTCTTAACTATTGGCTTCATACAAGCTAATATTAGACAATACAGGAGGAAAATTAGACTACCCATAGACTACAAAGAGGCTAACAAGAATAACCATGGTGTATTTACCACAGATTTATTCTGAAAGGATTGCATAATTACGTAATTTTAAATATTCAACTCAAATTATTTTCCATCTCTTTCTCCTCACAGTTTGACAATGACGGTCCTGCAAGCTTCAAAATTCACCAGCATTTTAGGCAGGAAAAACACTATTACTTTTAACAATACTTATCACTGCCCCTTCACCCTGCCTTGTAAAGACCAGAGCTGCTCTTTAAAAGCATCTCCGGCGCTCCACATTGCTAGCTGGATCTTGTCACCACAGCTTAACATTAATGTCTCACCTCCTGGTCCTCCTATGAAAAATCAACACCTTCAAAATCAACACCTTCAAAATCAACACCTTCAAAATCAACACCTTCAAAATCAACACCTTCAAAATCAACACCTTCAAAATCAACACCTTCAAAATCAACACCTTCAAAATCAACACCTTCAAAATCAACACCTTCAAAATCAACACCTTCAAAATCAACACCTTCAAAATCAACACCTTCAAAATCAACACCTTCAAAATCAACACCTTCAAAATCAACACCTTCAAAATCAACACCTTCAAAATCAACACCTTCAAAATCAACACCTTCAAAATCACACACCAACACTTTCAGACTGTTCATAACTGTTTTTCAAACAGGACATCCAGCACTTCCATGGGCAGAGCAAGTGTCACAATACATCCATAAACTCCAGCCTACTGCCTAATACCCAACTCCAAGACTGAGTTCAGAACCTGATACTGTTATATTCTACATTGTCGCAAGATGAACAGGCATACAGAAATTACAGGTTAGCAAAAAACCCCCATGCTATTTGTTTAAAAGCAAGTATTTTATTTTAAATACTAGAGGGGGAGTTACTTGCCTTCTTGTTCTTGAGCAGTTAGAATTTCCACTTTTAAGGCTTTCTCTAGAATCATGAAGGTAGGAATATTTTAAGTGTTATTCTAAAGAAAGTTGAAACCCTTACAAAACGATATGCCTATAAAAAGTAGGCTTTTTGAAAAAGCAAATAAGTAGCATGCAATAAAATTAGGAGAAGTGGCAATATGGGCATGTGCTTAATATCATACAATAAATACCATTTGAAACTAGCTTGCTAGAAAGCCCAGTCATGAACCACAGTATATGCTGGACATAGTATTTGGCACATCCATGCCTTCTGCATGATCAGAACCCTACTAAGGTAAAAGAAATACAATTACATTCATATTTTGTGGTTAAACTACACATATTAAAATTATTTCTTCAAAAGATCTTTAAACGGGGTAATATTTTGTACTGCCATCTCCTGACAATCCAGTGGCAATTTAGTGATGAAAACCAAATGCAATAATTTTTTTTCTTAAAAACATTTCTTTAAAATGCAATTATGTTTAAGTAGAAAGATTCTAGAATTCTCTGTATTTACCTTCTCAGATCAGGCAACATTCTTACAGAACACTCAAATAAAAATTTATATATACACACATATATATAACTGAACAGTTCATACCGTGCGTCATAACTGGCATTGCTTCTATTACAGTACTACTATACAGAAAAAGGAAAAATCTTTCAACAAACTATAAAGTTTGATTCCTGCAGTTTTCTTTCCATAAAACTGTGTAATAAGTGCTAAGTTTTGCTGGTTTTATATGTAAGTTTTGCCATTTTTATACGGTGATTCTTTAACAGTTGTGGTAGCTGTGATGATGTCAGTTATAAAGGAATAACAGATGGGCTGGAATGAAGAACAAAGTATTTCCAAGCATCTGGATAGGTAAAAAATTAAATGAGAGGGGTTTTATTTTGACTCCACCCACTATTACCCTATATGTGATTGCACTTTTACACCTTATATACTTAATTCAACTACAAAAATTCTTCATATTTTTTCCAGTTAAATTCAGTTCTTGTTGCCTTTCTACTGTTTGGAGACCCCAGCTACACAAAGTACATCCATCTAACCACCCAATGTACTATGATTCTGTGCCAGACAACAAGTTTTAATTTCAAGTTCATATTTGGACCAGGCCAATATTTTCTCACTTGCAAATTGATCCCAGATTTTAACATTCTTTTAAAAATATTGGAAGCTAAAACTTAGTAAAGCACATTTTCAAACAATGGCTATACACCAGAATTCTGAACTCCAATCTCTTGATTCATATACTTCATTTAAATTAAACTGATCTAGGCTACATATAAGTTCATATCTGGGAATTAATCCTGTGTCAAAATGAAGAATTTAAACACTAGCTTATATTCTCTTCTTTATGGAGACAGGTTGCTGAATCAGAGGCTTTATATATAAACTTATGCAGATAAAGTGCCGTGAAGTTACAAGCATGTTAACTATGTCAGGCTCAAGCTATTACTCATATACAGAAGACAAGTCTTGGTTCTATGAAGCCAGTGAACAACAGTCTTCAGGGACTTTATACCTCATTAGACAAGTAAGTATACAAATCACACATTTCTTACTAGTCATTCTAATATTATGAAATACTAACAAATCAGAAAATCCAGAAGGAGTATTGCATTAAGCATTTCTCTAGAAGACAAAAAAGGGATTCTCTCTATGGATGTATGCTCCAATAACTGTAAAACTCTTATTTGGTGTTGGTGTAAAGAGAGGATTGTTTTCAAATGCAATAAACACAATAAGTATCTCTTTCAGTATTGTGTTCCCCTTCAAAATACAAACTGATTAGCAACCCTGAAGCGCAGCAGCACATATGACTTGGCTTATGCTTAAAGTGCACTGGAGGTGGTGTACAGACAATCTCTATTGGTCAGAGTCACCAGAGCAACACTACTCAGCCTTGTAGTCAAGCTGCAGACGAATAGGAGAGACTGGACAGGAACAGAGTACTGGAATACACACTAAGCTACTAAACCATAAAAAACACCCAACCCTCCCTCACATATTCTTTTGAGCCTAGAGTTAAAGCATCAGGAATTTTTTTGCAGGCATTCATTGTTGCTCATATGGTCATCAAATGGCAAGGCCAACAATAACACTAACAGTTCAAATGTGGCACATCAGATTATGAAGCCAAAAAACCTTCCCACTTTGATCTGTAAGTACCCTTAAAAGGTCATCCCTGGTTATAAAGAATGAATGCCACATGCCTGTAGTAGTATATGACAAAACAGAAAATTCAGAAGACAGGTAGCAAGAAATCAGCACCTTCAAGCAAAAGAGGCTGGAAATTACTAGATTGCTAAACAACACTGTGCACATCACCTTACACTACTCATCTGATATGCATGTTACCCATGCTTTTATTAGAAAAGATTCAAGAAAAAAGGAAAGAGGCAGCTAGGAGTAAAATGACAACTCAGCACTTAGCAAGAGACTATTGCTTTAGTAAATTAGAAGTCACTGTCTCCAAAACAAACTTGCAAGTATTTAAAAATATTGTGAAATACTCTCTTGCAATGCACCTGTGTAACCATAACACAAGTGGGGATTTTCCAAGAGACAGGAAAGTGCAGTAGCCATAGCTATCAGCACCACGTGGGACAATACAAATATTCAAACACTAGTTAACATGATTACATAGAAAATTAATTTTCAGTACCTTCATTAGTCAAATAGTCTCTGCTTTATAATTTCTCCAAGGCGAAGGAGGACTTACACAAGAACAACATTAGAAATTTTAGACCTCCTGAATTACTTTGTCTTACAAGTAGTAAGAAAATTGGACACTATTATAGCACCTTAAGTCAATAACTTTGAAGTGATTCAGTAAGCTGCAGTATTTCCTGCATCTCAGCCTACACAATGCAACTTTGAATTTAATACTTTAAGTCTCTAATTCAGTAGAATCTATAATCAAATACATAACAGCATAAGTCAAAACATGAACACCAATAGCCTATGGGTAGGCTGGCTTTAATAGATGGCTGGTAAATACATTACTGTGTGATACAGTCTTAATGGGCTGGTGGTTCACAACACCAATGTTAGGAGCTCAGGCATAACCCCTATAGTCAAGCCTGCAGTGATCATACTTGGAGAAACAATAACAAAAAATTACCTAAGGAAATTTCAAATACCACAGTCAGTTGTAGTGCTAACAATTAGCAGAAAAAAAACCACTTTTTAATTGCAAACTAAGCAAAACAGAAGCAGTGCTGAAGACATGGAACCCTGCGATATTTTTATGGGATCATTCCTCTGTATAAACCTAGGCAGACTTGAAGTTCATAAAGAGTTGAAGTATGGATGAAGCATACTAAGTAGCCCTGCTTACCATTTTGAACATATAAAGTCTACTTTTATTTCCTGGCTTTTCAACAGTTACTTCAGTTTAAAAAAAAAAATTTTTCCCCATCTCAAATAATGAAAATCTATTTACTAGCTTAACTCAAGCTAAAAAGTTGGGTTGCAGAAATTTAATATTTTAAGAAACTCAGATATTCTTATTCTTTAAAGGTGATAAATTATAAATAATGATAATTGATATTTATCATTTGATCATATCATATATACATATCATTTGATATTTATATTTTTAATGATAAATTATATTTATCTGTCAAGTAAATGAAAGTGAAAGCAAATATTCTAGTAACTTTCACCAACTTGTCCACAGCTGTCAACCCCTCGTAATAAAAGGAACGTAACATTTTACAAGGCATACGCAGCATTTTGTGGGTTATTTGCTTCAAGAATCTTTCTTCCATGAAGAACAGTCCTTCTGCTCACAGGAAGTCAAGGAGTCCCCTTGACATTAAAACAATGTCATAAACAGTAACTACTATACATTAACAGAACCAGAATATAAACTTCTAACTAAATAAGGGACAGACTTCTATAACAATGATTAGAACTGAACTTCCAGTTCAGTGATCAGAGTTACATAGATCTGCAGGTAAAACCCAGAATAAGAGAAACTCTCAACATTTGCCTGTAGTTCAAGTTTCTGATCATAAGCTTTTACAGGAAATTTTCAATTTCCTGACAGAGAACACTCAGGTTTTAACAGAAGGCAAAAAAGTATAGTTCAACAGCTTAAAAATACATCACTCAGAGTACAGAAATACCTCACCAAAAATGCTGTAAGTAACCACTTATCTTTGATTCTGGTTTTCCCTGCGTGTTTCTGAAAACGTGATAGAAATCAAGCAGTTTATGCTGGAATTTAATGCCAAAGGTTGTAGTATGTTATCATTATTTATATAGTGGTATTGCAAGAAGGAAATACAGCATTTCATAGTATTGCAAGAGGAAAAAATCAATTCATAAAGAATAAGGAGGAGCACACACTAGAAACACAAGTTACTTGGCTAGAATTCTCCGAGGCACTTGAACAGACTATCAAGATTACAGGATAAAGTATATGACTGCCTTTGAGGCAATAAATACCCCTGCCCCAAGGGGATTTACATAAAATAGCTTCTAATCCAGCAAGCCAGAGCCACACATTAGAAGTAATAGACATTATGCCAATAAGAAAATACAGATGAACATACATGATCTGTAGAGACAACTGCTTTCAGAATGCTCCATTTACTTTGTAAGTATTATTGCAATAGAAGTGGAAAGGATGTGAAAGTAATTAACTGACATAAATCATATTTAAGGAACTTCAATCTCTCAGCAGTATAGAATTAACAACTCTATGCTTATTAAACTACTTAATATTTATGTTACAGTAGTGCCCAGAGGCCCCAGCTGAGACTGAGGCATCTCTTGAGTGGAGTATTAGAAAATCATTATCGCATTGGAGTCAAAGAATTCCCTTTCAAATTTTTTTTTTTTTTTAAAAAGAAAACATACTTTGTTTAAGCCAAATTACTACCTCTATAGGCTTTACTACAGTTTTTGCTGTCTAGCTCATCTTTATTTTTAACATCAGAACGAAGTAAAAGCATACTGCATACTTTTAAACAGAAAGCCAGATGAAGCATAGTTTGAAACATGTATGCCCTAGATTTCTCCCTGCCTTTCAGACCATTGGGTCTAGACACACAGACATTCCTTCATTTATCAGGACCTGTATAAAGAGGTTTGTATAACTAGACTGCTGTCTCTCCACCCTCTACAGAACAAAACCCCAGACTAAACCCTAGCATTAGTAAGTCTGTGGGAATTCTGAATCCAACTAGCAAAATTATCTGGGACAAATGAGTAGGCTCTCAAAATTGTCACTAAGATCAAACTACTGAGTGTTAAAGTTCACATGGAACAGGCAGAATCTGCATAAACATCTTACAGGCATTATTGAAACAGATGGTTCAGTAATGAGTTTCCAAGCAAATAATTGTATATACAAATATTAGTACAATCTGCTGTTGTAAAAATCAATGCCTTTTTCAAATTTTTTCTGACACAAATTTTTTTTTCCAAACTTCAAAAGCTGTACTGTCATATCCTGCATAATTAACTTCTGGTTTATACTAACTGGCCCACTGAGACTATTCGTTGTATTTTACTTGTAAGACCTGTTGGATGAAAGCCAGCACAACTCTCTCCAGAGAGTCTAAAAAATTTTAAAATTATAAATTATTAAAAAATCATTAGGTAACCATTAGTACCAAAACACAAACATCCCTTAGATTACTCTGCGTAAGTCAGTAAAGCTAGTTAGTCAGATGTTGCATTTTTATCTGTTATGAGATAAAACACATGACTTATGATCAAGTATTCAACAATTCAGTGTATGTTGGCACAGCAGCCAGAAGCCTGATGTGGATCAGAAATAATCTACCTGACAAGGACACTCCTACTGCATCCCATATGGTCACAGCCACTGGGCAGCCAGCACCTACCACAGCTCTGGTGGCACACAGTACAGGCGTAAGCTGGATTGTAAAAACACTAGCTGAACTTTTCTGTAGTTTGCATTATTTCAGTGACAGACTCAGCAGAAGTTATCAATGTGTTATAATTTCTCTACACTCGAACCCCCGTCCAACCAGTTTTTCCCTGACCTGTTTTATGTGTATTTGACAAAGAGTTTTGGTCTGTTGCAGTGCAATCCTGAGCAATTTAAATGGTTCCTTAATTTCCACAGTTTAACATTGGAGATTTTCAGTGAGATTCTGTATTGTCCTCTCTCAGGGAAGGATCTCACCAGATTGCAAAGCTTCACTTTTCATTCTTTTAAAGAAGAAACTACTCTACTGGAGGTACGGGACGCCATGTGCTACCTTTGCTCAAGAAAGCCAGATATCTAAAGCACAGTAGAGCAATTCTAGAATTAACAGTATGTCCATTAATGAAATGAGTATTTTACAGAACAAATAAAAAACACTTTGAATTTTCCTTTTACAATTCACCTTATTATCGCACAACTCAGAACTGTTTGTTAGGATCTACAAGCAAATTCCACAACTGGAAATTAATCTGAAAAAAGTAAAAACTTTAACAAGTTACTTACTGTAAATTTGCTACTTTTACTGATACAGGAATGTGGGGAAGTTGACTGGCCCATTTCAGAGTAACATCTTGATAAACATTCAACATTTTACTATGGTTTCCAACCAGAGTGTTTATTGTTCCTTCTTTCACTGTTAAAGATAGAAAAACAGTTTTAGGATGAAAATTTTTCAAAAAACAGTACTTTCCTTTGAGGCTTATATCATTACACTATTTTTTTTTTCCTTTTAAGCCATTATTTGTTATAAATGAGTTTAGTATGATTAAAGTGCCAAAAGTTATGAAAGATAACCAAGATATATGTGATTAATTATGGATACCAATTTCAATTGGGTACTACACAACACATGCCACAACCTTCCAAGGTTCTAGCCAGCCATGTCTGGTAACTTAAAACATGACTAATAAAGACTTATAATTGCCATGTTAGCCCACCAGGTTAGATATGACAAAATACACATTGGTTAAATATCAGCTACTTATACTCTTCATTAATTCATTGACTTGTGAATACTGACTAAAGGTGTATGCATTTATAGGTTTTATTTATAGTATAAATCAGAACATACAAAATGTGAAGATTGTCAAGATCATATTTATAAAGTCTAAAATGGTATTTTGTTTAAAGTAAGACATGGTGTCAAAAATTTATCAGATAGTTAAAAAAATCAAATAAAGATTACTGTTAGGAGATGAAACTAATTTATTACATTGTATGGAAGCACCTTGGTTGGATGCCACTATAGAACTACAGATTCTCAATACCTATTCTGTATTAATGTTTCAAAAACTATCAGTAAATGACAGAGGGTCCTCAAACACTAGTTTACTCTTCCAAAATCTCTCATTCTTCCACGTTTGTTGTTTTGGTAGCCTGGGCAAACTTACGCAAACACTGGACAAGTACCTCAATTCAGTGATAATAAAATACCTATTTAGATTCTAAAAATTACGCACTTCACACTAAGTAACATTTGAAAATAAACCTGCTTCATCAAAAAAGAGAGCTCTGAAATGCACAGATTTTCTACAAATCAACAGCTTATTCAGAAATACATATTTCTTCAGTGGAAAAAAGAAAATTCTTAGCTGTAAAAGTAACCAAGCTAAAGTTAAGTTAAATTTTCCTTTTACAAACCTGAACAATAAGGAATGAAGCAACTTGGACTGTAATCAAGCTTTTTCATGAATCGAATTTGCCCATTATCCTTAAGGCAAAAGAAGTTTCTCTCACCAAGCACAAAAACAGAAGAAACTGCCTGATTAAAGGAGACAACGCATATATCCAGTGCTTGCTCTCCGATGTTTAAAACCCAATCCACCTTCAAAAGAAAAAACATGCTCCAGAGATCAGTTGACAGCTGCATAATGAAGACAAAACTTATTGAGAAGGCTTAGAAGTCATCAAGTTACATGAATATTATTAACATAAAAAAACAAAATCAAGGTTTTTTTTTCAATGACAAAATATTAGTCATCCTCTTCTTTCAAAGGCAGTTGGTGACCATCCTTATTGTGAGTAAAGCAGCAAAAACATCATCCACTTTTTGAAATAGTCATGAATTGATGGCCATGCAGCTCACTAAAGTATATTTAAAATACACATCCCATTCAAAATGAAAATGCTTTCTACTTTAACTATAAAAACCCAAGAACAGAGTACTAGAATCACTTAAATCTGCCTCTGTACATGTCCTTACATATTAGGTGAAAGGTTAGAGAGCAAAAGGTGCTAACTTATTCTACCAATACACATAAATGGAAAAACAGATAAAGCTTTAGGCGTGTAAGCCAATATTCATGCTTGCAGTCACTTACGTACACTCTTCAATCTGAAGAATGTTTGTGTATAGGATAGCTCATCTACTTTTCCAGCTACATACATTGATATAATAAGCTACTTACAAATCCCACCTTGCCCATATCCTTACATTTTTAAACAATATTACTGCTTATTGATATATTTCATTACTTTATTATTTCAGCTCCTCAGACATTTCAAATAATTTACACATGCAAAAATTGCTTTTGACTGCTGCCAAGCTGGTTAAACAGAAATTCAGGATTTCTGAAGTCAAAAAATATGAAAGTTCAACTGTCAGCACTTCCTATATGAACAGCATCAATTGTTTTGCAAAAAGAACAGAATGTGTTAGCAAACATATTGGCATATCTGATATATGAAGCTGGAAGTGCTATCTTAAAAATCAAAGGGAAAAAAAGCCAGGGTTACTACATTCGTCTCCATGTATGCTCCTCATTTCAGATTTAAAAAAATGTATTTAATTTGCAGCATATCTGATGAAGCTTCCAAATTTCTTATTTAAAAAACTATGTCTTCTCCTAATTCAAAATGTAGGATTCTCACTGACTTACAGTTTGAAAAAATTCTACAATTAGCCACTGGAAGGAAGGTGTTCTCCCAATATTTTATACTGTCATACCTGAGATATGCTGAATCTAGCACTTTACGCAGTGTATTTAGCAGACAAGCAATTCTACTGCAGGACCACAGATAATGAAATTCTCTTCCTCTTAATAGGAGGCAGCTCAAATATTAAACAACTTAGTCACAGGGAGCTCCTGAAGATCACTGAATCCACAGATTTTTGACAAAAAGAGTCCAGGATACTGACTATTTATGGAAACATTTTTCACTGCTGAGTTTCCCTAAGTATAAAGGATTCCCAAAGTAGAATGAGGTTGATTTAAGTCCAATACAAAGTCACAAATAGACTTAAATGAAAAACATGAGAAATATTTCAGGTGTACCTATTTATCTATTTTACTACAGTTTAGGTTTTGTATTACAAATACTGCCTTAGAAATAGGGGTTTTTTTCCTCCTTAGAAAAACAGTGAGTTTTAAGGCCCAATCTTAAATAACTGAGGCCCAAAGAAATCTTAATGGAAATCTACTGGAGTCTTTCCATTGCCTTTAATGGCAATTGGATCAAGTCCTTTGTCAGCAGACAATGTTTCCATTCGTTACTTAGTATTGGTCTTTTTAACATGTATGCAGTGTACCATACAGGTTATGTAAAATAAACAGGTTTTACCGCAAGTCTTTTTCCAGAACTAAGTTTTTGCTGTTCTGTTTCTTGTCTTTCATCAGCATCTGTTGCAAATGCCAGCACTTGGTATCTGTTACAGGAAGTTTAAAAAATTAAAAAAATAAAATCTATCTTTGTAGTTAATACCCTTACATTAAGTAAAAAATAAAATGTAATTATCATATTATGAGTATACATACACAGTAAAAGCACACTGTAAAAGGATTGTTAGAAAGCCTACTGCAACACATCTATCATCAGCAAAGATGTTAAAATAAATATCACTGTAGGACAACAGCTAAGTGTAAAGGCAGAAATCAAAACAAACATTTCTATTCAGATTTTATGTGGTGTTAAAATAAATTTAACAGCTAAATATATTAGAGGATAGAAATCTAGACCACAAAGACAACAGAAGCAAGAAACCAACGCATTTTCAAATTGTGAAATTCTAATAAAAAGTAAACTTTTTTACTCTTAAGCTTTAAAAAAAAGCCTCCTAAACTACCCTGAAATACAATCTGCTATATATAATAGTTACACTCTCAAGCACATCCATTACATAAACTAAGTGGTTCTAATCCAAGAGGTAACAGTAAACTGGTACCAGTAAGTGGCATATCTAGCAAAAGATGGGAGGTTTGTGGGTTTGAGGGGTTTTTTTTTTATTATTTTGTAACTGCCAACCATACTAAGACAAATTGGCAATGAAGACATTAGAACAAAAGATGGCAACTACCATAAGTGCTCCACACATCTACCTGTCCTCTAACACATATGCAATCCTCAATGTTCAAACCGTGTCCTCATTGACTCTTCTGTAACTATTTCTTTCCTGAATTTGTGCTGGTGTCCTAACTTACTGAACTAGCCTGTTTCCAATGTATGCACATCAGGTAATCTGTAAAATACTGAAGTTTTCTAGAAATAAACAACAACAAAACCCAAACAAACATCTAAAAGAAAGCATTCAATTCTGGAAGTCATAGAGTGCCATCAGCTCCTAAGTGCAAACCAACACAGTTCTGAATGTTCCAATTCAAGTCTAAGAAATAAAAGTACATGTTTTTGTATACTGTCAAAGTTACAGATTTAAAATGACGACACCAGCAGCCCTCACATTTCAGATGCATGTATTGTGGTGCTTGTTACTAAAGAATTTTAGTTTCCAAAATTATTTTACTTACAGAAGTAAATTTTGTACTTGGAGTAAGAAATTTAATTGCTTAAGGTGAATGCTATGACCTAGTTAAAAATACTAAATAAGCTGCTTTTAGTACAATAACCATGTCTTTAAGTGTCCTCTATATAAACAAATTCACTTCTCTTTTTCAGTTTAACACATTTATAAGAGAAGTTGCAGTCCCTGACCTAATAAAATTTTCTTTTTTTTTTAAACCACATTTTATTGATAGTCTTGGCTAGCACATTATCATTTTATTAACTAATCAGGGACTAACACATAGTTTTCAAACCAAACTCCCACTGAACAGCAATAGGTATTGATGTTCAAGTACCAACTACCTGCATACAAGTCTTTCATCACAAAAAACTCAAGCCACAGATGACCAACACAAACTTCCAATTCAGCTATCACATCAAGCATACAATCATTTAAATAAGAGGCATTTTGCTTTTAGATCTTGAAAGAATTCAGAATCAACACAGGAAATATTGCTTTCAAATTAAGGCATTGGTCTGCATGAGCTATAGGAAAATAGTTCGAAGTTTGGCAACTTGTTCTGCTAAAAACACTAGATAGAACTTCTACATTTTTCATTTACTATAAGAAAAACACATTTAATACAACCATAAAAATAACCTCTTCTCTCCCTACCATGTCTATTTCCTTCACTTTAGGAGGATTACTTTATTCTAATGTCCTAACAGTTCAGACATACACTAGAGATTAGTACCACAGTGTCTTAACACTTGGCACTAAAGACCAATAACCAGAATCCAGGTGAAGAATTCCTTTAAAATGACACCTTCCTACAATAAAGACAGCACACTTGTGGATCAGCGACAGACTGAGGAAAAATTCTAGCCACATTTGTTGTAAAAGTCAAGAATCTAAACATAAGATTGAGATATTAGTTTTAAAGAAAACAATATTTCTTTATTCCTTACCAATATTAATAAATTCTATTCCAACTTATTTCTTAGGAAAAATATGAATTTTCTATTAAACTACTTTTACTTGCAACACATATCTCCTCCTGTTCAGTAGTGGGTCAATTTCCTGGATCTACCTTTTTACATCTGAGGTACCTTGTGGAAGTCCTTGGTTCTTCAGACCTTCTGCCAGTAAGAGTTTTAACCAAGCTTGTATCTTCTCAATCCCATCCCCTGCATGCCCACATGATGTTTTATATTCCTCCACAGTAGTCCATTTCAACTTTCATCTCATATATTTCCTTTGTTTCATTTAAACTCAGTCAGGAGCTACCTGTCTGCCTTCTGCTACTTCTTATTTTCTTGAACATTGAAATGGATTGTTCTTGGTCTTTGAGAAGATTATCCATGAAGATTCACCATCTCTCCTGAGCCCTTTTGCCCTTCAGGGCAGCCTCTCACAGGATCCTGCCCACCAGTTCCTTGAACAAGCCCAAGTCTGTTCTCTTGAAATCTACAGTCTTATTCCACTGCTTATCTTCCTGACTTCTCTCAGGATCTTAATCTACATCATCTCATGGTCACTGCAGCTAATGTCCGCAACACTCAAAAGGCAGATGCCGACTATTCTCCAAACATTTCTTTCTTTTGAGTTGTGGATTCAGCAAAGCATCTTCCCTAGCCAGGCTGTCTAGCACCTGCATCAAAAGTTTTCCCTAATTCACCTCAGAAACCTTCTCCTTTGCTGAAGTCCATAATGTTGCTCTCCTAGCAGGCATTAGTCCTCCATGAGAACAAAGGCCTGCAGTTAGGAATCTTCTTGTTTAAAAAAGGCTTCATAGCAGACAATCATCACAACATCCTGTTCCTCAAGCATCCATCGGATGCTAAACAGATAAACTCTCAACATGGTGGTACTGTAAGAGAGCCCCATGTATTCAAGCTGCTCCTCCATGGTGAACACAAATCCCCCCCTTGTCTGTCTTTTCTTCCTGAAGATCCTGGAGTCATCAGTTACAGCACCTTAGTCATGCAAGCTACCCTGTCATAACTCTAACTGCACACACAACTTCTAGTTCCTCCTCTTTGCTGCCAAGGCTGTAGGCATTTGTGAATACACACTTAATATGGGCCCTCACTCATCCCACTTCCTCCTAAGGCATTATGAAAGCATCCCCCTTTGTGCACTTGACACTTATACTCTATACCATCACTTACATGCTGGATTTAGCACCCATCCCTCAGTCTAGCAGTCAAGGAGGTTAACAAGCTTTGTCAGGTAGAGGATTCCATCTCTCCCCACCAGCCCTCATTCCTTTGAGAGGATCCTATGATCACAAAAGTCAAAGCCCTGTCTCAAAACTGTTCAGTTTTCTCTTCTGAAAACTGAAGAGATTCATCAGACTAACACCTATTTGCATCAAAATAAAAATCCCATTGAAACAACTGGAAGGAACATCTTGCTCAAGCACTGTAGTGCAGACAACACTGAAAGCACAGATTAGACTGAACCAAAGCAGGGAAAAACCTGGCACTTGCAGGACAACGTGATGTGCCTTGATAAGCTAGTAAACTTAACACATTTATACAAATAAAATAGGACCATAAAGTCCTCAGGATGCACAGTATGCTTTCTTCTATGACTGTACAGAGACAGTAATCACTGAACAACATAGAGCATTTTATTTTTCTTCTTCTCTGCAACTACCTATCACCTGCTTTGGTATACAACATTAGCAAAGGCAATAAAAATTAGACATGATTACTTTTGTTTACATTCTAAATGACAGCACCAAAATATGCTATAAGTACTGAACACAAACACATACTTGTAACTCTCAACCTGTCGACAAGAAGACACTGTAATGAAAGAATCTGTCCGAGAGCTGTAAGTCAAGGGACCAGGCAGAAGAAAACCAGGTAAAAAACGGCCAAAAGCATAGCTTTCCTGTTCAAACAACATGAGCATCCCATCCATGGACTGTATGCATATCAAATCCCGACCTAAGGAAAGCAAAAGAAAGAAATACAAAGGAAACAAAGCAAAGTTATTTATATAGTTTTAATCGTAAAATTGTTAGTAAATTTAAATTGTGCTTATAAGTAATCCTAACAAAAATAAGAATAATTTTAATTTACATGAGTGTTTACTATGAGGAAGAACACTAGATATTCCAACCTCAATAAAAGCTTACTTACTAAAATAAACAAACTAGATTTTAGGGGGAATAACATTCAGAATATATTAAGAGCAAAAAAAGAGTTAGATATTTTATTCCAACCCAAAATTTCTAAAGATATAACTACTACAATTTCAGTTTAAAGAAATCTTTCAATACTCCCAAACCCCAAGTTATTCTGGTTCTTAAATGCCTCTACACCTTACAAGCAGTCATAGCAACTGTGGTTTAAAAATAACCTATTCTATTCTTTCAAGTCTACTTAAGCAATGCAACAGAAAGCCCTACAAGTATGTATTGTTGTGAAAATGATACAATGGTATTTTTTTTTCATACTTTGCATTCACATTTTCTGTCTTCAGGGAAAGAAAAACACAAAAACAGGCCCACTCAGTGTTACCAACAAAACTAAAAAAAAACCAACCCACCAAAAAAATCAGCCTGGAGAAATTTAGTTCACGCCTTGTCCATTATTCAGCAGCCTCAAGACATGACTTAAGACATAACTTGTCATGTCTCAAGTACACCAATCTAAATTCAAAGTCTCATTTTGAAGACTTCTGAGATCAGAAGCTGATTATGCAGTTTGCATTTCATATGCAAGGGCAACAATTCAAACAAACAATATTTTGCATGCATTCAAAGAGAGCTATGTGACTAAGACTAACACCTTCTGAAGCTGATAGAAGTTATCTCTCCCAAACTCAGAGATAAGCCCCTATCTTGCAAATGCAACATGAAATACCTGTAATTCAAAATGTCTATTCAACTCCATTAAAATGCTCTGTTGTGTCTCAGGAATTATTCTATATGCATGGAGGACCCAAACAAATTGTCTGTTCACTAAGCTCCATCCTCAATCCTTTAAGAACTGTTTTCTAACATAGGAAGGTGAAACAAAAAAAACAGACTAAAACTTCATTCTTACACTTAGATAAAGCTTACAAAGGTCAAAGAGATATTCAGTATCTGAAAAAGCAACAAATGTAAAGTACAGTGCAAACATTGCTCATCCCCACTGCAATTGTTCATAGAAACTTTAACTACTTAAAAATAAATAGTAGTGTTATAGCTCAGCAGTACATCATGTTACTTGTCCTTGTGATTAAAACATACAATAAAAATTTAGCTCAGGGTAAGAACAGAAAAAACAAAAGTAAGGCAAATCAGCTGGGTCCTTTCTATTTGCCCTCCCCTCATCTCTTTTTCAGATTTTCCCACTTTCTAAAAATCAAGTTCTCCCATCCTTTCCAGATTCTGCCCATAATTCACTACATGTTCTATAAATCCTGTTGCAAATATCAACCATTTGATAGGAAGGACATTTGAAAGTGTAATTCATGCCACTGATTTGGTAGAGGCAAAGCTGAATCTCTCAGTCTCTAGTGAAAAAGTTAAAATACTTCAATCCTTCACACCAATGATTAGATAGATAGAACTGCAAAATAATTTCAACAGTGTAATTTTAGGAACACTGATGGCATTTCAAGTACTTAATCACAACACTTGTTTCTTCCCTTATGTTCACATAGACTTTTTCTGAACACCTTAAAGGTCATTCTTATTTATTGGAGTTTTGTTGGTTTTGTCTGTTTGAAAACTCCTAAGGTGCATACCCTTTGAGGGATAACATTAACTTACAAAATCAGACATTTAAATTTTGCTTTAGCAAGGTAGTATTAGCATTTCCAATTGACAAATTCATAAATTAAAATATAGAAAAGAATTTTATTCAACCTTAGAAAAATCTCTTATTCCTTATTAAACATGAGAGAAGTACTCCATTAATCAAGAATCCTCGGTGGCTTCGAAAAGAAACTTAGCTGAGAAACAATGAAAACACATCTTCCTAAGCCAAAAAATGTCAGAATCTGTACTAATAAACCAACATGTTATATAAAAGCAATTCGACGTGGAAATCATTAAAGTACTGTTCAAAAGTAGTCAGACTGAGATTCTGCCTGATACTGAAGTCAAACGAATATATCTTTGGGTTTTTTCCACTACTGCAAGTAAGAAATTTTAAATATATCATCTTTATAGCAGCCCATTAAACCAGCAACCACTTGTCACTAGCAACTTCAATTTGATTATTTGAGTCTCAGAAGTTTAATCTATAACATTCTGAAGTTTGTACCACTATACTGGAAACTTGAAACATGTTAAATGTTTCCTCTTCTATGTGCAGATTGAAGTCATACATCCTTCTAAGAAATGTAAACTCTTTACCTCTGTTAACAGCAGAAGTCAATGAAGAAATGTTCCCTGACTAAATGCAATCATTTTGAGAGAATTATGGGTTTGACATAGATCTCCAAAAGCATTTTCTAAACAGACCAATTGTTTTAGAGCTATGATTTTCCTAGAATTTTCTACAGACTTTTTAAATTATAAAGCAGGGTCTAGGGCTTCTGTTCAATCTTAAAATTTATTGTTTATAAAATTAGAAACATTCTACACTATACAAACACATTGGATATGCATATATACACACACCTCTTAAATGTGCATAACTAGTACGTTTCCTCTGAAATTATTTGTATAAAGCAGCTTTATTAAGTCTTTAAGAATCATTTGCCCTCTTAAATATTCTTCATAGAACAGATTCCAGAATTGTTTGGTTTATTCATAACTTGTAGCTGACATTCTGCAACTGAAATATGTGATATTCAAGAGGTTACAGCAACTACTGATCAGTCAGAAGGAATATTAGGTTTGCTGCTTATACCAAGTCTCTGAAGTACTAGCCAAGAACACTGCAATGACTTTACTAACATACGATTCAGAAATCAGTGAGTGATAAGTACGTTGTATGTTTCAATTAAAAAATAAAGCAAGATGCATATGTGAATCTGAAAGTTATTTAATATTAAGGTTCCTACAATTCTGAGCATCCTGCTTTTCATCACTAACAGTTGACACTATCAACTATTACTAGTGTAAATTAAAAAAAAGAAAAAGCATGTATTCATAAAAGAATCGTAGCAACTATACAAGTTCAAAGAGTATCACTTGAGGCACACTAAGACTATAAGTAAACAAAGGAGCAAAACCAGTCTAATGCTTTGCTACTGCTGGCAGGAGCAGTCCTGCTCACCTCCTTCCTTCTGGGCCTCCAGTTCCCCTTGCTAAGGTCACATAGTTCCTCCCCACTCCCGAGCCAGATCTGGTACTTATCTGATGCCCATTAAGCTGATGGTAGGACACCTTCCTGAATTTGTATTTTTTTTAAAAAAAGTTTCAGATGAATGAATTATCACCCCACATAAATAACTCCATGCAAGCTTAGCAACTGCCAGAGGTGACCTGGAAAGTATCAAGTATGACATGGCTCTGGGGTGATGGTTAAGGGCTTGAGGGCCCAGGTGGTTTTCCTCCTTAATCCTGCGGAGGAAGGGGAAGGGCTTGAGGAAGACTGGATGTATCCTGTGGGCCAACAATTGGTTGCACAGCAGGTATCCGCAACAGAGCTTGGTCTTGTGACCATCTTTGAGGATTGACAGCTGTTTGGAAGAGACAGGATCCCCTGACTAAATACAGCAAAAGTATCTTTGCCAACAGGCTTGCCAACTCAGTAAGAGCAACTTTAAGCTAGGAATGACAGGGGAGGGATTTTACATCAAGTGAGGGAGTGGTAGATGGGGTAGGCAAGAAAAGTGCGCCAGGACGATGTGAACCAAAGGGACACAGTAATCAACAAAACAGGGCTGAAGTGAAATCTTCTCAAGCACAGGAATCCAAGTAAGAAAGTACCCATGGAACAGCAGCCTTATGGAGAAAGCTCTCATGGCCTTTTTAAGTGCCTCTCTGAAATGCCCCTAAAGTAATGCATACACTACAGGGAAAAACAGGAGGAACTGGAAGTCCATGTGCAGTAATAGGGCTACGATCTCATTGGGATCAGAGATATAGTAGGCTAGCTCACATGACTGAAGTGCTAAGATGGATGCATTAGGCCCTTTAGGAAGGGCAGGCCAGGATGGTGATGGGAATTTGCCCTTTTTAGCAAGAATGCATGGAGTTCTGCCTGGGGACAGGTGATGAGCCAGTCAAGAGATTATGGGTCAGGATTAGTGAGCAGACCAATATGAGTGTCTGCCATAGGCCACCTGATCAAGAAGATGTAGATGAGGCACTCTTCAGACAACTGGCAGAAGCCTCACATGTGGTGACTCTGGTCCTCATGGGGGACTTGAACCACTGTAATATCTGTAAGGAGGACAACAGCAGGGAAAAAAAATCTAGGAGGTTTCTGTAACACACTGACAAAAACTTCCCAACTCAGATGACTGATGAGCCAAAGAGGAGAGGTGCTTTGCTGGACCTGATACTTACAGGCAGGGAAGGATGTGAAGGTTGGGGTACAGCCTTGACTACAGTGACTATGAGATGGTCAGGAAGATGATCAGGATAAGTTCAGGAGCATAAGAGGAATGAGCAGGGCATAAAACACAACCACAGCCCCAGACTTTAGGAGAGCAGACATTAGCCTCTTCAGGGATCTGCCTAGAAGAATCTATTGGGATACGGCCCTGAAGAGAAAAGGGATCCAAGAGAGCTGGTTAAATCTTCGAGGATCACCTCCAAGTTCAAGAACAGTCTATCCTAACAAGCAGAGAGTCAAGCAAAGGCAAGCAGCAAGACACCTACAAGGATAAACAAGGCGCTCCTGACTACACTGACATAAAAATAAAGCACAGAAGAGGTGGAAGCAGGTGCAGGTGACCTCAGAGGAATATAGAGATACTATATAATCATTCAGAGATGGGGTTAGGAAAGCAATAGCCCAGCTGAGTTGGATCTGGCAAGGGATGTAGAAGGCAACAAAAATGGATTCCACAAATACACAGACATCCAAATGAAGACTAGGGAAAATGTAGGACCACTGCTCAATGGAACAGGGGCTAGGGACAAAGGGCACAGAAAAGTCAAGGAGCTCGATGCTTTCTTTGCCTCCATCTTTACCAGTAACACTGGTTTTGAGGAATCCCTGGCCCCTGAGACCAAAGGGAAAGTCTGAGCAAAGGAAGACGTACCCTCAGTGGAAAGGGATCTGGTTAAGGAATATTTAAACAAAGTAAGCTTAAGTTCATAGGACTGATGTGATGCACACACAAGTGCTGAGGGAGTTGGCTGATGTCATTGCCAACGTCACTCAATTATCTTTGAAAGGTCACAGCAATCAGAAGAGGTCCCTAAGACTCGAAGAAAGTAAATGTCACTATCTTCAAGAAGGACAAGTAGGAAGATCCAGGGAACAGACAAGTCAACATCACCTCAGACCCTGGAAAAGTAATGGAGCAACTAATGCTCACGGAAACCATTTCCACACACATGAAGGACAAGAAGTTGATCAGGAGTAGTCAGCATGGATCTACAAAGGTGCAATCATGCTTAACCAACCTAACTGCCTTCTACAATGACATGACTGGCTTTGGGGATGACAGGAGATCAGTGGATGCCATTTACCTTGACTTTAGGAAGACTTTTGGTGCTGCCTCCCACAGCATCGCCATACATAAGCTGATGAAGTCCAGGCTAGATATGTAGACAATGAGGTGGACTGAAGACTGGTTAAACTGTCAGGTTCAGGTGGTGTGCTGCCATTCAGAGGGACCTGAACAGGCTGGAGAAGCAGGCATACAGAAATGTCATGAAGTTCAAAGGGAAATGCAAAGTCCTGCCCCAGGAAGGTATAACCACAGGCATCAGTACACACTGGGGGCCAAGCAGCTGGAAAACAGCTCTGCAAAAAAGATCTGGGGTCCTCCTGGACAAATTATACCATAAGCCAGCAATGCACCCTTGCAAAGGCAGCCAACAGTATCCCAGGCTGCATTAGGAACAGTGTCTGGTGACAAGTTGAAGGAAGCAATCCTTGCCCTCTACTCAGCATTGGTGAGGCCACATCCAGAGTACTGGGTCCAGTTCTGGACTTGCCAGTACAAAAAAAACGCAGGGACATACTGCAACAAGTCCAGCAAAGGGTCACAAAGATGATTAAGCAACTGGTGTGTCTTTCAGATGAGGAGAAACTAGAGAGCTCAGGCTCTTCAGCCTGGAGAAGAGATGGCTCAGGGGAATCTCACCAAATGTGCATAAATACCTAATGGGAGAGAATGAACAAGAGGGAGACAGACTCTTCCCCGTAGCACCCAGTTACAGGACATGTGTCAATAGGAACAAACTGTATCACATGAAATTCTGAGTCAAACACTGGAACCCGTTGTCCAGAAAGGTTGTGGGGTGTCCTTCTATGGACATGTTCAGAACACAACTGAACACAATCCTGGGCAACTTCTAGCTGAACCTGCTTGGGAAGTGGGATTGAAATCAAGAGAAGAATCATTCAGAGAAGGCATTTTATCTTTCATCTCTGATCTACTCCAAGGCACTATGGTAGATATCTGTTCCTCTAGGCTGTGCAATTTCACAGGATTTAGTCCTATCACATACTCCTGATCAGCAAACAGTGGAAACCATTAGAGAAACTTGTGATGTTTTACACTTTTATGCTATCAATGTTAATGATACCCAGCTTCTGCTTCCCAACAGCTGCTGACATTATCACACTGCTGATACAGTCTAGAAAAAGTATGAGTTAGCCAACTGTATAAAATTAAGAATAACCAGTAGAAGTACTCTGAAAAACTTGTACAAACACTGATAACTAGTAAAAGGTGCTAGCCCACTGGTTGCCACCAGTCTTAGGCATAGTTATCTTACTAGAAATAACTAGTGGCATTTTTATTTGGCATGCAAGAAAATAGTGCTTCATAATCCAGGTGTCCACATGACCATCGTTATTCTACATCTGTTACCTCAAAATTGCATATGTTCGCATTCAGCATTCAAAGGCATACTGAAAACCCTCTCAATACTTTAAATTAGCTAACTGTGCAGTTCCACTTCTATTTTACACCTTTATCAAGAACATAACCCTGTAAGTCTGGGTATAGAGTCTTCAACTCCCCTTCCACAGTTTCCTATGAATTTTCCTACCATCAACAGTGTGCTACAGAAGAAATCTGCAGCTGTCTGCCCTATTTCCAGAACCTTAACTTTCAATGTCTAGCTTCATTGGAACTCCCTGGTACCTGAAACCTGAAGACAAAAAGATCACAGATTTCAGCTTGAAAAATGTTTTTTAAAGGCATGGTAGTAGAACACATTTGTACTTTGTTTCTTAAGGCTTGTTATTTTTCATCTTTTCTTCCTTAGAAAGGTATAGACAAAAACAGGAAAACCCCCCAAAATTAAAATTGTGCATAAAGTAATTTAAGTCACCAAAAAATTGTAACAGTAATTGTTTAAATTTTTGCTATGCCACTATGCTACTGTTTTGAAGAGTTCTAAATATTGATTGATATATCATAAGATTAAAAGACATTTAATTGTAAAGTGAATGCCCTTACTAAGACAGAAATCTTACATATTTTGTAATAGCATTGTTTCAGGTACTTCCAGTTATACTGACAGTAGTGAGAAAGTAATCTTTTAGACACCTTCTGACCACAACCTTCAATGTTTAAGCTTGTCTAAAATATACAATTTAGTTGTTAATTTCTATTCCAAATATAATTGATATGCAGTGGTAATCTAGTAGACATATCACAATTCAAATAACAGAAAAAAATAAAGGTCAGTAGAGGTGTTGAGGTGTTACTGCTTAAGTAATAAGTAGTAATAGCTTCTGCTCTCATGCATATTGTGAATATCAATCTTATTCTTACCAATTTCATTACATCATGAAACCGATAAATAGAAAAACTATACCACCTTCTGCAATATATACGAAGCTACACATCATATCAGACATGGAAGTATTCATCTTTAACATTCATAACCCCTAATCACACACAAATATCATTGTTAAAATATCTCCTGTTTTAACTGTAGTGATATGATTGAATATGACATGACATAACATGACAAGTTCTTTAGAACACTCCAATGACCTCCAAGCATACTGCAGTACTGAACCACAATGGCTGAAGAAACAAATATACATCAGGCACCCTAAGACTGAATCAGTAATCACTCTTTTTGCCTTTAAGAGCACAGTGTTGCTTCTTAATATACCTACCACTTTATTCATCATATTTGTGGTGTTCTTACTCGCTAATTTTCACATTTGGATTTTAACTAGCTTGTACTAGTGGATCAAACTCCAATTATCCAAACTATTACATGTAAAGCATAATTAAAGAAAATTAAATTGTGTATGAACTCTTATTTCCCAGCTTTTTATAGATCATCTTATTTCCTTTGGCCATTTGTTTTTAATGTGTAGCTAGTGAATGGAGTTTTTATGTTTCACTAAGAAATGCAGTATTCCAAAAACTCAGCCAGAAATGTCCATTTCAAAAAAGCTTATTGCAGCCAGTTGGCTTTGCAATTGACATATTTATAAAGTGAAAATATAACCCATAGTGTTTTCTGCAGATCAGATGGAATCACTTAGTGTACATAGTTTCAGCAGCTCGTGCCTCAAGAGCAATGTCCCTCAGCCAGAAAGTGTTACTTTTAAGCACAAGTCTAGCTACTGTTGTTTTGCAGTTTTGTTATTCTAGCGTGATATGAATATATTTACATCACACTTTTAAACCACAATGTATTTTTAGAGCTAATGCAAAGCCAAAATGAGAGGCAGGTGGTAGCTCTTTGAAATAAGTTTCTAATTAAAGCTATTTTGGAGCTCAAGTTTTTTGCATGTTAATGATTTCCTCTACACTGAGCCTCCCCTCTGGCACCAAATCATTTCCATAAAAAGTACATTATGTAATCACAAGGCCTGAGCACCATGTGAAATCATGCAATGAAAACTACAGTATCAAATGGGATAAATTAGAAATCAGAAAAAGCTTCATAAAGTTACAGATTTTAGGGAGACATCAGAAGAGATAACTTTGCTGCCTTAAATGGTAATCAAAAGCTTCAGTCAAAAGCCTTGTGTGGAAGGAAGCATCAATGAAATAAAACAAAGATAAACTGGCATTTATAAAACACCCTGGCACCTAAGAGCCCTTTAATGATACATGGCAAATGTCTTCCTAATTTGACAAAAGTTAAATCCACAGTGCATTGGCCAGTGAAGCACAGTGGAACAAAAATTACTGTCTTGACTTGAAACAAGCAAGTATGTTTTCCTTTTTCTTCATCATTGAAATCTGCCCCACAAAATTTCTCCCAGCATAGAGAACAAAGTGTCCTCCAGTTCAAACCCATTTTGGAGAATTCAACTTGCTGCTGAGTGTCGCTCCTGAAGCAAACCAGATCTGGGTCAACTGTGAGAAAAGCACTTCAGGAATCACTTCTGTCTAATGGAAAAAACATTTGAAAATATGTCAGGTAGTTCTTAAAACAATGTATGCCTAGTAAAAGGCAAGTCTTTGGTTACTTCCCTAACCCAAAGCAGGAAGCACATGTCAGTGTACATTCAGAAAGAACTCTGAATTGACTAGCTTGGTGGTCTGGTGGCTGCTCATTGCGTTACTACAGAAAGGATCAAAGTTCAGGACTTCAGCTGCAGCCATTCATTCTAGGCCAGAGGATCTGACAGCACCGCCAAGGCAGTGCAATACCCTGAATGCACATAAAGAGGAAAAGGAAAAATGCCCTGCATCACTCAATGCTAATGCATGTACCCATCCCAAACGATGCTCAATATGTACATATGTTCTAGCTGAGATTGACTAAGTGCTTTTCTGCTGGAATTGAAAAATCGCTCCAACAGGAAGGAAATAAAAATAGAAGTAGATAGGAGTTTAAGAGAAACTAAGGAAAGTGTTTAAGGAAAACACTAAAACCTTATTCTACTGATGTTAGCTTTAATTATTTTCTAACCCCTTCCAGATATTAAATTATTGCACTAAAACATGTTCACAAGTCCCAACACAAGACATGCTCTCTGCCACAGCCCACTCTGTAAGAAGCCTCCCTGGTCAAGACACAGTAAAGCATGCCGTCAGAGCTGCCATGAGAAAAAAATCTTTTTGCTTCTCTCAGCCATCATACTGTATTCTCTCTACCTAACATCTTGCAGATTTCTGCCTGCCATAAAGCATAAGGAGGATTTTAGATGGAAAGGGAATCTTGAACTATTAAAGTATCTCCAAAGGCAAATCAGCCCTCACTCACACAATCAATCCTTTAGAGACCTGTGATACACTCTTTTATTCTTGATCCGACTCTTACCACAGAAGATGACATAGTTAAATTATGCAACTTGGGAATGTTCCCTTTAAACCCCATATCGACCTAAGGTGGTAGAAAGACACTAGTATGATTCAAAGGAGCAAAAAAGGCTGACATGCAGTATAGAGATCCACAAGTATCATAGCTGCAACATCCAGAACACAAAAGTTCCTGCTGAAACCTACTGTTTGGCACTGTGTAGACATGGAAGGTAAAGTCTCCTCCCCTAAACAGATTAGAGTACTAACATTTGTTTATTACAGCCTTCATATTAAGCGAAGAATTTTTCCCACATTCAAAAGTGGATGTTTGTATCTAGTGGAAGAAATAGTCTCAGGAGAAATGTTCAGGCAGCTATGAAAACAGTATCACACAAAGTTGTTCTTTTTTCAATACAACAGATTAATTATAGACAATATAAATAGAGTGGATCTTGAAAAAGAACATTAGCTGTACATGGAAGAATGGCTGTATGCATAGATGTAGCCTGAATAATAATGATTCATAAAGAAATGGTGGAATTCTTTTTCCTTAAATTCTGTTTCTTGCCTTAACTTGTTGAGTAACTACTACAGTCTGAAGCTTACAATGCAAAACTGGGTGTTTACTTTACAGAATCTTAGGTGGAACACCTATACCTCTTCAAGAAGTTTCAAATATCCCATTAAAATTAGAAATAAACTGCTTGACTAAAGATCCTCAAAAACACCAATAAAATACAGCCACTTTTCACATTCAGATCATTTGTCTATATATATCTATCTCCTAGGCTAGTAACCAATACACAGAAAGGTCTAACTCTTACTTTGTGGTCAAATGAGTCAGTAAATTACATCTGTATCAAAAAAATCACCATCTCTATTGGTTGCCTTTTTGGTAATCTTGGAAAAGACACCATAGATTTAGCAAGCAGGAACAATTTGTTATCTTGTATTTTAAGACTGCTGGAAGCACACTGCGAATGTTCAAATGATCTTACTACTTTGCAACTAACCTTGCAAAATATTACTTTCATACTTTTGCAGGTAAGCAAGATGACACACCTTTTCATTCCAATCATCATACTAAAGAGCAACTGCATACATTTTATTTCTGCTGTAATCCTTCCTTGTCCTTTTTATTCACTACAGTCACCAAATACATTTGGGGGGTTATTCATGTTTATCTTTATTAAATCATGCTCATAATCAGACTTAGTCATGTTAAAGAAATGCAAAAATTTAGCAAGGCTGCAGTATTATTTTTTTAAGTTATGAACACTCATCTGATCTGACCTTATACGAGGGGCAGAGCAGACAACCACAGCAATGCAGTTACAGGTTAATTTTGTGTAAAAAATTAATTTTGAATCCAATAACTCAATTTTCTTTTTGGTCTGCTAAACTTTCTTTTGTGCTGGATTGCTTTTTTTAAAACCCCTCAGAATTCTCCAGTTTCCCCTAAAAGTTTAAAACTTTGCCACTTGAAATGAGAGCATTGTACCGCACCAGTCCTTAAGCTTCCAGTAGGCAGAGGCTCTGCTACTTAGCAAGAACTATCATTAATGTAAGCTCAAATGTCACTCACCAAAGCTTGCATTGCCACCCAGGGGAAAACATGGCAGTCCTACACAAAACAAGTATATAAAATGAAGTCTACCAAAAATTTTCATTTTTTCCAGCGTCTTGAATTTCTAGTTATTTGGGGACGCTTTCTTAAATCTTATTCATCTGCATATGCACAGCTGTTCAAATTTCCCAATAATAAACCTATCAACAAGGACTAGAACATATTGCAACCATGATGAGCACCAACTGGATACCACAAAATTAGAACTGTCCTAATGAATCTGAAGTAAAATTACCTTGTCACTTTTTCACTGATTTTTATCTACTCTTGCTAGTCTGTTCCCTCTCACTTTTAATATAGGCAAACTGTATTCATTGTTTTTGCTTTGCATTCTTTTCTGTGCTTGGAGGATACACTCAGACCTACTCACCACTACCTAAAATCTCCAAAAAAATCTCTCTTGAATGACATAGTAGGGTGATTTCTAACAGGAATTATTTGCACCAAGCCTAACAACCCAAAGTGCAATTAGTAGAAAGCATCACACCCTGTACAAGATACATTTCACCCCTCTAGGAAAAGCAACTAACAAATTTGGTGACCTTCCAAGCAAATTTCTATAGGTT